>NC_090657.1:99115119-99436548 GCF_040937935.1 Hyperolius riggenbachi
CTGCTGCTGTTGTATTTATCCTGCTGCTGTCAGTGGTCCCACCGCCAGGGTCCACACTATGCATTGCCTGCTGTCAGTGCCACACGTCACTCCACCTCCTCCTCCTGCTGCTGTTGTATTTATCCTGCTGCTGTCAGTGGTCCCACCGCCAGGGTCCACACTATGCATTGCCTGCTGTCAGTGCCACACGTCACTTCTCCTCCTACTGCTGCTTTGTATTTATCCTGCTGCTGTCAGTGGTCCCACTGCCAGGGTCCACACTATGCATTGCCTTCTGCCAGTGCCACGTCACTCCACCTCCTCCTGCTGCTGTTGTATTTATCCTGCTGCTGTCAGTGGTCCCACTGCCAGGGTCCACACAATGCATTGCCTGCTGCCAGTGCCACATGTCGCTCCACCTCCTCCTGCTGCTGCTGTTGTATTTATCCTGCTGCTGTCAGTGGTCCCACTGCCAGGGTCCACACTATGCATTGCCTGCTGTCAGTGCCACACGTCACTCCTCCTACTGCTGCTGTTGTATTTATCCTGCTGCTGTTAGTGGTCCCACTGCCAGGGTCCACACTATGCATTGCCTTCTGCCAGTGCCACACGTCACTCCTCCTCCTACTGCTGCTGTTGTATTTATCCTGCTGCTGTCAGTGGTCCCACCGCCAGGGTCCACACTATGCATTGCCTGCTGTCAGTGCCACACGTCACTCCACCTCCTCCTCCTGCTGCTGTTGTATTTATCCTGCTGCTGTCAGTGGTCCTACTGCCAGGGTCCACGCTATGCATTGCCTGCTGTCAGTGCCACACGTCACTTCTCCTCCTACTGCTGCTTTGTATTTATCCTGCTGCTGTCAGTGGTCCCACTGCCAGGGTCCACACTATGCATTGCCTTCTGCCAGTGCCACGTCACTCCACCTCCTCCTGCTGCTGCTGTTGTATTTATCCTGCTGCTGTCAGTGGTCCCACCGCCAGGGTCCACACAATGCATTGCCTGCTGTCAGTGCCACACGTCACTCCTCCTCCTAGTGCTGCTGTTGTATTTATCCTGCTGCTGTCAGTGGTCCTACTGCCAGGGTCCACACTATGCATTTCCAGCTGTCAGTGCCACACGTCACTCTTCCTCCTACTGCTGCTTTGTATTTATCCTGCTGCTGTCAGTGGTCCCACTGCCAGGGTCCACACTATGCATTGCCTTCTGCCAGTGCCACATGTCACTCCACCTCCTCCTGCTGCTGCTGTTGTATTTATCCTGCTGCTGTCAGTGGTCCCACCGCCAGGGTCCACACAATGCATTGCCTGCTGTCAGTGCCACATGTCACTCCTCCTCCTACTGCTGCTTTGTATTTATCCTGCTGCTGTCAGTGGTCCAACTGCCAGGGTCCACACTATGCATTGCCTTCTGCCAGTGCCACATGTCACTCCACCTCCTCCTGCTGCTGTTGTATTTATCCTGCTGCTGTCAGTGGTCCCACCGCCAGGGTCCACACAATGCATTGCCTGCTGCCAGTGCCACATGTCACTCCACCTCCTCCTACTGCTGCTGTTGTATTTATCCTGCTGCTGTCAGTGGTCCCACCGCCAGAGTCCACACTATGCATTGCCTGCTGTCAGTGCCACACGTCACTCCTCCTCCTACTGCTGCTGTTGTATTTATCCTGCTGCTGTCAGTGGACCCACCGCCAGGGTCCACACAATGCATTGCCTGCTGCCAGTGCCACATGTCACTCCACCTCCTCCTGCTGCTGCTGTTGTATTTATCCTGCTGCTGTCAGTGGTCCCACTGCCAGGGTCCACACTATGCATTTCCTTCTGCCAGTGCCACACGTCACTTCTCCTCCTACTGCTGCTGTTGTATTTATCCTGCTGCTGTTAGTGGTCCCACCGCCAGGGTCCACACAATGCATTGCCTGCTGCCAGTGCCACATGTCACTCCACCTTCTCCTACTGCTGCTGTTGTATTTATCCTGCTGCTGTCAGTGGTCCCACCGCCAGAGTCCACACTATGCATTGCCTGCTGTCAGTGCCACACGTCACTCCTCCTCCTACTGCTGCTGTTGTATTTATCCTGCTGCTGTCAGTGGTCCCACCGCCAGGGTCCACACAATGCATTGCCTGCTGCCAGTGCCACATGTCACTCCACCTTCTCCTACTGCTGCTGTTGTATTTATCCTGCTGCTGTCAGTGGTCCCACCGCCAGAGTCCACACTATGCATTGCCTGTTGTCAGTGCCACATGTCACTCCTCCTCCTACTGCTGCTGCTGTTGTATTTATCCTGCTGCTGTCAGTGGTCCCACCGCCAGGGTCCACACTATGCATTGCCTGCTGTCAGTGCCACATGTCACTCCTCCTCCTACTGCTGCTGTTGTATTTATCCTGCTGCTGTCAGTGGTCCCACCGCCAGGGTCCACACAATGCATTGCCTGCTGCCAGTGCCACATGTCACTCCACCTCCTCCTGCTGCTGCTGTTGTATTTATCCTGCTGCTGTCAGTGGTCCCATCAGTGGTCCCACCGCCAGGGTCCACACAATGCATTGCCTGCTGCCAGTGCCACACGTCACATTTTTAGTTTTGTTTTTTTAAGTACACCTTTTTCAATGTGAATTCCCTTTAAAAAAAACACACAAAAAAACCCCGAATTCACGAATACGAATTTTTACCGAATTTTGAGGCGTAACCTCGAACCGAATATGAAGTCGAACCGAATTTCGTGGTCGAAGGCGAATTCGAATGTCATGCGGACCCGAATTCGAATGTACCCGAACCGAATTTTGGTACATCTGAGCATGCCTGGCCCTGATAACAGCGGTGGAGGAGTTAAACTTACCTCAGATTTTATAGGAGAAGCCGCAGTAGACTTAGTACACTGCACTGCAAGATCCATGCTATACGCAATAACCGCCAGACGGGCCCTTTGGCTGAGGACATGGTAAGCCGACCAGACGTTGAAACAGAACTGGTGCAAAATTCCGTGCGATGGGAAGAACTTGTTTGGTGAGAAGCTTGACACAGCTATATCTCATGTTACTGGAGGAAAATCAGGACTGATTCCTCATGATCGTAAGCCAAAGAAATCGTTTAGTCAGCAGGGTCGCACACAACAGTCAAGGTTCTGTAATGCTAGGTCCTACAAACCTGGCAAGGATTATCGCAGAAATTGGCAGGATGGACAAGCAGCTCTGCAGAAAGCAAACAAACAAAAGGCTGCATCCATGGTGTCAAACACCTCGAAGGGTTGTTGATGGGGCGCCCGCCTAGGTGTGTCCGGTGGGGGGAAGACTTCGAGTATTTGGACACATTTGAGCGGAGCACATTCGGAACTCTTGGGTGGTGGAGACAGTGCTCAGAGGACATTGTTCGAGCTTCAAGTCTCAGCCTCCAGCAAACTTGTTTGTACCTACTCGGATTCCCCAATCACGCCTCAAGAGAGATGTGCTCAGGAAATATCTGCAGGACTTGCTGACAAAGCGAGCAGTGACCATTGTTCCAGAGAAGGAGAAAAGCACGGGACTTTATTCACTGCTATTTTTTGTAAAGAAAAAAAAACTGATTTAAGACCTGTATTAGATCTCAGGGCACTGAACAAGCACATCAGAATACATCATTTCAAGATGGAGTCCTTACAGTCAGCATACTACATATATACTACATACTAGCAACAAGACAAGCAGACTGGATGCTATCGGTCAACCTGGCGGACGCATACCTACATGTCCCCATCCATCCCAATTTTTACTGTTACCTCAGTTTTGCAGTCGGAGATCTACACCTACAGTTTACTGCTCTTCCATTTGTAATAAGTACGGCACCCAGAACCTTCACAAAGATACTAGTTCAGTTAGTAGCTCTTCTTCGTGTGAGGGGTTTGAGAGTCCATCACTACCTGGACGATGTGATTCTTCTAGCGCAAGACAAACAACTCATCCTTACTCAAAGGGAGACAATACTAGAAGTTCTTCAACAATTCGGCTGGCTAATAAGCTGGAAAAAAAAAGTCAGTTGGCTCCAGTCCAAGATGTGGTGTTATGGGGGGCAAGATTTCAGACCCACAAGCAGGGCCGCGCCTGGGCGGGTGCGGCGGGTGCATTGCACCCAGGCGCCGGCCTGTGACAGGCGCCGGCGGCAGCAGGTCGTCCTCCTCCTATATATCATCTCTCTACTCCCAGCTGAGCTCACTGGACACACTGTGCGGGCGGCTGTGCCTGACGTCACATGTAGACGTCGGCGCAGCCCAATGGGGAAACAGGCAGGCATACCACCAGCCCACCCACCTGACCTAATGTCGCGCTTGACGGGGGGAGGAGCCTCAACGAGTGAGACTGCCTCGGCTTCCCGCCCGACCCGACCCGTGCAGCCTGCGTGGAGAGAGCGCGCCAGAGAGCTGCTAGCAGCGGCGCCAGCCAGCACAGCACAGACGCACGCAGTAACTGCCCACCGCAGCCCGGCCAGCGCCTCCTAGTGCCGCCCGCCCGGCGCCCGCCACCGTCCGTGGTCACAGACGGTGTGAGACTTTCCGCCCGACCCGTGGTGCGTGCAGCCTGCGTGGGGAGAGCGCGCCAGAGAGCTACTAGCAGCGGCGCCAGGCCGCCAGCACAGACGCAGTGACTGCCCGCCCCGCAGCCCGGCCTGCGCCTCCAAGTGCCGCCCGCCACCGTCCGCCGTGGTCACAGTCGCCAGCACAGACGCAAATCACGCAATGACTGCCCACAGCCCGGCCTGCGCCTCCTAGTGCCACCGTCCGTCCGTCCGTGGTCACAGTCAGCTGCAGCCGCCCGCAGAGCCACTGCCTGTCTGCCTGCCTGTATGCTCCTCCACCCAGACTCAGCCAGAGGTGAGTGAATTGCTGCCATTAAGATTGCATTTGCGGTGGGGGAAATGAAATCTGGCTGCCATTAAGATTGCATTTGTGTGGGGAAATATGCTGCGATTAAGATTGCATTTGTGTGGTTAAATCTGGCTGCGGTTAAGATTGCATTTGTGGGGAAATCTGGCTGCCGGAAAGATTGCATTTGTGGGGAAATCTGGCTGCCGTTAAGATTGCATTTGTGTGGGGAAATCTGGCTGTCGTTAAGATTGCATTTGTGTGGGGAAATCTGGCTGCCGTTAAGATTGCATTTGTGTGGGGAAATCTGGCTGCCGTTAAGATTGCATTTGTGTGGGGAAATATGGCTGCCGTTAAGATTGCATTTGTGTGGGGAAATCTGGCTGCCGTTAAGATTGCATTTGTGTGGGGAAATCTGGCTGCCGGAAAGATTGCATTTGTGTAGGGAAATCTGGCTGCCGTCAACATTGCATTTGTGGGGAAATCTGGCTGCCGGAAAGATTGCATTTGTAGGGACATCTGGCTGCCGTCAAGATTGCATTTGTGGGGACATCTGGCTGCCGTCAAGATTGCATTTGTGGGGACATCTGGCTGCCGGAAAGATTGCATTTGTAGGGACATCTGGCTGCCGTCAAGATATCATTTGTGGGGACATCTGGCTGCCGTCAAGATTGCATTTGTGTGGGGAAATCTGGCTGCCGTCAAGATTGCATTTGTGTGGGGAAATCTGGCTGCCGTTAAGATTGCATTTGTGGGGAAATCTGGCTGCCGTAAAGATTGCATCTGTGGGGAAATCTGGCTGCCGTAAAGATTGCATCTGTGGGGAAATCTGGCTGCCATAAAGATTGCATCTGTGGGGAAATCTGGCTGCCATAAAGATTGAATTTGTGGGGAAATCTGGCTGCCGTAAAGATTGAATCTGTGGGGAAATCTGGCTGCCGTAAAGATTGCATCTGTGGGGAAATCTGGCTGCCATAAAGATTGCATCTGTGAGGAAATCTGGCTGCCGTAAAGATTGCATCTGTGGGGAAATCTGGCTGCCGTAAAGATTGCATCTGTGGGGAAATCTGGCTGCTGTAAAGATTGCATCTGTGGGGAAATCTGGCTGCCGTAAAGATTGCATCTGTGGGGAAATCTGGCTGCCGTAAAGATTGCATCTGTGGGGAAATCTGGCTGCCGTAAAGATTGCATCTGTGGGGAAATCTGGCTGCCGTAAAGATTGCATATGTGGGGAAATCTGGCTGCCATAAAGATTGCATCTGTGGGGAAATCTGGCTGCCGTAAAGATTGAATCTGTGGGGAAATCTGGCTGCCGTAAAGATTGCATCTGTGGGGAAATCTGGCTGCCATAAAGATTGCATCTGTGAGGAAATCTGGCTGCCGTAAAGATTGCATCTGTGGGGAAATCTGGCTGCCGTAAAGATTGCATCTGTGGGGAAATCTGGCTGCCGTAAAGATTGCATCTGTGGGGAAATCTGGCTGCCGTAAAGATTGCATCTGTGGGGAAATCTGGCTGCCGTAAAGATTGCATCTGTGGGGAAATCTTGCTGCTGTAAAGATTGCATCTGTGGGGAAATCTGGCTGCCGTAAAGATTGCATCTGTGGGGAAATCTGGCTGCCGTAAAGATTGCATCTGTGGGGAAATCTGGCTGCCGTAAAGATTGCATCTGTGGGGAAATCTGGCTGCCGTAAAGATTGCATCTGTGGGGAAATCTGGCTGCCGTAAAGATTGCATCTGTGGGGAAATCTGCTGCCAATAAGATTGCATTTGTGGGGAAATCTGCTGCCATTAAGATTGCATCTGTGGGGAAATCTTGCTGCCGTAAAGATTGCATCTGTGGGGAAATCTGGCTGCCGTAAAGATTGCATCTGTGGGGAAATCTGGCTGCCGTAAAGATTGCATCTGTGGGGAAATCTGCTGCCAATAAGATTGCATTTGTGGGGAAATCTGCTGCCATTAAGATTGCATTTGTGGATAAATCTGCTGCCAATTCTCATTGCATTCGTGGAGAAATCTGCTGCCAATAAGTTTGCATTTGTGGGGAAATCGACTGCTGCCAATAAGATTGCATTTGTGGGGAAATCGACTGCTGCCAATAAGATTGCATTTGTGGGGAAATCTGATGCCAATTCTCATTGCATTTGTGGAGAAATCTGCTGCCAATAATATTGCATTTGTGGGGAAATCTGCTGCCAATAAGATTGCATTTTGTGGTCGGCCGGCCCTCCACCATGTGGACTATTGTGCGCCACTGCCCTCGATACGATATCCCCGGTGCACCGGTATGTATCTTTAGACTGGAAAATGGATTGAGTCATTGCTATGCATGAAAGAGGGGTAGGAATGGGGTATCACATGCATGCGTAAAGAGGTGGAAGGTGTGGGTGTGATTAGGCAGGACATGGGTGTGGTTATGTGGTTGGGCGCGGTTAATTTAACCACTCCCATAGGCGCCAGAGAAAATCTTGCACTCAGGTGCCAGGCACCCCAGGCTCACCCCTGCCCACAAGAACAAGGTTGGTCTGCCCTCAGAAAAGAAGTCTATGATAATAGATCGGACACAGAGGGTCAGCCAGAGCTCTGTCCTTCAGGCCAGGCAATGCTTAAGCCTATTGGGAACTCTAACCTCGACAATACCCCTAGTGCGCTGGTCACAGTGGCATTCAAGAACTTACCAGTGGGGTTTTCTGTCCCAATGGGATGGACACAGTATGCATCAGAGGATCCATATAACGGTACCTATGCAGAACAGTCTAGATTGGTAGCAACAGGAGATCAATCTATCCAGAGCGCACCCCATAAAACACAAAGAACCCTTAATTGTAACAACGGATGCCAGTGGCAGGGGCTGGGGAGCCCACTACAAGGAGAGGACAGCTCAGGGTGTATGGGATCAGGTGACTGCACAGGCTCCGGCCAACTTAAGTAAAAAAAAAAAAAGAATTTTACTCACCCGGGGCTTCCAATAGCCCCCTGCAGCTGTCCGGTGCCCTCGCCGTCTCCCTCCGATCCTCCTGGCCCCGCCAGCAGCCACTTCCTGTTTCGGTGACAGGAGCTGACAGGCTGGGGACGCAAGTGATTCTTCGCGTTCCTGGCCACAATAGCGTCATCTATGCTGCTATAGCATATATCATATACCATATTGCAGCATAGAGGGTGCTAATGTGTCTGGGAAAGCGAAGAATCACTTGCGTCCCCAGCCTGTCAGCTCCTGTCACCGAAACAGTAAGTGGCTGCCGGCGGGGCCAGGAGGATCGGAGGGAGACGGCGAGGGCTCCGGACAGCTGCAGGGGGCTATTGGAAGCCCTAGGTGAGTAAAACTCATTTTTTTTTTACTTAAGTGTCCCTTTAACAGATATAAAATGGACATTTAACCCACTAGTGTCACAGTTCACGAAGGGAGCGATGAAACTAAGGCCTCCGAGGAAAAATATTTTCCCCAAATGGGATCTGCCTGCAGTGTTGGATGCACTCACGGGTCCACCCTTTGAACCACTGGAGTCATGTTAATTATGGAACCTAACACCAAAGTCCATACTATTAACAGCCTTGTCTTCTGCAAAGCGGGTGTCAGAACTACAGGCGATCGGAACCAAAGAGCCCTACCTTGTTTTTTCCCTGATAGGGTTGTAATTAGACCATTGCAGCATTACATTCCGAAAGTCTCCTCGAGTTTCCACTTCAATCAGGAGTGGACATTACCTACGTTTCAACAACAAGATGGAGATAGTCCACATAAGCTGGATGTAGGTCGAACTCTCAGGAGATACATACAGGTTACTGAGTCCTTCAGGAAGTCAGAGAGACTCTTTGTTGTCCCTATGGGCTACAGGAAGGGAGAACCAGCCTCTTCTAGAACAATATCCTCTTGGATAGTAAAAGGCATACAGACATCATACAGGGCTATCAATCTAGAACCTCCGGAACAATTTGGTGCGCATTCTACCAGGTCAATTGCCACTTCATGGGCAGCCTATAGCGGAGTATCGGCAGAAAGGATCTGTCAGGCAGCCAGTTGGAAGACCATTCACACCTTTACGCACCATTATAAAGTTGACCCAGCTGTTAATTCCACTGTACAATTTGGAAGAACAGTGTTAACTTCACAGTCTGATCTCACAATGGAGAGATAATTATGTTTATTAAATTTTTTTCTTTGTGTACCAGCAAAATATGGCCCTCCCGTGTCTCCTTATAGGTTTAATTCTCTAGTTAAATCCCGTAGGTGCTGCCATGGAGGCATTAGGAAAATGGAAAATTGTATACTTACCTACCAGTAATTTTCCTTTCCTGATGCATCCATGGCAGCACATACGGCCCACCCCTTTGCTTGGTGAGGTCGAAAAAGTGTTAGACAGGTGTTGAGGGTTGTGGCTAACCCAGGGGCCCCGATGCAGTCGCTACCTCTGCACCCCCTATTGCTTTGCCACTGCCCATCACAATGCCAAGGCTTCTCTAGGGCTGCTCCCACTCTGGAATTCTCTACTTTGTTCCATAAGGTTTACACCTACACTTACCACTTTAAAGCTAATGGAAACTGTAAAAAAAAAAAATCAGCCATCTAATTAAAGGGACCTTAACTGAGAGGGATATGGATGTTTTCTTTTAAAAAAATACCAGTTGCTTGTCAGCCCTGCTGATTTCTTTGGCTGCAGAAGTGGCTGAATCACATACCTGAAACAAGCATGCAGCTAATCCAGTCTTACTTCAGTCAGAGCACCTGATCTGCATGCTTGTTCAGGGGCTGTGGCTAAAGTATTAGAGACACAGGATCAGCAGCAGAGTCAGGCAACTGGTATTATTTTAAAAGGAAAAATACATATCCTTCTCAGTTTAGGTACCCTTTAACTAAAGAGAGGGAAGGTTCTAGGTCCTATAGAGTCTTCCCGCTCATCTCACGGTCCCCTTGTTTAAGCAGCGAGTCCCCCATTTGACCGTTTGAATCTTCGGGAGCCTGAATGCTTCCGAAGACAGGCGGCTCCATACTGCACCTGTGTGAGCGTGTGAGAGAACGCGCTGGCGCAAACGCAGTACGGAGCTGCGTGGCTGCTGGCGGGGCCAGGAGGATCGGAGGGAGACGGCGAGGGCACCGGACAGCTGCAGAGGGCTATTGGAAGCCCCGGGTGAGTAAAACTCTTTTTTTTTTTTACTTAAGTTGGCCGGAGCCTGTGCAGTCACCTGATCCCATACACCCTGAGCTGTCCTCTCCTTGTAGTGGGCTCCCCAGCCCCTGCACCCAGGCTCCCGAAGATTTCCAAAGTCTCTGTCGGCGGCAGAAAGCAGTATTTGACCAATTGGTCGAATACTGCTACCGGGGGAGCCAGTGCTGGGGATCCGCCGCTTAAACAAGAGGACTGTGAGATGAGCGGGAAGGCTCCATAGGACCCAGAGCCTTTCTGCTCCTTAGGTAAGTATCTGACTGATTTTTTTCTTTTTTTCAGTTCCCATTCACTTTAACCACTTAAGGACTGCTGACAGCCGACCGGCTGACATAAAAGCTGGGCCTAAAGGACCGTTGTCAACCGATCGGCTGACCTGTGGCGGGGCGTGGTTATGCGGCGATCACGTCACTGGTGACGCGATCGGCCACTGGGAATAGGCTCCGCCCATGTGGCGCTGTAACCCACCGGCTGTTCGGAAGCGCCGGCGGGTTATTAACCCCTCGATCGCCGCATGTAAAGCGTATAATACGCTTTGTAAAGTATACAAAGCGTATTATACAGGCTGCCTCCTGCCCTGGTGGTCCCAGTGATAGAGGGACCACCAGGGCAGGCTGCAGCCACCCTAGTCTGCACCCAAACACACTGATCTGCCCCCCCTGCCCCCTGATTGCCCACAGCACCCATCAGACCCCCCCTGCCCACCCCTCAGACCCCTGTTTGCACCCAATCACTCCCCCTAATCACCCATCAATCACTCCCTGTCACTATCTGTCTATTTTTTTATTAGGTCCTAAACTGCCCCCTGGGGGCTCCTGGTCACCCCCCACCCCTCAGATCCTCCCCAGACCCCCCCCCCCCCTGTGTACTGTATATACATCTATTCTCCCCTGAAATCACAGGCTGATCACCTGTCAATCACCCATCAATCACCCCCTGTCACTGCCACCCATCAGATCAGGTCCTAATCTGCCCCCTGCAGGCTTCTGATCACCCACCCACACCATCAGATCGCCCGCAGACCCACCCTCAGATCACCTCCAAACTGCATTGTTTACATCTATTCTCCCATCTAATCACCCACTGATCACCAATCAATCACCCATCAATCACCCCCTGTCACCACCTGTCACTGCTACCCATCAGATCAGACCCCTATCTGCCCCTTGGGCACCCAATCACCCGCCCACACCCTCAGAACGCCCTCAGACCCCAGCCCTGATCACCTCACCAGTGCATTGCTTGCATCTATTCTCCCCTCTAATCACACCCTGATCACCCATCAATCACCCCCTGTCACCACCTGTCACTGCTACCCATCAGATCAGACCTTTATCTGCCCCTTGGGCACCCAATCACCCGCCCACACCCTCAGAACGCCCTCAGACCCCAGCCCTGATCACCTCGCCAGTGCATTGCTTGCATCTATTCTCCCCTCTAATCACACCCTGATCACCTATCAATCACCCCCTGTCACCACCTGTCACTGCTACCCATCAGATCAGACCCTAAACTGCCCCCTGCGGGCACCTTAACACCCGCCCACACCCTCAGATTACCCTCATACCACCCCTTATCACCTCCCCAGTGCAATATTTACATCTGTTCTCCCCTCTAATCACTCACTGATCACCCATCAATCACCCATCAATCACCCCCTGTCACCACCTGTCACTGCTACCCATCAGATCACACCCTAATCTGCCCCTTGGGCACCCAATCACCCGCCCCCACACCCTCAGAACGCCCTCAGACTCCAGCCCTGATCACCTCGCCAGTGCATTGCTTGCATCTATTCTCCCCTCTAATCACATTAGATGACAGGTGGTGATGGGGTGATTAATAGGTGATCAGGGGATCACCTATCAATCACCCCGTCACCCCCTGCCACCACCTGTCACTGCTACCCATCAGATCAGACCCTAAACTGCCCCCTGCGGGCACCCAAACACCCGTCCACACCCTCAGATAGCACCCCAGACCCCCTCTGATCAACTCGCCAGTGCATTGCTTGCAAATATTCTCCCCTGTAATCACCTACTGATCACCCATCAATCACCCTGTCACCCCCTGTCACTGCTACCCATCAGATCAGGTCCTAATCTGCCCCCTGCGGGCTTCTGATCACCCGGCCAAACCCACAGCTGCCCCACCGCAGTGACAGAAATTTTTTATCTGATCACTGCTGGTACGACTTAACTGTGGCTGAGACTAACCGTTATGCCACACAATACACAACCGCCAATCCAAGAAGCTACTATGCCCAGCCTTTTCGGTAGAAGCCACTCCAAGTTTCCAAATGTAACATTTTTTGGGGCCTTCTCCTTAACATGGGTCTAGTCAAAAAGAATGTATTGCGGTCTTATTGGTCTACGCACCCAATACATCACATGCCTATGTTCTCTGCTGCCATGACCAGGTCACGATTTGAGAACATCCTGCGCTTCCTTCCAATACAACCTCTCATCCAAGAAGCCACTCTGCTTATGACCGGTTCCACAAAATTTGCCCCCTCATAGACCACCTGTCATCAAAATTTGCAGATGCTTATACCCCTGAACAGTCATTTTGAGGCATTTGGTTTCCAGACTACTCCTCACGGTTTTTGGCCCCTAAAATTCCAGGGCAATATAGGAACCCCACAAGTGACCCCATTTTAGAAAGACACCCCAAGGTATTCTGTTAGGAGTATGGTGAGTTCATAGAAGATTTTATTTTTTGTCAAAAGTTAGCGGAAATTGATTTTTATTGTTTTTTTCACAAAGTGTCATTTTCCACTAACTTGTGACAAAAAATAAAATCTTCTATGAACTCACCATACACATAACAGAATACCTTGGGGTGTCTTATTTGTAAAATGGGGTGACTTGTGGGGTTCCTCTACTCCCCTGGCATTTTAGGAGCCCTAAACCGTGATGAGTAGTCTAGAAACCAAATGCCTCAAAATGACCTGTAAATAGGACGTTGGGCCCCTTAGCGCACCTAGGCTGCAAAAAAGTGTCACACATGTGGTATCGCCGTACTCAGTAGAAGTAGTATAATGTGTTTTGGAGTGTATTTTTACACATACCCATGCTGGGTGGGAGAAATATCTCTGTAAATGACAATTTTTTGATTTTTTTTACACACAATTGTCCATTTACAAAGATATTTCTCCCACCCAGCATGGGTATGTGTAAAAATACACCACAAAACACAATATACTACTTCTCCTGAGTACGGCGATACCACGTGTGACACTTTTTTGCAGCCTAGGTGCGCTAAGGGGCCCAACGTCCTATTCACAGGTCATTTTCAGGCATTTGGTTTCTAGACTACTCCTCACGGTTTAGGGCCCCTAAAATGCCAGGGCAGTATAGGAACCCCACATGTGATGCCATTTTAGGAAGAAGACATCCCAAGGTATTCCGTTAGTAGTATGGTGAGTTCATAGAAGATCTTATTTTTTTGTCACAAGTTAATGGAAAATGAAAAAAACAATAAAAATCAATTTACGCTACCTTGTGACAAAACATAAAATCTTCTATGAACTCACCATACTACTACCGGAATACCTTGGGGTGTCTTCTTTCTAAAATGGGGTCACTTGTGGGGTTCCTATACTGCCCTGGCATTTTAGGGGCCCTAAACCGTGAGGAGTAGTCTATAAACTAAATGCTTCAAAATGACCTGCGAAATCCTAAAGGTACTCATAGGACGTTGGGTCCCTTAGCGCAGTAAGGGTGCAAAAAAGTGCCACACATGTGGTATCGCCGTTCTCAGGAGAAGCAGTATAATGTGTTTTGGGGTGTATTTTTACACATATCCATGCTGGGAGGGAGAAATATCTCTGTAAATGGACAATTGTGTGTAAACAAAATAAAAAAATTGTCATTTACAGAGATATTTCTCCCACCCAGCATGGGTATGTGTAAAAATACACCCCAAAACACATTATACTACTTCTCCTGAGTACGGCAATACCACGTGTGGCACTTTTTTGCAGCCTAACTGCGCTAAGGGGCCCAAAGTCCAATGAGCACCTTTGGGCTTTACAGGGGTGCTTACAATTAGGCACCCCCCAAAATGCCAGGAAAGTAAACACACCCCACAAATGACCCCATTTTGGAAAGTAGACACTTCAAGGTATTCAGAGAGGAGCATGGTGAGTTCGTGGCAGATTGCATTATTTTTTTTGTCACAAGTTAGCAGAAATGGAAACTTTTTTTTTTTTTTTGTCATTTTCCACTAACTTGTGACAAAAAAATAAAATCTTCTATGAACTCACCATGCCTCTTAGTGAATACTGGGATGTCTTCTTTCCAAAATGGGCTAATTTGGGTGGTATTTATACTATCTTGGAATTCTAGCACCTCATGAAACATGGCAGGTGCTCAGAAAAGTCAGAGATACTTCAAAATGGGAAAATTCACTTTTTGCACCATAGTTTGTAAACGCTATAACTTTTACCCAAACCAATAAATATACACTGGATGTTTTTTTTTTTATCAAAGACATGTAGCACAATACATTTGGACAAAAATGTATACAGAAATTTTACTTTATTTGACAAAATTTATCACAGAAAGTTAAAAAAATCATTTTTTTGACAAAATTCATGTCTTTTTTGATGAATATAATAAAAACTAAAAATCACAGCAGCAATGAAATAGCACCAAAAGAAAGCTGTATTAGTGACAAGAAAAGGAGGGAAAATTCATTTAGGTGGTAGGTTGTATGACCGAGCAATAAACCGTAAAGCTGCAGTGGTCTGAATGGAAAAAAAGGCTCTGGTCCATAAGGGGCGAAAAGACTGTGATCCTTATGTGGTTAAAGAGTAAATGTCGGGCATAAAATCAACAATAAATTCTTAATTTTTATCTGGCAAATGTAACGATGGGTGTCAGCACACAGAGAGAATCTGATTATTGATGATCTGCAGAATCATAATACAAGTATGACTAACCTCTGGACACCTAATGAGTGTAAGTGTTTGGTGCAACTGTAGGCTATCTCCCGTGAGGTGGGAGACACAGGCAGCTCGGCCAGGAACCACCTGAGGGGCAGGTGGCCCTCAGCTGTGCAGGAACTATCCCCTAGAGAGAGGGAATAGAGAGAACCTGGTAACCAGTGATACTGGGTGAACAGATATAGACTGTACTGCAGCCAGGGGGCTCCAGAGGAGTAGAGGCCACTGGCTGCTAGCAGGCCGGACTCTCTGAGGAGCAGGAGTCCTAACAGCAACTGACACTTGGTGGAATAGTGTCACAGCTAGTACAGATAGACTGAGCACTCAAGGGATGAGTGACAGCCTGGAGGGTCGGGCAGGCCAGGTCGGCAACACACGAGCAGATAAGGTACAGAGACAGAAGGCTGATTCGGTAACCGGGTACAGGCAGGGTTTGGCAACAGGTAGACAGATATGCAGAGGTACCGAATCAGTAAGCAAGAGTAGTGTTGGGCGAACATCTAGATGTTCGGGTTCGGGCCGAACAGGCCGAACATGGCCGCGATGTTCGGGTGTTCGACCCGAACTCCGAACATAATGGAAGTCAATGGGGACCCGAACTTTTGTGCTTTGTAAAGCCTCCTTACATGCTACATACCCCAAATTTACAGGGTATGTGCACCTTGGGAGTGGGTACAAGAGGAAAAAAATTTTAGCAAAAAGAGCTTATAGTTTTTGAGAAAATCGATTTTAAAGTTTCAAAGGGAAAACTGTCTTTTAAATGCGGGAAATGTCTGTTTTCTTTGCACAGGTAACATGCTTTTTATCGGCATGCAGTCCTAAATGTAATACATATAAGAGGTTCCAGGAAAAGGGACCGGTAACGCTAACCCAGCAGCAGCACACGTGATGGAACAGGAGGAGGGTGGCGCAGGAGGAGAAGGCCACGCTTTGAGACACAACAACCCAGGCCTTGCATGAGGACAAGAAGCGTGCGGATAGCAATTTGCATTTTGTCGCCATGCAGTCATAAATGTAATACAGATGAGAGGTTCAATAAACAGGGACCGGAAACGCTAACCCATCACAGATGTTCATTGTTCATGTTACTTGGTTGGGGTCCGGGAGTGTTGCGTAGTCGTTTCCAATCCAGGATTGATTCATTTTAATTTGAGTCAGACGGTCTGCATTTTCTGTGGAGAGGCGGATATGCCGCCGATCTGTGACGATGCCTCCGGCAGCACTGAAACAGCGTTCCGACATAACGCTGGCTGCCGGGCAAGCCAGCACCTCTATTGCGTACATTGCCAGTTTGTGCCAGGTGTCTAGCTTCGATACCCAATAGTTGAAGGGTGCAGATGGATTGTTCAACACAGCTACGCCATCTGACATGTAGTCCTTGACCATCTTCTCCAGGCGATCGGTGTTGGAGGTGGATCTGCACGCTTGCTGTTCTGTGTGCTGCTGCATGGGTGTCAGAAAATTTTCCCACTCCAAGGACACTGCCGATACCATTCCCTTTTGGGCACTAGCTGCGGCTTGTGTTGTTTGCTGCCCTCCTGGTCGTCCTGGGTTTGCGGAAGTCAGTCTGTCGGCGTACAACTGGCTAGAGGAGGGGGAGGATGTCAATCTCCTCTCTAAAGTCTCCACAAGGGCCTGCTGGTATTCTTCCATTTTGACCTGTCTGGCTCTTTCTTCAAGCAGTTTTGGAACATTGTGTTTGTACCGTAGATCCAGAAGGGTATAAACCCAGTAATTGGTGTTGTCCAGAATGCGCACAATGCGTGGGTCGCGTTCAATGCAGTCCTAGGCCGAAGAGGTCATAGCCTAGGGTCACAAAACCTGTTTATTGGGCAATTTCAATGGTGGCGAGTCTGACGTACATAAATCGCAGCAATGGCCGTTAGCAACGTCTGAATCTCACGAAATGTCTCATGCAGGTAGAAGACATATTGTTAGACTGGGGCTCCAAAGATGGGTTCCCTACATCTCTGCAAACCAGAGTTACAGGGCTCCAAATTTGGTAAAATCCCCCATAGGCTTTCATTGGGCCTCCTATTTACAGTTCCAAAATCTCACATCTTTTCAAAGGGCAATTACTCAGCAGTGGCAAATTTTCTAGCATTGTAGGGACCCTTAGGGGGAACATGACTGGTGAGTTTCGGGCCCCTAGGCCGAAGAGGTCATAGCCTAGGGTCACAAAAACCTGTTTATTTGGGCTATTTCAATGGTAGTGATGGTGACGTACATAAATCGCAGCAATGGCCGTTAGCAAAGTCTGAATCTCACGAAATGTCTCATGCAGGTAGAAGACATATTGTTAGACTTGGATTCCAAAGATGGGGTCCCTACATCTCTGCAAACCAGAGTTACAGGGGTCCAAAATTGGTAAAATCCCCCATAGGATTTCATTGGCTCCCTATTTCACTTTCCGAAATCTCACATCTTTTCAAAGGGCAATGGCTCAGCAGTACCAAATTTTCTAGCATTGTAGGGACCCTTAGGGGGAACATGACTGGTGAGTTTCGGGCCCCTAGGCCGAAGAGGTCATAGCCTAGGGTCACAAAAACCTGTTTATTGGGGCTATTTCAATGGTAGTGATGGTGACGTACATAAATCGCAGCAATGGCCGTTAGCAAAGTCTGAATCTCACGAAATGTCTCATGCAGGTAGAAGACATATTGTTAGACTTGGATTCCAAAGATGGGGTCCCTACATCTCTGCAAACCAGAGTTACAGGGGTCCAAAATTGGTAAAATCCCCCATAGGATTTCATTGGCTCCCTATTTCACTTTCCAAAATCTCACATCTTTTCAAAGGGCAATGGCTCAGCAGTACCAAATTTTCTAGCATTGTAGGGACCCTTAGGGGGATCATGACTGGTGAGTTTTGCCACTGCTGAGCCATTGCCCTTTGAAATGGTGTGAGATTTTGGAACGGTAAATAGGAGGCCCAATGAAAGCCTATGGGGGATTTTACCAATTTTGGACCCCTGTAACTCTGGTTTGCAGAGATGTAGGGACCCCATCTTTGGAATCTAAGTCTAACAATATGTCTTCTACCTGCATGAGACATTTCGTGAGATTCAGACGTTGCTAACGGCCATGGCTGAGATTTATGTACGCCACCATCACTACCATTGAAATAGCCCAAATAAACAGGTTTTTGTGACCCTAGGCTATGACCTCTTCGGCCTAGGGGCCCGAAACTCACCAGTCATGTTCCCCCTAAGGGTCCCTACAATGCTAGAAAATTTGGTACTGCTGAGCCATTGCCCTTTGAAAAGATGTGAGATTTTGGAAAGTGAAATAGGGAGCCAATGAAATCCTATGGGGGATTTTACCAATTTTGGACCCCTGTAACTCTGGTTTGCAGAGATGTAGGGACCCCATCTTTGGAATCCAAGTCTAACAATATGTCTTCTACCTGCATGAGACATTTCGTGAGATTCAGACTTTGCTAACGGCCATTGCTGCGATTTATGTACGTCACCATCACTACCATTGAAATAGCCCCAATAAACAGGTTTTTGTGACCCTAGGCTATGACCTCTTCGGCCTAGGGGCCCGAAACTCACCAGTCATGTTCCCCCTAAGGGTCCCTACAATGCTAGAAAATTTGGTACTGCTGAGCCATTGCCCTTTGAAAAGATGTGAGATTTTGGAAAGTGAAATAGGGAGCCAATGAAATCCTATGGGGGATTTTACCAATTTTGGACCCCTGTAACTCTGGTTTGCAGAGATGTAGGGACCCCATCTTTGGAATCCAAGTCTAACAATATGTCTTCTACCTGCATGAGACATTTCGTGAGATTCAGACTTTGCTAACGGCCATTGCTGCGATTTATGTACGTCACCATCACTACCATTGAAATAGCCCCAATAAACAGGTTTTTGTGACCCTAGGCTATGACCTCTTTTGCCTAGGGGCCCGAAACTCACCAGTCATGTTCCCCCTAAGGGTCCCTACAATGCTAGAAAATTTGGTACTGCTGAGCCATTGCCCTTTGAAAAGATGTGAGATTTTGGAAAGTGAAATAGGGAGCCAATGAAATCCTATGGGGGATTTTACCAATTTTGGACCCCTGTAACTCTGGTTTGCAGAGATGTAGGGACCCCATCTTTGGAATCCAAGTCTAACAATATGTCTTCTACCTGCATGAGACATTTCGTGAGATTCAGACTTTGCTAACGGCCATTGCTGCGATTTATGTACGTCACCATCACTACCATTGAAATAGCCCCAATAAACAGGTTTTTGTGACTCTAGGCTATGACCTCTTCGGCCTAGGGGCCCGAAACTCACCAGTCATGTTCCCCCTAAGGGTCCCTACAATGCTAGAAAATTTGGTACTGCTGAGCCATTGCCCTTTGAAAAGATGTGAGATTTTGGAAAGTGAAATAGGGAGCCAATGAAATCCTATGGGGGATTTTACCAATTTTGGACCCCTGTAACTCTGGTTTGCAGAGATGTAGGGACCCCATCTTTGGAATCCAAGTCTAACAATATGTCTTCTACCTGCATGAGACATTTCGTGAGATTCAGACTTTGCTAACGGCCATTGCTGCGATTTATGTACGTCACCATCACTACCATTGAAATAGCCCAAATAAACAGGTTTTTGTGACCCTAGGCTATGACCTCTTTGGCCTAGGGGCCCGAAATTCACCAGTCATGTTCCCCCTAAGGGTCCCTACAATGCTAGAAAATTTGCCACTGCTGAGTAATTGCCCTTTGAAAAGATGTGAGATTTTGGAACTGTAAATAGGAGGCCCAATGAAAGCCTATTAGGGATTTTACCAAATTTGGAGCCCTGTAACTCTGGTTTGCAGAGATGTAGGGAACCCATCTTTGGAGCCCAAGTCTAACAATATGTCTTCTACCTGCATGAGACATTTCGTGAGATTCAGACGTTGCTAACGGCCATTGCTGCGATTTATGTACGTCAGACTCGCCACCATTGAAATTGCCCAATAAACAGGTTTTGTGACCCTAGGCTATGACCTCTTCGGCCTAGGACTGCATTGAACGCGACCCACGCATTGTGCGCATTCTGGACAACACCAATTACTGGGTTTATACCCTTCTGGATCCACGGTACAAACACAATGTTCCAAAACTGCTTGAAGAAAGAGCCAGACAGGTCAAAATGGAAGAATACCAGCAGGCCCTTGTGGAGACTTTAGAGAGGAGATTGACATCCTCCCCCTCCTCTAGCCAGTTGTACGCCGACAGACTGACTTCCGCAAACCCAGGACGACCAGGAGGGCAGCAAACAACACAAGCCGCAGCTAGTGCCCAAAAGGGAATGGTATCGGCAGTGTCCTTGGAGTGGGAAAATTTTCTGACACCCATGCAGCAGCACACAGAACAGCAAGCGTGCAGATCCACCTCCAACACCGATCGCCTGGAGAAGATGGTCAAGGACTACATGTCAGATGGCGTAGCTGTGTTGAACAATCCATCTGCACCCTTCAACTATTGGGTATCGAAGCTAGACACCTGGCACAAACTGGCAATGTACGCAATAGAGGTGCTGGCTTGCCCGGCAGCCAGCGTTATGTCGGAACGCTGTTTCAGTGCTGCCGGAGGCATCGTCACAGATCGGCGGCGTATCCGCCTCTCCACAGAAAATGCAGACCGTCTGACTCAAATTAAAATGAATCAATCCTGGATTGGAAACGACTACGCAACACTCCCGGACCCCAACCAAGTAACATGAACAATGAACATCTGTGATGGGTTAGCGTTTCCGGTCCCTGTTTATTGAACCTCTCATCTGTATTACATTTATGACTGCATGGCGACAAAATGCAAATTGCTATCCGCACGCTTCTTGTCCTCATGCAAGGCCTGGGTTGTTGTGTCTCAAAGCGTGGCCTTCTCCTCCTGCGCCACCCTCCTCTTGTTCCATCACGTGTGCTGCTGCTGGTTTAGCGTTACCGGTCCCTTTTCCTGGAACCTCTTATATGTATTACATTTATGACTGCATGCCGACAAAAAGCATGTTACCTGTGCAAAGAAAACAGACATTTCCCGCATTTAAAAGACAGTTTTCCCTTTGAAACTTTAAAATCGATTTTCTCAAAAACTATAAGCTCTTTTTGCTAAAAAATTTTTTTCCTCTTGTACCCACTCCCAAGGTGCACATACCCTGTAAATTTGGGGTATGTAGCATGTAAGGAGACTTTACAAAGCACAAAAGTTCGGGTCCCCATTGACTTCCATTATGTTCGGAGTTCGGCCATGTTCGGCCCGAACCCGAACATCTAGATGTTCGCCCAACACTACACGTGACCCGTTCGGCCAATCACAGCGCTAGCCGAACGTTCGGGTAACGTTCGGCCATGCGCTCTTAGTTCGGCCATATGGCCGAACAGTTTGGCCGAACACCATCAGGTGTTCGGCCGAACCCGAACATCACCCGAACAGGGTGATGTTCTGCAGAACCCGAACAGTGGCGAACACTGTTCGCCCAACACTAAGCAAGAGTGAGGTCGACAGAGCAAATAGTCATAACAGATATAGAACAGAGTCCTAGCCTGAGGTGTGAGGTCCTTGGTCTCGACACCCAGGAATTAGTCTAGAGTATAACACAGCAATGACACAGTATTCCTAAGCTTGGGTGTGAGGTCCTTGGTCACAACACCCCGGAACTGGTCTAAAGTATAACACAGTAATGACACAGTAATCCTAAGCTTGGGTGTGAGGTCCTTGGTCACAACACCCTGGAACTGGTCTAAAGTATAACACAGCAATGACACAGTAATCCTAAGCTTGGGTGTGAGGTCCTTGGTCACCACACCCTGGAACTGGTCTAAAGTATAACACAAGCGTAATCTGGCTAAGTGTGAATTCCCAGGTCCTCCTGGTTCTAACACACTGTGGGATCTGACTGAGGTCTGAGTGCTCACATGTAAATATTCACAACGGCAGACAACCTGAGACTGACCAGCAAGATCTATATATAGTGCCTCGCTCCTCAGCACCGCCCAGCGCCACTCAGCCAATCACCCACTGCGCTGGGATCAGCTGATCCCTCTCCTACTGGCATAAAGGTCCTGCCTCCCAGCGCGCACATAGCTCTCCCCACTGTGTTCACTAGAAGGCTCAGACAAACCAGACGCATGCTGCTGTGCGGAAACCACCGGTCTGAACGCGGAGACAGCCGCCCCGCTGCCAGACCGCGCGGCGGCATCTCTGCAATCCATTACAGTAAAAAAGTAATAAGGATGCTAACCCGGCAATCCAAACATTAAAAATCACTCTTATTTTTCTTTTCCACAAAACATCATTCCCCAGTTTCCCTGGCTTTTATTTGGTACATCTGCTGCACAAAGGAAGTTGCAGGGCATGCTGGGTTTAGTGTTGTCCGGATCATGAACGATTCGGATCTTTGATCCGAATCTATTTTATGAGTCGATCATCCGAATCATCAAAATGAGTGATTCGGATCGCAAAAGGGGCGGGGCCAGGAGCGACACGCCCCCTCTCAGCGGGCAGTGGGGTCCTGGAAGCAGGGATCGCTCTGTTGGAAGGGAGGCAGCCTTGCACAGGGACAGGTAGATGAGAGAGGTAGAGGGGACATGGGTGTCACTGCCAGATATGTGTAGAGCACACATACTGGCTGAAATGTGCTGCTGATTACAGGCTGGCTGTTCCGTAGTGCTGCACAGTGATCACATGGGAAGCTTTTGGCTCAGCACAGCTCAGTAACTTTGCAGACACTGTGATTGAAAGGCAATATAATCCTCCTGCACTCGGCACTAAACAGCTGCACTTATCTTCTGGGAATGCTTTCTTTCACTGTGCGACCTTTTCTTTCAAAGTGTACAGATAAACATATAGGTGAAATATATGTAAAGCATATGACTTCAGCATGTGGGTATTACGTGCAAACATTTCTGCTCTCTGCTCGTCCCTCCTCCCATCTCTGTCCACTCCCTGCCCTCTGTCCATCTTCTCCCCTTCTCTGTGTGTCCACCCCCCTCCCCATCTCTGTCCACTCCCTGCCCTCTGTCCATCTTCTCCCCTTCTCTGTGTGTCCGCCCCCCTCCCCTTCTCTGTCCACTCCCTGCCCTCTGTCCATCTTCTCCCCTTCTCTGTGTGTCCGCCCCCCTCCCCTTCTCTGTCCACTCCCTGCCCTCTGTCCATCTTCTCCCCTTCTCTGTGTGTCCACTCCCTCCCCTTCTCCTGTCCACAGACCTGTCCTGCTGTTTATTTCACCCCCGAATGCTTCCGGTAGTAAAATGATCCGAGATTCGGATCAAAGATCCGGATCTCTTCAATGATCCGATTCGAATCATCCGGATCATTGAAAAGATCCGAACTTCCCATCTCTAGCTGGGTTTTCTTTTTTTGTTTTTTACCTTCCCCTCAGACTTAACTAATGCAGCCTGATTGGCTGAAGCCTCTTTCCCTCTTGTTTTCCCCTCCCACATCTCTGTTCCTCTCTGATTGGCCAATATTTCTCAATGCACTTTCTACTGCAGACCTGGGTGGGAGAGTCTGAAGACTGGGAGAGGGTGCAGGCAATAATACACAGACAGAATAGGGGAAATGATGCCAGAATTTTCTTCAAGATGGACACAGACAAAATGTAAAATCCCAAGAAGGATTTTCTTTTTTTACAATAGAAAAATCACTAAAATCAAAATTTGGACAGTGCAATACATATGCTATGTTATGTTATGTAGAGCAAGTATTTATCTACTTATACATGTGTTTTTTTCTGAGATAGTATGGCTGACACTGACAGCTCCACTTTAAAGGAAACCTGTATTTTAAAAAAGTGCCCAATTTGGGTACATACCTCTAAAAGGAAACCAATGGATGATCCAGAGGCTTCCCCCGTCCTTGTCCGCCATGCTGTTCCAGTGCTGTCCCCTCCGCAAAACCACTTGTCGATGGCTTGTGCATGTGCAGTAGCACTGACCCGCACGGGCTTTGACAGGAAAAGCTGAGCCTGATCAGGTCCTTGCTACTGCACCTACGCAAGCTGTCAGCAAGGACCTGATTAGGCACGGCTAAAGCGGGTCCATACTACTGCGCAGCTACGGTGTGGTCGCTTCGGGGCTTACTTCCTCTAACATCTTGGTAGAGGAAGACAGAGGGAGCCTTTGGAGTATCCTGAGACCTCCCCCTCCCGAGGTAAGTATATGCCCACCCTCACAAATTTTCTTTAAAACAGTTAGTCAAAAAGCATCTCAAACTCACTTTGGGATAAAGTTATTTTTTATGCTAACTAAGGTCTTTGCAATGAATCGATATTCATCTGATCACTCTGCATAATAATCTAACATAATCTAACTACAAATGAATTGCCACTAGAAAAAAATTAACACTTTGGCCCGGAAGCAGTAAAAATGGGCGCCGGCAGCTAGTGGACAAAAAGGGCACTGCCATTCACTCCCATTATAAATATCGTTTGATGGGCGCCGAAGAGGAAAAAAGGGCGCCAGAAATTATTAACCTCTCTGGTGGTACGCAGTTTAAGTGGCTGCGTCCACGGGAGGGATTTTTTAAATTAAATGTTTATTTTTTATGTTAGCTAGCACTAGGCTAGCTAACTATGTTGCCCAAGTTCCCCGGCACTGGTCTGACCCCCCCGATTGCCGCCGGCAACACTCACCCGTCCGCGATCCCGCGAGAGCCGCAGCTTCCCAATTACATGACGTCATGCGCAGTTCCTATCCTCCCCATAGCAAAGCTGATTGGTAGGCTGCGCCATCACGGGATCCCTGGGGGGTATGTATACCGGAGGTTAACGGGGGCGATCGGAGGGGACCGGAGGGACTTGGGCACCATAGTTAGCTAGCAAAGTGCTAGCTTAACAATATGTAACTTATTTTATTTAAAAAAATCCTCCCGGGGCGATGCGATCCCCTGCGGTGGCTAGCCCGACACTGTGTCTTACCGCCAGGGAGGTTAATGTTTTATAACTGCGCCCAGAGATTATTAACGGTTTAAAACTGCACCCGTGACAAATCACATTTGTAAATATACTAAACATAACTTAATGTATTTAACTAAACTGTTATTTAAAATTTTATCACTTACTGTTTGTACAACATTATTATCCACAAAATAAAGCGATCAGTAAGTAAATCGTAATATATTTTTTACAGTTACTATTTGTAAAACATTATTATCCACACAATAAAGCGATCACTAAGGGGGGTCTTAGGGTTAGGCACCACCAGGGGGGATTTAGGGTTTTGCTTCACCGGGGGGGGGTCTTAGGGTTAGGCATCACCAGGGGAGATTTAGGGTTAGGCACCACCAGGTGGGTCTTAGGGTTAGGCACCACCAGGGGGGTCTTAGGTTTAGCCACCACCAAGAGGGTCTTAGGGTTAGGCACCACCAGGGGGTCTTAGGGTTAGGCACCACCAGCGAGTGGTTAGGGTTAGGCACCACCAGGGGGGTCTTAGGTTTAGGTATCACTCTGATGTCTAATGCTAGGAATACGCGGTACGTTTTGTACCATGTAATCGAGCCGCTGGATCGATTCCGGTGCTTCCCCGCTCGTCCCCGCGGGCGCCTGGATCGATTCCTGCTCGTCCCCGCAGGCGCTTCTTATCATCTTCTCGTTTTCTTCTATTGCCCTGCCTGTGGTATCAAGAGGGGAATCGATCCGCCGGGTGATCGGGCACGTCAGATTTTATCAATCGAGCCATCAGCGGCTCGATTACACGGTACAAAATGTACCGTGTACTCCTAGCATTAGGGTTAGGTACCACCAGGGGGGTGGTTAGGGTTAGGCACCACCAGGGGGGTCTTAGGGTTAGGCACCACCAGGGGGTCTAAGGGTTAGGGATAGGTAGAGGGAGGGTTCTGTGTGAGAGTAGGGTTAGGTTTAGTTACAAACAATATTTACAGATTTTATTACATGAAGAAACGATAAATGAAGGTTATACACAATATTATACGATTATAATGATTATACATATATTATCGGTTTTTAACAAATGCAATTATGAGTTTCACTTTCAAAACAGGGAAGATTATCGTTTTCACAATTTTCGATCTCACACATATTATTTAATGTTTTTTAATTTGTAAAACATTATTATAAACAAAATACAACAAAATATTTTTTATAAACGTTATTGCCACTTATCGTTTACACCCCGCGCCCTTTTTTCCCCCGACGCCCTTTTTTGCATGTACGCTTTTGGGCCATGACTGTAAATCAACTTTCAGAAAAGGGCAAAACTTCACACCGCCCCCATTTTCAGTTGCTTAAAATCTGGTCCACAGGCTGAACTTTTTATAACTTTTCACAGGGATATCTGTGTCATACGGTCCCTCTGACCAGGCCTGAGATTTTATGTTCCCCTGGAGATAGTATTACTTCATTATACAAGGATTAAGCACATGAATATAAACAGGCACAGCCATGACGTTTAGGTCATGACATGAGTGGTAAACACAGGTCACATGTACTGTATTATATAATACATATATTGCTGTAGAGTTAAAAACCAACTCCAGGAAAAGAAGACATTTTAAATTTGGAAATAGTGGGGAGGGGTTCCAACATCCGTGGTTTTTATTGCTGGGTGCGCTTCAATTTTGAAGAATATTCACTATTTCCTTTCCTAGCAGGAAGTAAGTACCCATATTTCGCGCCGTATAAGACGCTCCGGAATACAAGACGCACCCAGGTTTAGAGGGCAAAAACCAGAGAAAAAAATATATATACTAAACCTGGTGCGTCCATATTCCAGGAGAGTCTTGTACATGTTACCCCTCAAATGTTGTCCTCCTGTGTCCCGTTGTCTCCCCATGTGTCCTCTGTGTCCCCAATACCTGCCCCATGTGTCCTCTGTGTCCCTCATACATGCCCCATGTGTCACCCATGCCTGCCCTATGTGTCCCCCATGCATGCCATATGTGTCCTCTGTGTCCCCCATACCTGCCCCATGTGTCACCCATGCATGCCCCATGTGTCCTCTGTGTCACCCATGCATACCCCATGTGTCATCTGTGTGTCCCTCATACATGCTCCATGTGCCCTGTGTCACCCATGCCTGCCCTATATGCTTGCCCTATGTGTTCTCTGTGTCCCCCACACCTGTCCCATGTGTCCTCTGTGGCAACCATGCATGTCCCATGTGTCCTCTGTGTGTCCCTCATGCCTGCCCCATGTGCTTGTGTCCCCCATGTGTCCTCTGTGTCCCTCATGCCTGCCCCATGTGCCTGTGTCCCCATGTGTCCTCTGTGTCAACTATGCATGCCTCATGTGTCCCTCATGCCTGCCCCATGTGCCTGTGTCCCCCATGTGTCCTCTGTGTCCCCCATGTGTCCTCTGTGTCACCTATGCCTGCCGTGTCCTCTATGTGTCCCTCATGCCTGCACCATGTGCCTGTGTCCCCATGTGTCCTCTGTGTCAACTATGCATGCCTCATGTGTCCCTCATGCCTGCCCCATGTGCCTGTGTCCCCCATGTGTCCTCTGTGTCCCCCATGTGTCCTCTGTGTCACCTATGCCTGCCGTGTCCTCTATATGTCCCTCATGCCTGCCCCATGTGCCTGTGTCCCCCGCGTGTGTGTAAGTTGTGGCTGCACCCGACGTATGCCTCTGCCCTCTCCCCCATGCCTATTATGTGTCCGGCTGAGTGTGTAATATTCCCCCTCCCACTGTGTGCCTTATCTCTGCGTGCCCCCGCGAGTGTATAATATGCCCGCTCCCGCCTGCCTTATCTCCCTCCCCCATGTCTTGGCTGGCCCCCCCGGGTGTTAATCTGCAGCGGGCTTACCTCTCCGCCATGCCCGCGAGGATTGGAGACCTCCTTCACAGCCGCGCATCTCGCTCTAGTGATCGGCATGTGGTGATTGCGTCATTATCACATGCCGATCACTAAAGCGAGATGCGCGGCTGTGGAGGTCTCCAATCCTCGCGGGCATGGCGGAGAGGTAAGCCAGCTGCAGATTAACACCCGGGGGGGCCAGCCAAGACATGGGGGAGGGAGATAGGGCAGGCGGGGGAGCGGGCATATTATACACTCGCGGGGCCTCGCAGAGATAAGGCACACAGCGGGAGGGGGCATATTACACACGTCGGACACATTACAGGCATGGGGAGCGGGCAGAGGCATACGTCGTGTGCAGCCACAATTTACATACACAGGCAGGGAATTCCCGACGTAGCGGCGGGTCGCGGTCCGTATCGGCGGGCATTTCTAAGTCGGGAATTCCCTGCCTTTGCCGTATAAGACGCAGGGACTTTTTCCCCCTATTTTTTGGGGAGAAAAAGTGCGTCTTATACGGCGAAAAATACGGTATGTTTATCTACCAGGGACAGATTATTATTATTATGTAGTTTTTATATATCTTCTGCAGCGCTTTACAGAGTATATATAGTCGTGTCACAAACTGTCTGTCAGAAGAGTTCACAGTCTAAAGGTAGCCATACACTGGTCGATTTGCCATCAGATTCGACCAACACATAGATCCCTCTCTGATCGAATCTGATCAGAGAGGGATCGTATGGCTGCCTGTACAGCAAACAGATTGTGAACCGATTTCAGCCTCAAACCGATCACAATCTGTGGTGGTGCTGCCGCCACTCCCCCCGCCCGCATGTCCACATACATTACCTGCTCCGGCCGGCGCGACTCCAGTCCGCTGTCTTCTCCGCTCTGGTCTGGTCTCCGGGTCCGGCATCCGACTTCTTCCTGCCCGGCAGGAAGTTTAAACAGTAGAGCGCCCTCTACTGTTTAAACTTCCTGCCGGGCTGGAAGAAGTGAAGCATGCCGGACCCGGAGACCAGACCAGAGCGGAGACGGAGCAGCAGTGACCGGGGTGAGTCGTGCCGGCGGAGCAGGTAATGTATTGCCACTCTATTGCATCGGTCGTCAGGCACTCGAACGCCGCTAGCGACGCGCACCCTACTCGCGGGCGATCGACGGTAATTTCCCGCACGGAGCGATCGACGGGATCGATCTATTTCGGGACGAAATAGATCGAAATTTAGCGTGTAGCGTGAACGATGTGACAGCAGATTCGATCCCAGTGATCGAATCTGCTGTCGATCGGCGGGGAATCGGCCTAGTGTATGGCCAGCTTAATCCCTACC
Source organism: Hyperolius riggenbachi (assembly GCF_040937935.1). NCBI lineage: Eukaryota > Metazoa > Chordata > Amphibia > Anura > Hyperoliidae > Hyperolius > Hyperolius riggenbachi. The sequence continues at coordinate 99,144,095 of NC_090657.1, forward strand.
ATACTTAAATGTCCATTGTATTCTAGGGCCAATTATAGAGGAAGCCAATTAACTTATCTGTATGTTTTTAGGATGTGGAAGGAAACCAGAGTGCCCGGGGGAAACACACACAGACAGGGGAAGCGCATACAAACTCCTTGCAGATCGTGCCCTGGCTGGAATTTGAATCAGGGATCCAGTGCTGCAAGTCCAGAGTGCTATCCACTATGCCACCAACAGCAATAAATAAAACCTTATGTAGGCTGTAAATGTAAAGCGTTGGAACCCTCATCAGTATTTCTGTAGAGGTTTTCCCCTCTTATTTTCAGGGGGATGTCTTATTTTGCCCTGAACAACATTCAACATTTATTCAAATATAGAAACATCATCACAACTCTCCAAACCCTGAATCCCACCATGAATTTCTTGTAAGGCTAGCCACCAGGGGGGTCTTAGTGGGACGATGCCTTGTGATGTGATGTCAGTCGCAATTTAAAATTACAATGCAACGCACCAAAAAGTTGCAATGTACATTAACGCTGCATTACCATTGCATACAGTTGATACGGTGAAGCATACAGGCAATGAAAAGTATGCTTCTCTGTATCTGTTAACATCTGTGTTTAGAGGTTACCATAACACAACAGTTACAACGCAACGTTAACGTCACACTGTGAACGTTGTATAACCTTAACATTGGAGTGCGGTAAACTGTGTTAGAAGACTTTATTAACGCAGGACATTAACGCCCCACTGTGAACGTAGCCTTACTCTTATTTACTTTTTCTATGTGCAACAATCTATATTTACCGAGAGTCTAGCACTTGCCAACCCTTATTGTTTTGGGTCTTGTGGGGTCTTTTGAGTGTGATTCATTTGGGGGCTGGCTGATGGTGTAATGGTTAAGGGCTCTGCCTCTGACACAGGAGACCAGGGTTCAAATCCCGGCTCTGCCTGTTCAGTAAACCAGCACTAATTCAGTAGGAGACCTTTGGCAAGTCTCCCTTACACTGCTACTGCCAATAGAGCGCGCCCTAGTGGCTGCTGCTCTGCTCTGGCGCTTTGAGTCTGCAAGGAGAAAAGCGCAATATAAATGACGAGGAGAGTTGAGCCAACTAACAGACCAAAAAACTATTATGTATAAAAAAATATATAAAAACTTTTATTGGTAATCAAATACAGACTAGATGTGGCCCGAACAGTTCACCCGCGAACGGGAACCGGCTAACTTCCGTGGTTCGCGATCGTGGAGAACCGCAAACTTTTTGGGAAGTTTGGTCCACCCCTATACTACATAATTAGGGTCAACTTTGACCCTCTACATCACAGTCAGCAGGCACATTGTAGCCAATCAGGCTACACTCCCTCATGGAGCCCCCCCCCCCCTTATAAAAGGCAGGCAGCGTCAGGCATTTCACTTACTCGTGTGCCTGCAGTAATTAGAGAAGGGAGAGCTGCTGCAGAGAGAGCTATAGGGAAAGCTTAGTTAGGCTCTTGTAGGCTTGTTAGCTTGCTCCTTGCTGATTCTTATTGCTAAAAAAGCACCCCTCAACAGCTCTTTTGAGAGCTAATCTTGTTCTTGTGATCTATTTTTTTTTGTATGTGGCCCACTTGCATTATATACAGCCCTATCAGTCATTTGCAAATTTAACACAGAACACCTCATCTTCCGCAGCCACCAGTGCTACTCCAAGTAACACATCTGCTACATTTGACACTTCGAAGCAGTTATTTGGTGGGGAAATCACTGATTCACAGCCATTATTGTTACAACAAGATGAAGGCGCTAAGCAAGTTACACCACCTCATATTTCTGAGTTAGGCGACACTATGGACGTAAGGTGTGAGGAAGAAGATGATGAAGTACCTGCTGTTGGTGCAGTTTATGAGGTGTCTGAGGCAAGCGAAGCTGGGGAGGATGATTATGATGATTATGATGATACAAATGCCACGTGGGTTCCTAAGAGACAAGATGACCAAAGGGACAGTTCAGAGGGGGTGTCAGAGAGGAGTAGGAGGAGCCAAGCTCCTGAAAGAAGCAGGGGGGGCTTGTCGTCAGAAACAGCTGGTGGCAGTGTCTGGTGCCATGTATTGCCACCTATGGACAGCCAGCCAACATGCCCTTCAAGTCAGCTGCTGATGCCACCATAGTGCCCACACCCCAGGGTGGCTCAGCGGTGTGGACATTTTTTTGTGTGTATGCCAAAGATCAGAGCAATGCCATCTGTACTCTCTGCCACCAAAAATTGAGCCGTGGAAAGGCCAACACCCATGTAGGGACAACTGCCTTACGAAGGCACATGCAAAAAAGGCACAAACTGCAATGGGAAGACCACCTGAGCAAAAGTAGCACACAAAAGCAAAGCCACCCTCCTTCTCCTCTTCCTCCTTCAGGTGCATCATCTTCAGCCGCTTTCTCCCTTGCACCTTCAGAATCACAGCCAACCTCCTCCACTCCGCCTCTCACCTTGAGCGGCTCCTGCTCTTCTGCCCACAGCAGCAGCCAGGTGTCCATGAGGGAAATCTTTGAGCGGAAGAAGCTAATGTCTGCCAGTCACCCCCTTGCCCGGCGTCTGACAGCTGGCTTGGCGGAACTGTTATCTCGCCAGCTGTTACCATGCCAGCTGGTGGACTCTGAGGCCTTCCGAAAATTTGTGGCCATTGGGACACCGCAGTGGAAGATACCAGGCCACAATTATTTCTCAAAAAAGGCGATACCCAAACTGTACCGTGAAGTAGAAAGGCAAGTGGTGTCATCTCTGGCACAAAGCGTTGGGTCAAGGGTCCATCTGACCACGGATGCCTGGTCTGCCAATCACGGTCAGGGCAGGTACCGATGGCAAGCGGAGAGTACGTGGCTGTGCAGCAGACCTAATTGTGACACCGCCATGGCTTGTTGTAGGCAGGCCTGCTGCCACCTCCTCTCTTCTCCTTCTCCTCCTACTCCTCCTGCTACATCCTCTTCGCTGTCGTTGTCCTCCTCCTTCTTGTCTGAGTGGCAGCGCAACTCTACTGGTGCTGCGATCTCCTCTCCAGCTACACAGCCCCAGCTCCCCAGGGCCTATGCTGCATGCCAGGTACGACGGTGTCATGCCATCTTAGACATGTCTTGCCTCAAAGCGGAGAGTCACACTGGAGCAGCTCTCCTGGCGGCTCTGAACAAACAGGTGGATAAGTGGCTGACCCCGCACCAACTGAAGATCGGCAACGTGGTGTATGACAACGGCAGCAATCTCATTTCGGCTTTGAATTTGGGAAATTTGACACATGTACCCTAGATGGCACATGTGCTCAATCTCGTAATCCACAGATTTTTATGGTTAAGTACTCAGGCTTACAGGACGTCCTGAAGCAGGCCAGGAAGTTGTGTTGGCATTTCAGGCAGGCTTACACGGCCATGGCACGCTTGGCCGATATTCAGCAGAGAAACAACTTGAGGCGTTTGATTTGCGATAGTCCAACTTGCTGGAATTCGACCCTCCTGCTGTTAGACCGCTTGCTACAACAGGAGAAAGCCATCACCCAGTATCTCTGCAACTACAGTAGAAGGACATGCTCTGGGGAGATGAGGATGTTCTGGCCGAAGAACTGGACACTCATGCGAAATGCCTGCAGGCTCATGCGGCGGTTTGAGGAGGTGACAAACATGGTGAGTCGCAGAGAAGGCACCATCAGCAACAGGATCCCGTATGCCTTCTTCCTGGAGCGTGCCGTGCGTAGAGTGGTGGATCAAGCTGTGGATGAGCGTGAACAGGAACAGTTACAGGAGGAAAAGTTGTGGGATCAATTCTCATCAGAACCAGATGTTTCCTCAACACCTGCGGCAGCACAGAGGGGGGAGGAGAAGCAGGAGGAGGAAGAGTCATGTGGGGAAGAGGAGTCAGATGATGAGGTGTGAGCAGGGCCGGCCCGCTCATGAGGCGGGGTGAAACTTTTGCCTCAGGCGGCAAATTTCCAGGGGCGGCACCCGCCCGTCCGTGGGTGCGGGGAGCCGGCCCGCCGAGCTGGAGGGGTAGCTGGCAGGACGGGGGTATTGGGCCAGCGGCGGGGAGGGGGGTCGGACCCCCCCTCCCTCGCCTGGGTCCCCCGTCCTCCGCTCCCCTCCAGCCTAAATAGACACAGCCGTATATGTAAGAGGCACGGGCGGGGAGACACTCACCTCCTCCTCGCTCCAGCGTGCGCTCCACTGACATCACTTCCTGCAACGCTGCAGGAAGTGATGTCAGTGGAGCGCATGCTGGGAAGAGGTGAGTGTCCTCCCCGCCCGTGCCTCTTACATATACGGCTGCGTCTATTTAGGCTGGAGGGGAGCGGAGGACGGGGGACCCAGGCGAGGGAGGGAGCCGCTGGCCCAATACCCCCGTCCTGCCAGCTACCCCTCCAGCTCGGCGGCCCCCCACAGCGGCCTCCCCCCCCCCCCCCCCCGAGGGGGGGGGAGGGGCGGCGGTGGCAAATTTTTTAAAAAAATTTGCCTCAGGCGGCAAAAAGTCTAGGGCCGGCCCTGGGTGTGAGAGAACGCGGAAAAGCCGCCGCGTGTACTGACAGCAAGGCGGCTGATTCCGCGTCCAACGCGGCGGTTTGCACGCGGAAGCTTGCATCTAGTGACATGGCAGAACGCGGAAAAGCCGCCGCACATACTGACAGCAAGGCGGCTGGCTCCACGTCCAGCGCGGCGTTTTGCACGCAGCAGCGTGCAGCTAGTGTGGCTGAGCCTGTTAGTTCACACAGGTTTAGGAATACGCGCACGCGCGCTGAAAGGCAGGACTTTTATGATGGCCAAGGAGATTTCAGCTGACCAGGCCGGTCAGCTGACCTCAGAGCTGGTAACCATTGGTTGATCACTTCAGGGTGGCACCAGAGAGCACTGCGCTATATATGGTTACTGCTGGCCACTCTCAAGTTGTCTGCCGTTGCGATCACTACGTGGAAGCACTCAGACCTTAGTCAGATCCAAAAGTGTGTTTGAACCAGGAGGAACTGGGAATTCACACTGAGCCAGATTACTTGTGTTATTATTCTGTTATTCTTCAGACCAGTTCCAGGGTGTAGCGACCACGGACCTCACACCCAAGACTAGGAAACTTGTACTATCATTCTGTTATACTTCAGACTAGTTCCAGGGTGTAGAGACCACGGACCTCACACCCAAGACTAGGGAACTTGCATTATCATTCTGTTATACTTCAGACTAGTTCCAGGGTGTAGAGACCACGGACCTCACACCCAAGACTAGGGAACTTGCATTATCATTCTGTTATACTTCAGACTAGTTCCAGGGTGTAGAGACCACGGACCTCACACCCAAGACTAGGGAACTTGCATTATCATTCTGTTATACATCAGACTAGTTCCAGGGTGTAGAGACCACGGACCTCACACCCAAGACTAGGCATTGTTTGTTATTTGTTATGACCTGTTGCTTTCCTGACTATCCCTCTGCTTTCTGATTCGGTACCACGCATATCTGATATCACGTTGCCAAACCCTGCCTGACTTGGATACCGAATCAGCCTTCTGTCTTTGTACTTTATCTGTCTGTGTGTTGCCGACCTGGCTTGCCCGACCTCGAGAGCTATCTCTCTCCACTTAAGAGATAGTCTCCAAGATCAGTCAGTGACATCCACCTTCAGGTGTCACTCACTCTCTGGTCCTTCCTACCTTCAGCCTGACTCCACCCCTTGGAGAGTCTCAGGCTGCTGGGAGGTTTCTGTACCCTCCATAGCAGTATCTTCTGTACTGCTTAGGGTCACCTGTTCATCAGGTGGGTTGCTCAAAGTCATACTGTTACACCAAACACTCACCATATATATATATCTAGAGGTGTCCAGAGGTTAGCGCTATATCTGTATTATTGGTGATTCTGCAGATCACCAATAATCAGATTCTCTCTGTGTGTTGACACCGATCGTTACAGAATGGTAGACCAAACCCAAATGGACGCACTCAACAGCCGTCTGGATGCACTCACCACCTCGGTGGAAAATTTCATCCGAGTGCTGGACGATCATCAGATCCAGATCAATGCCTTGTCTGGGTCTGCACAAACCTTACAGACGGCTGTGGATACAGTGCAATCTCCTCTTAGCACAGACATACGCATGTCTGTACCTGAAAGGTTTTTCGGTCATAAATCTGAGTTTCAGAACTTCAGAAATCGAGTGTTATCGTACTTTGAGTTGAGACCTAATTCTTCAGGAACGGTAGCACAAAGAATTACGTTTATTAAGACTCTATTGTCAGGGGATTCCCAGACCTGGGCATATAATCTCCAGCAAGGGAATGAGGCTCTAGCCTCGGTTGAGGCATTTTTTAAAGCCATGGCTATAATTTTTGATGATCCGGACATTGCCTCTACCGCTGAGCGGAAGCTCAAGACTTTGTGGCAGGGCAGGGATCCGGTGGAAGTTTACGCAGCTGAGTTTAGAAAATGGGCAGTTTCAGCTAGATGGGTCTCATTTGCGCTCCTAGACTGTTTTTTATCAGGACTGTCAGATGCGGTCTCAGAGATAATGCTAAGTCATCCTGAGACGAAGTCTGTCGATGAGGCCATATCTTTGGCCATCAGGGTTGATCGTCGCTTACGTTACCAAAGGCAGACTCGGGGTAGGAACAATGTGAGATATGTGTCCTACATTGCACCTCCATCTGTTTCATCTCCACCCGCTTTGCCTCCACCAGAACCAATGCAGATTGGTCGATCGAGATTGTCTTGGGTGGAACGGAGGCGCAGAGAAACAGAGCAGCTCTGTCTATGCTGTGCAGAGGGGGGTCATAAAGTGCAGAATTGTCCCAAGAAGTCGGGAAACGCTGCCGCCTAGATGTAGTCAGAGGTAATACCATAGGCGCGCAGTCATTACCTCTAGATGATAAACATTTGCTCCTCCCTTGTACTATATCTTGGAAGGATAAGACAGAGACCACTGAAGCCTTCATTGACTCTGGCTCAGCAGCCAACTTTATGGATTATGAATTTGTTACGAAATTGGGAATTCCAATTTCCCCATTGAAGCAACCGATTCTGGTCACTGCAGTGGATGCCTCCCCCCTGCAGAGTAACCACCCTCTGTCTCAAACCCCTGAGTTAAGGGTTACGGTAGGGGTGTTACATAGAGAGAATTTGCAGTTTCTGGTGTTGCGAATGACAACCTCCACGATCATTCTTGGTATGCCATGGTTACAACTTCACTCGCCTCAGATCAATTGGGCTACAGGTCAGCTAATGAGCTGGTCTACCCATTGTTATCATCATTGTCTAGAGAAGGTAACCTTGGGTGAAACCAAGATTCACATGGAGGGATTACCAGATCAGTATTCAGAATTTGCGGACGTGTTTTGTCCTAAGTCAGCCGATAAACTTCCTCCCCACTGTCCTTTTGATTGCCCCATTGATCTCAGGTCTGGTTGTATGCCCCCTAGAGGTCATCTCTATAATCTGTCTGGGCCAGAGAAATTAGCCATGCAAGAATACATCCGAGAAAATCTAGCTAAGGGTTTTATTCGTCCTTCTCGGTCTCCAGCAGGGGCCGGGTTCTTTTTTGTGAAAAAGATGGATGGAGGCCTCCGTCCATGCATTGATTATCGGGGTTTAAATAAAATTACAGTAAAGAATCGTTATCCCCTGCCCTTGATAGATGATTTGTTTACCCAGGTCACCAGTGCTAAGATTTTCTCGAAACTGGATTTAAGGGGTGCATACAATCTTGTGCGTATCAGGGACGGTGATGAATGGAAGACGGCCTTTAACATGCCCGATGGGCATTACGAGTACCTAGTGATGCCCTTCGGGTTGTGTAACGCCCCGGCCGTCTTCCAAGAGTTGATTAATGAGGTGTTCAGAGAGGTATTGGGCAAATTCGTCTTGGTGTACTTAGACGACATACTCATTTTCTCGTCCAACCTCTCAGAACACAGAAAGCATGTTAAGTTTGTGTTGCGAAAATTAAGACAAAATATGCTGTATGCTAAATTGGAGGAGTGCATTTTCGAAGTGACCTCTGTCGCCTTTCTGGGGTACATAATTTCGACCTCTGGCCTCTCTATGGACCCTGGGAAAGTTTCAGCTGTCTTGGAGTGGCCCCAACCTGTAGGACTGAAAGCTCTCCAGAGATTCCTGGGGTTCGCCAACTACTATAGGAGGTTCATAAAGGGGTACTCTACGGTGATTTCACCTCTCACCAGTCTCACCAAAAAAGGGGCAGACACTCCCCACTGGTCCCCTGAGGCCCATGCTGCTTTCTCCACCCTGAAGAAACTGTTCTGTTCTGCACCCATACTGAGACATGTTGACATCTCATTTCCCTTTATCGTGGAGGTAGATGCCTCAGAGGTAGGAGTAGGGGCAGTGCTGTCTCAGCGTTCCGGTTTGCAGGGAAAACTGCATCCTTGTGCCTATTTCTCCCGTAGGTTTTCACCCGCAGAGAAAAACTACGATATAGGCAATAGGGAACTTCTAGCCATCAAATTGGCCTTTGAGGAATGGCGACATTGGCTAGAAGGGGCAGAACATACCATTACGGTTTACACTGACCATAAGAATTTGGAGTACATTGAAGGCGCTAAGAGACTTAGCCCCCGACAGGCCCGGTGGTCATTATTTTTCTTGAGATTCAGATTTGTAATCACGTATACCCTTGGTAGTAAGAACATCAAGGCTGATGCCTTATCCAGATGTTTTGAGCCCGAGACAGCACAGCCCTCAGACCCAGAAACCATTGTTCCTCAAAAGATGGTTCTGGCAGCCACTGAGACCTGGAAAGACTGGTCAGTCACGCTGGGTCCGTTCCAACAAGATGTACCAGAGGGGAAGCCTGAGGGAGTCATGTTTGTACCATTGCCTTTTCGCTTACAAATATTGCAGCTGAGCTGTTACATTCCCACAAGAATGCTGGGCATCCTGGGGCCACCAGAACTCAAAATCTCATTGCTAGATGTGCTTGGTGGCCATTATTGGCAACTGACTGCAAGGAGTATGTGAGGGAAAGTGCAGTGTGTGCTAGGAGCAAACCCTCCCGTCAGGCACCTGTTGGAACATTGCAGCCTCTGCCAGTCCCGAGTGAACCATGGACTCATTTGTCCATGGATTTTGTGGGCGAGCTCCCAAGGTCTGAGGGCATGACGGTCATTTGGGTGGTAGTCGATCAATTCAGTAAGATGGCCCATTTTGTCCCCCTGAAAGGACTCCCCTCGGCCCAGGAATTGGCCGATCTCTTCATCCAGCATGTTTTCCGACTGCATGGCATTCCAGAAAATATAGTGTCAGATCGGGGAGTCCAATTTGTTTCCTAGTTTTGGAGGGCATTCTGCCATCAGTTAGACAAGGAACTTTCTTTCTCATCAGGCTACCACCCACAGACCAATGGCCAGACCGAAAGAACGAACCAGTCTCTGGAACAATTTCTGAGGTGTTATGTTGCAGATGCACAAACCGACTGGGTCAAATTTTTGCTGTTTGCAGAATTTGCACACAACAAGCTGAAGAGTTCCTCCTCAGGACTTTCCCCATTTCAGGTGGTGACGGGAAGGTTACCTAAGTTCACCCCATTGCCAGTGGCTTCTACCCCGTTTCCAGCACTGGAGAACTGGCAGAAGTCTTTGAAACAGATTTGGGGAATGGTTGAAAGAAATCTGGGGAGGGCTTTTCAGAACCAGAAAAAACAGGCTGACAAGAGATGTTCCATTGAATGGGATTTTTTTCCAGGAGACTTGGTCTGGGTGTCCACTCGACATTTGGCTCTAAAGCAACTGTCACCCAAGTTAGGTCCTAGATTTGTAGGTCCTTTTCCAGTAACCAGGAAAATCAATAATGTCACTTATGCCATTGATCTCCCTGCCAGCATGCGAGGTGTGAGATCATTTCATGTGTCCTTGCTCAAGCCGGCAGTGCATGTGGATTCCTCTCCCCCCTCCCTGTGTTGATTGATGACCAACCTGAGTATGAAATTGAGAAGATTCTGGACTCACGGCTTGTGCAGAACTCCGTGCATTATTTGGTTCACTGGAAGGGGTATGGCATAGAGGAAAGAACTTGGGTGCCAGACTGTCGTATGCACGCAGAGGAGTTGAAAAAGGAATTCCATAACTTGCATCCTGAAAGCCGGGTAGGAGATGTCCGGAGTCCACTCCTCAGGGGGGGGGGGGGGGTACTGTGAGAGAACGCGGAAAAGCCGCCGTGTGTACTGACAGTCCAACGCGGCGGTTTGCACGCGGAAGCGTGCATCTAGTGACATGGCAGAACGCGGAAAAGCCGCCGCATGTACTGACAGCAAGGCAGCTGGTTCCGTGTCCAGCGCGCCGGTTTGCACGCAGCAGCGTGAAGCTAGTGTGGCTGAGCCTGTTAGTTCACACAGGTTTAGGAATACGCGCGCGCTGAAAGGCAGAACTTTAATGATGGCCAAGGAGGGATCAGCTGACCAGGCCGGTCAGCTGACCTCAGAGCTGGTAACCATTGGTTGATCACTTCAGGGTGGCACCAGAGAGCACTGCCCTATATATGGTTACTGCTGGCCACTCTCACGTTGTCTGCCGTTGCAATCGCTACGTGGAAGCACTCAGACCTTAGTCAGATCCAAAAGTGTGTTTGAACCAGGAGGAACTGGGAATTCACACTGAGCCAGATTACTTGTGTTATTATTTTGTTATTCTTCAGACTAGTTCCAGGGTGTAGAGACCACGGACCTCACACCCAAGACTAGTGAACTTGTATTATCATTCTGTTATACTTCAGACTAGTTCCAGGGTGTAGAGACCACGTACCTCACACCCAAGACTAGGGAACTTGTATTATCATTCTGTTATACATCAGACTAGTTCCAGGGTGTAGAGACCACGGACCTTACACCCAAGACTAGGCATTGTTTGTTATTTGTTATGACCTGTTGCTTTCCTGACTATCCCTCTGCTTTCTGATTCGGTACCACGCATATCTGATATCACGTTGCCAAACCCTGCCTGACTTGGATAGCGAATCAGCCTTCTGTCTTTGTACTTTATCTGTCTGTGTGTTGCCGACCTGGCTAGCCCGACCTCGGGAGCTATCTCTCTCCACTTAAGAGATAGTCTCCAAGATCAGTCAGTGACATCCACCTTCAGGTGTCACTCACTCTCTGGTCCTTCCTACCTTCAGCCTGACTCCACCCCTTGGAGAGTCTCAGGCTGCTGGAAGGTTTCTGTACCCTCCATAGCAGTATCTTCTGTACTGCTTAGGGTCACCTGTTCATCAGGTGGGTTGCTCAAAGTCATACTGTTACATCAAACACTTACCATATATATATATATATATATATATATATATATATATATATATGTATATATATATATATATATATATGTATATAGTGGTGTCCAGAGGTTAGCGCTATATCTGTATTATTGGTGATTCTGCAGATCATCCATAATCAGGTATAGATCTGTATTCTTGGTGATACTGCAGATCACCAATAATCAGATTCTCTCTGTGTGTTTACACCGATCGTTACATGAGGAAGGTAGGTTTTTGGTTTTTTTTAGGAGGAGGCAGCAGAACAAACAACCGCAGCAGGCGTCGCAGCAGGTTTGTGCTGCTCAACGCTCCGGTGGTATTGTTCGTGGCTGGGAGGAGGAGGAGAACTTACCTGATGTCACTGAGGAAGAGCAAGAGGAGATGGATAGTACGTCTGGATCCAACTTTGTGCAGATGGCGTCTTTCATGCTGTCCAGCCTGTTGAGGGACCCCCGTATAAAAAAACCTCACCTTTATCAAAATAAATGAGGCATGGATCCCGGAGGGTTACTGCCCGCCGGAAGACTAAGTCAGTCCCACACACAGCATCTCTCCCTGCACGCCGTGTGAATGGATGCCTGCCCCAAGACTAAGTCGGTCCCTACACAGCATCTCTGCCTGCAGGCCACTTGACTGCCACCACCAACAGGGTCCACCAGGACTCCAGGCGGATTCCAGAATTTTTAAGGCCGCTGCTATAATAATTTTTCTGGTGCGTGTACATGCCTGCCTAATTTTTCTGGCTGCACTGCAGCTGCAACAACAAAACAAAAGGCATGTACATATGTCAATTCCCCTTCGTGATCGTTACCTTGCCGTGGTGAAGGGGCTTGCGTATCACAATGACGCAATGACCGCCGGCTATATGAGTGCGTTGGGGGGAACACCTGACCCAAGAAGATAGATAATAAGGTCGTTGCTTCATTGTGGACAGACCAAATTCGATCACTGTTGTTCTGTCATTCAGCTACCTCAGTCCGACCATATGGGCTTAAAACTGCTATCGCCTGCACTCTGGCCATCGTGCGCACCAGTCCAGCACGGCCGTCACCAGGGGTGAGCCTGGGGTGCCTGGCACCTGGGTGCAAGATTTTCTCTGGCGCCTATGGGAGTGGTTAAATTAACCGCGCCCAACCACATAACCACACCCATGTCCTGCCTAATCACACCCACACCTTCCACCTCTTTACGCATGCGTGTGATACCCCATTCCTACCCCTCTTCCATGGGCTTGCTCCTGGCTGGCTTTGGCTGCCTGCAAGTCTGCTAGTCTCTGGACTGACTCAGGCTGAGAGGCTCTGCGAGTGCGATGCAGTCACACATGCGTATTTATGGCTGCCTGCGGCCACCCTACTCTCGCTCGCTGTCGTCGGCTCCTCCCCCCCGCCAAGCCCAAGCGTGAGGTGGGCTGCCTGTATCTTTCCCGTTGCGCCGCGCAGCCTGCCAGTGTTGCCAACCTTTCACGTTATTTTTTACTGACAAATACCTAAAACTTTACTGACAAAAGATTATTTTTACTGACAAAATTTCCCCACTGAATGCACATAAGAGACTGCTTTTCCCCATGTAAATGCACATAACAAGAGACTGCTTTTCACCAGCAAATGCACATAACAAGAGACTGCTTTTCCCCATGTAAATGCACATAACAAGAGACTGCTTTTCACCAGCAAATGCACATAACAAGAGACTGCTTTTCACTAGCAAATGCACATAACAAGAGACTGCTTTTCACCAGCAAATGCACATAATAAGACAGCTTTTCACCAGCAAATGCACATAATAAGACAGCTTTTCACCAGCAAATGCACATAATAAGACAGCTTTTCACCAGCAAATGCACATAATAAGACAGCTTTTCACCAGCAAATGCACATAATGACAAACAGCCAGTGTCCCCAGAATATATAGCCAGGGGGTATATGTGCCCAGGATATGTAGCCAGGGGGTATATGTGCCCAGGATATGTAGCCAGGGGGTATATGTGCCCAGGATATGTAGCCAGACAGTGTTCTCCCCAGAATTTTTTTCCAGCTGGGTGGCATGAAAAAGTAGCCGGGTGGGTTGAGATGAAAATGCAGGGCAACTCTGCTTACAGCATAGGAGGATGTGAGGAGGTGAGCTGATGACAGCTGGGTGGTCACCAAATCTAGCCGGGTGGAGCACCCGGCTAAAAGAGCCTGGGGAGAACACTGGCCAGAGGACCTATGTGCCCAGGATATGTAGCCAGAGGACCTATGTGCCCAGGATATGTAGCCAGAGGACCTATGTGCCCAGGATATGTAGCCAGAGGACCTATGTGCCCAGGATATGTAGCCAGAGGACCTATGTGCCCAGGATATGTAGCCAGGGGACCTATGTGCCCAGGATATGTAGCCAGGGGACCTATGTGCCCAGGATATGTAGCCAGGGGACCTATGTGCCCAGGATATGTAGCCAGGGGACCTATGTGCCCAGGATATGTAGCCAGAGGACCTATGTGCCCAGGATATGTAGCCAGAGGACCTATGTGCCCAGGATATGTAGCCAGAGGACCTATGTGCCCAGGATATGTAGCCAGAGGACCTATGTGCCCAGGATATGTAGCCAGGGGACCTATGTGCCCAGGATATGTAGCCAGGGGACCTATGTGCCCAGAATATGTAGCCAGGGGACCTATGTGCCCAGGATATGTAGCCAGGGGACCTATGTGCCCAGGATATGTAGCCAGGGGACCTATGTGCCCAGGATATGTAGCCAGGGGACCTATGTGCCCAGGATATGTAGCCAGGGGACCTATGTGCCCAGGATATGTAGCCAGGGGACCTATGTGCCCAGGATATGTAGCCAGGGGACCTATGTGCCCAGGATATGTAGCCAGGGGACCTATGTGCCCAGGATATGTAGCCAGGGGACCTATGTGCCCAGGATATGTAGCCAGGGGACCTATGTGCCCAGGATATGTAGCCAGGGGACCTATGTGCCCAGGATATGTAGCCAGGGGACCTATGTGCCCGGGATATGTAGCCAGGGGGTCTATGTGCCCGGGATATGTAGCCAGGGGGTCTATGTGCCCGGGATATGTAGCCAGGGGGTCTATGTGCCCGGGATATGTAGCCAGGGGGTCTATGTGCCCGGGATATGTAGCCAGGGGGTCTATGTGCCCGGGATATGTAGCCAGGGGGTATTTTTGCCCGGGATATGTAGCCAGGGGGTATTTTTGCCCGGGATATGTAGCCAGGGGGTATATGTGTCCGGGATATGTAGCCAAGGGGTATATGTGCCCGGGATATGTAGCCAGGGGGTGATATGTGCCCAGGATATGTAGCCAGGGGTTATATGTGCCCGGGATATGTAGCCAGGGGGTATATGTGCCCAGGATATTTAGCCAGGGGGTGATATGTGCCCAGGATATGTAGCCAGGGGGTAATATGTGCCCAGGATATGTAGCCAGGGGGTAATATGTGCCCAGGCTATATATATAGCCAGGGGGTATATGTGATCAGTATATGTAGCCAGGGGGTATATGTGATCAGTATATGTGACCAGTATATGTAGCCAGGGTGTATAGGGTCCTCGTTTAGGTAGTGAGTGAGAGGAGCGCACCCAACCCTCCCCTCCCGCCGCCGCTGCTGCCGCTCCCCCCTCACCTTGAAGCAGCTTCAGACCTCAATCAGCGGGCGACCCGACCAGTGAGAAGGCGCCGGAGTCCGGACGCACCCGCTCTATATGCGGAAGTGATGTCACTTCCGCATATCAGTGCGGCGTGCTAGGTCCTAGCGCCCGCCCGCCTGATCGAGGTCTGACGCGGCGGCTAGAGAGAGGGAGGGAGGGAGCGAGGGAGCGAGCGCCGGCGGCCACAGGGGGAGAGCAGCGGCCGGGCGGCGCCTCTCAGAGGCAGGCGCCTGGGTGCCTTGCACCCGCCCAGGCTCGGCCCTGGCCGTCACTACACAAACAGCTGTTTGCAGTGCGTTACACAGTGAGTTTGGTCTGTCAGTGTGAAGCAGTACACTAATTACACTCCCTGATTGATGTATACACATGCAAGATGTTTTAAAGCACTTTAGACTTCAAATTTAGCAATAAAATGTGATTTCTGCCCTTAAAACGCTGCTGTGCGTCAAATTCTGATTTTTCCCAGGGAATTTTGGCTTTTTTCTCACTCCGCCATGTCCCCCTCCAGGTGTTAGACCCCTTGAAACATCTTTTCCATTACTGTTGTGGCCAGCATAAATGTTTCTAGTTTTCAAAGTTCGCCTTCCCATTAAAGAGACTCCGTAACAAAAATTGCATACTGTTTTTTATCATCCTACAAGTTCCAAAAGCTATTCTAATGTGTTCTGGCTTACTGCAGCTCTTTCTACTATCACAGTCTCTGTAATAAATCAATGTATCTTTCCCCTGTCAGACTTGTCGGCCTGTGTCTGGAAGGCTGCCAAGTTCTTCAGTGTTGTGGTTCTGCTATGAACTCCCCCTTCCAGGCCCCTCTATGCACACTGCCTGTGTATTATTTAGATTAGGGCAGCTTCTCTCTTCTCTCTTATCTTTTACAAGCTGGATAAATCGTCCTCTGAGCTGGCTGGGCTTTCACATACTGAGGAAATTCAGACAAGGGCAAAGCTGTTTGCAGGAAGAAAAGAGCAGCCTGAAACTTCAGTGCATAAGAGATGCAGGGGGAAAGAAACACACAATGATCTCTTGAGATTCAAAAGGAATGCTGTATACAGCCTGCTTGTGTATGGATGTATTTTCTATGTGTGGACATACTGTACATCAACCTACTTCCTGTTTTAGTGGCCATTTTGTTTGTTTATAAACAAACTTTTTAAAACTGTTTTTAACCACTTTTAATGCGGCGAGGAGCGGCAAAATTGTGACAGAGGGTAATAGGAGATGTCCCCTAACGCACTGGTATGTTTACTTTTGTGCGATTTTAACAATACAGATTCTCTTTAAAGTCTATTGCAGTTCACGGAAGTTTGCATGTTCGTGAACTTTTGCAGAAGTTCGCATTCGCGATCCGCGAACCGAAAAATCGGAGGTTCGGGCCATCTCTAATACAGACAAACAATTAAAAAATGTGTGTTGCTAGGTGGCCACCGAACACCCAAACTGGCGCTGTCACAAGCATACCAGCACAGCCTAATACATAAATAACAATGGATACCAACAGAAAGCGTTGAAAGTGTTGATTTACAGGCTTGAAATGTCCAATCAGCCTGTGTGACCTAATGTCAAAATGACAATTAATTTAAAACACTGCGCCACAGTTATAAAGGGAATGTCAATTTGTTCACCAGTCCCTGGGATCTCTGCAGAAAGTCCAGAATAGGATACAATGATTTAAAAGGGCTGCTGCGCTCTCCGGACCTAAAATAAAATCAAACTCCACATAGGGTAATAACGTTCAGAGTATTCCAAAAATTCCAATAGCAATGACATTATTATTGACTTCAGTAGAAACCGGTGCATAAACAGAACCTCTGTGCCTGTAATCTCACTCAGTGATCACTCAGTGCCAGTCCCCAAGGAAATATATGCCTAAAGGCTCACCAGATGCTGCCCACCTCCGCTTGCAGGTGGAAACAACGCTTAGATTACACACACACACACACACACACACACACACACACACACACACACACACACACACACACACACACACACACACACACACACACACACACACACACACACACACACACACACACACACACACACACACACACACACACACACACACACACACACACACACACACACACACACACACACACACACACACACACACACACACACACTATGTACCTGATGCCTAACCCCATTTCTCTGCACAATCTACCTGTCTGTGTCTGATGCCTAGCCTTAAAGGAGTTATCAGGCTTTTTTTCTTTTATGAAAATAAATGCTACTTACCCGGGGCTCGTCCAGCCCCAAGCTCCCAGCACGTCCCTCACCGCAGCTCTGCAGTCAGCTGTTCGCTGCCGTTGCCTCCCAGCCCCTGGCGATGACGTCAGGCCGACTGCGCCTGTGCGATCAGATGTGTCAATCACCGCCACATGGACCAGAGCGTACTGTGCAGACGCAGAACTACGTTCCCCCTCAGGCCAGGGTCAGAATGGGGATGATTATCACACAAAAAAAACCTCAGAGGGCACTGGCCTGGGCAGAGAATTGAATTTGACAGCAGTAGCAGGCAGGCAGCAAAGTGTGAGTAACTCAGTGACAAGAAGGGAGAAGAAGTACAGAAACAAAATGTAAAAAAACCACCTTCTCCTCTGGCGACCTGGACCCGACCTCCTCTATCCTCCTGTCTCCTCAGTCCTACACCTCCTCCTCCTCCACAGCAGCAAGCAGCTATAGGTGGCATCTCCGACTCCCAGCACCCCCGAGTGTCCGACTCCTCCAGCCAGGACAGCCAGCCACTCGTAGCCGCAGCTCCAGGCCCCCAGCCCCCCCAGCACAGAAAGCTGAAGAGTGATACAGCTCACTCCGACGACACCTTAGACACAGCAGCACAGGGGAGGACTGTGTCCGACTCCTCCAGCCAGGCCAGCCACACGTAGCTGCAGCTCCAGGCCCTCAGCCCCCCAGCACAGAAAGCTGAAGAGTGAGACAGCTCACTCCGATGACACCGCAGGCCCAGCAGCACGTTGCGGGCGGCAATGGCTCCAGGCGGGGGGGGCGGAGTCAAGCTATTTGTGACCTAAGCTATTTGTGTCCTTGTGTCGCTCACATACACCACAGGCGCAGCCACGCACAAGGGCACACCACAGCCGGCCGCCTCAGCCCCTTCTCTGATTGGATACTTCAACTTGCCGGGAAATATCGTGCAAGGTTGCGATCTCCACTGCGAACCTGTCACCTGTGGTATGTCTGCGGCCATTGCGTACAGCAGCGGCTGGCCCTAATTACTTAAGATTTGGGCGGCCCGGGGGGCAATTGCCCCCCGTCCCCCTGGGCCAGTCCTCCCCTGTTACTCACCATGCTCTCTGCATTCCACTGATGAGATCTCCCTTCAGTCTTGGGCACCTCTAGCTACTTAATACTGAGTTTCCGCTAGCTACCTAATACTTGGGGTACCTCTAGCTACTTAATATTTAGGATACTTCTGGCTACCTAATACTAAGCGGCATCAGTGGCTACCTATGACGGGCAAGGGAAATAAGGGAGAAGTGACAGCTGGCCAATCCAGCACACCTGCGGTGCGGTTTAGTGGCAGTTAGTAGGTCCTTGGAGAATAAAGTATAAGGTGCCAGGACATCTGTGCCTATAGGCTCCTGTGAGGTAAATCTGGGCCTGTAAGCACTGAAGAAGTTACTCTGTAGGAGAGGTGTGTCTTCAAGAACAGGAAAAGGTGTTCAGTTTAACCACCTCGGGACCACACAGCTCTGACCACTTCATTCCTGTGATGACTCTCTGGACTCAAAGTACTCAGCAGCCACATCTGTCCATGTGAGAAGCACTGTACACCATCTGCCCCTCCTCCTTTTCTCACTTAGCCAATTACTGAGGATTCAGCATCCTCAGTGATTGGCTAATAAGGTAAGGGAGTCAGGGCACACATTTTACATTGTTATTGTTCAGCACTGTTAGAAGTGTCTCCAGACCTCAGTAGCTCTTAAAGAGGAAATGCAGTAAAAATAACATAATGAAAAAAGTGCTTAATTCTTACAATAATTATTTATAAATGATTTAGTCAGTCTTTGCCCATTGTACAATCTTTCCTCTCCCTGATTTACATTCTGACATTTATCACATGGAGACATTTTTACTGCTTGCAGGTGATATCTGTGGAAGGAAATGCTGCTTTTTTTCGCATTTGGAAACAACTGTTATTTCCCACAATGCAACAAGGCTGCCACAGTGTGTTGTCAGTACCTAGGTGCTGACATCACACTGTGGGGGGTGGGGGGGGGTTTCACCATATTATCAGCCACACTGAGCTCCTTGATGATCTACTTGAGAAAAAGGTAAAGCTTTGTTGTGGGAAATGGGGTATCAGCTACTGATTGGGATGAAGTTCAATCCTTGGTTACAGTTCCTCTTTAACTCAGTGCTTTAACCACCCTGGCGTTCTATTAAGATCGCCAGGGCGGCTGCGGGAGGTTTTTTTTTTATAAAAAAAATCTATTACATGCAGCCAACTTTCAGTTTCAGAAAGCCCACTAGAGGGCACTCCTGCCACGTACTTCTGATCGCCTCCGGCGATCAGAAGTAACAAGAAGGGCCGCGATGAGCCTGACGTCAGCCGCCTCCGATCCAGCCCTTAGCGCTGGCCGGAACTGATTGGTCCGGCTGCGCAGGGCTCGGGCGGCTGGGGGGACCCTCTTTCGCCACTGCTCGCGGCGGATCGCCGCAGAGCGTCGGCGATCAGGTAGCACACGCGGCTGGCAAAGTGCCGGCTGCGTGTGCACCTTTTTATTTGAAGCAAATCGGCCCAGCAGGGCCTGAGCGGCACCCTCCGGCGGTAATGGACGAGCTGAGCTCGTCCATACTGCTAAGGAGGTTAAAGGATACCCGAAGTGACATGTGACATTTTCTGCTAGGAAAGTGTTTTATAGTTGGAATTTCAGTGAGGGTCACACTGTAGTCACTTCCTGTCTGAGTTAGGACTGAGTGAGCCACTTACATACAGTGGGTTGCAAAAGTATTCAACCCCCTTGAAGTTTTCCACATTTTGTCACATTACTGCCACAAACATGCATCAATTTTATTGGAATTCCACGTGAAAGACCAATACAAAGTGGTGTACATGTGAGAAGTGGAACGGAAATCATACATCATTCCAAACATTCTTTACAAATAAATAACTGCAAGGTGGGGTGTGTGTAATTATTCGGCCCCCTGAGTCAATACTTTGTAGAACCACCTTTTGCTGCAATTACAGCTGCCAGTCTTTTAGGGTATGTCTCTACCAGCTTTGCACATCTAGAGACTGAAATCCTTGCCCATTCTTCTTTGCAAAACAGCTCCAGCTCAGTCAGATTAGATGGACAGCATTTGTGAACAGCAGTTTTCAGATCTTGCCACAGATTCTCAATTGGATTTAGATCTGGACTTTGACTGGGCCATTCTAACACATAGATATGTTTTGTTTTAAGCCATTCCATTGTTGCCCTGGCTTTATGTTTAGGGTCATTGTCCTGCTGGAAGGTGAACCTCCGCCCTAGTCTCATGTCTTTTGCAGTCTCCAAGAGGTTTTCTTCCAAGTTTGCCCTGTATTTGGCTCCATCCATCTTCCCATCAACTCTGACCAGCTTCCCTGTCCCTGCTGAAGAGATGCACCCCCCCTCCCCCCGAGCATGATGCTGCCACCACCATATTTGACAGTGGGGATGGTGTGTTCAGAGTGATGTGCAGTGTTAGTTTTCCGCCACACATAGTGTTTTGCATTTTGGCCAAAAAGTTCCATTTTGGTCTCATCTGAACAGAGCAACTTCTTCCACATGGTTGCTGTGTCCCCCACATGGCTTGTGGCAAACTGCAAACGGGACTTCTTATGCTTTCTGTTAACAATGCCTTTCTTCTTGCCACTCTTCCATAAAGGCCAACTTTGTACAGTGCATGACTAATAGTTGTCCTATGGACAGAGTCTCCCACCTGAGCTGTAGATCTCTGCAGCTCATCCAGAGTCACCATGGGCCTCTTGACTGCATTTCTGATCAGTGCTCTCCTTGTTCGGCCTGTGAGTTTAGGTGGATGGCCTTGTCTTGGTAGGGTTACAGTTTTACAGTTGTGCCATACTCCTTCCATTTCTGAATGATCGCTTGAACAGTGCTCCGTGGGATGTTCAAGGCTTTGGAAATCATTTTGCAGCCTAAACCTTTAAATTTCTCAATAACCTGATCCCTGACCTGTCTTGTGTGTTCTTTGGACTTCACGGTGTTGTTGCTCCCAATATTCTCTTAGACATCCTTTGAGGCCCTCACAGAGCAGCTGTATTTGTACAGACATTAGATTACACACAGGTGCACTCTATTTAGTCATTAGCACTCATCAGGCAATGTCTATAGGCAACTGACTGCACTCAGATCAAAGGGGGCCAAATAATTATGCACACACCACTTTGCAGTTATTTATTTGTAAAAAATGTTTGAAATCATGTATGATTTTCGTTCCACTTCTCATGGGTACACCACTTTGTGTTGGTCTTTCATGTGGAATTCCAATAAAATTGATTCATGTTTGTGGCAGTAATATGACAAAATGTGGAAAACTTCAAGGGGGCCGAATACTTTTGCAACCCACTGTACCTGATATTTAACTCTTTCAGAGAGAGGAACAAAAAAAGAAACACAGCATACTTATTTGTGTGCTAGGCACTGTACATACCCATGTCTATCTCATCATGTCACTTGTCACTTGGGGTATCCTTTAAAACATCCTGCCTAAGATATGATGGGTTATAGAGCATGAATAGTGAGCCTTCACTAGGGTGGCCATCCGTCCGGATTTAGGCCGGACAGTCCGGATTTTGGAGTGCTTGTCCTCCGGCGCAAGGCAAGGAAGGACGGCCAGATGTCCTCCTTTTTGGACGCTGGGCTGTATGGAGGAGGGAAAGAGTGCAGAGAAGAGGGAGCGGTGGGCACAGTGGGAAAAGGGGGACATATCCCCCCCCCTCTCCTCACCTTTGGGCTCCCCCTTCCTCGCTCTACCCTCTAGAACTAAAGTTTTGGGGTGGCTGGCAGCGGGTGGGACTTACCTTGCCTCGCTCCAAGCGCTGCGTAGTGATGTCCAGTCCATGAGTCATTTGATCCTGTTCTTTCCTGTGAGTTTAATGATCCGACTCATCCACTGAACCGAATCAGTTCAGTGGATGAGACAGGAACTGCAGCTAAACACTGTGTGCAGCTGTAGTTCCTGTCTCATCCACTGAACTGATTCGGTTCAGTGGATGAGTCGGATCATTAAACTCACAGGAAAGAACAGGCTCAAATGACTCATGAACCGGACATCACTACTGCTTCGCCTTGGAAGGAGGCAGAGGTAAGTCCCTCCCGCTGCCAGCCACCCCAAAACTTTAGTTCTAGAGGGGAGAGCGAGGAAGGGGAGCCCAAAGGTGAGGAAAGGGTGGGGAGATGTCCCCCCTTTCACCTACCGCTCGCCTCTCCTGCGGGGGGGGGGGGGGGGGGGGGGCGACACCTGGCTAACTATTCTGGGGACACCTACAGACCTGGCTAACTATATTTGGGACACTCATAGACCTGGCTAAATATACTGGGGACACCTATAGACTTGGCTATATATACTGGGAACACTATACACCTGGCTATCTGTACTGGAGACACCTATACACTTGGCTAACTATTCTGAGGGAACCTAAAGACATGGCTACATATACTGGGGACACCTATAGACCTGCCTAACTATTCTGGGGACACCTATAGACCTGCCTAACTATTCTGGGGACACCTCAAAACCTGGCCATCTGTACCGGAGACATCTATAGACCTGGCTAACTACTCTGGGTACACCGTACACCCAAAGACCTGGCTACCTATTCTGGGGACATTATACACCTGGCTACCTATTCTGGGGGCAACTATACTCATGGCTACTTATACTGGGGACACCTATAGACCTGGCTACCTATGCTGGGGGTACCTATTTTGGGGTAACTGCTGTCAGATTATCTGTATTTATGGGGAACCGCTGTTAACAGATAAAGTGTATTTTGGGGAACCGCTGTCAGATTATACAATACAATACAATACAATAACATTTCTATAGCGCTTTTCTCCCATAGGACTCAAAGCGCTTAGGCTCTCTCAGATTCAGTAATTAGTAGGATGAAGTATTCACACAACAAAAGTTATATTTCTGCAAATGCCAAACTGAACAGGTGGGTTTTCAGTCTGGATTTAAACACGTCCAGGGATGGAGCTGTCCTGATCTGTTGAGGTAAGGAGTTCCAAAACGTAGGGGCAGCATGACAGAAGGCTCTGGGACCAAAAGTTTCCAAGTGGACTCTGGGTATGACTAGATTATTAGAACCTGTTGATCTGAGAATGCGGGGATTGCTACGCAGCTGCAACATATCTTTCATGTATCCAGGGCCTAAATTATTCAGGGATTTAAATGTCAGTAGGCCGATCTTGAATAGGACCCTCCATTCTATAGGTAGCCAGTGAAGGGAGTGCAGGACTGGCATTATGTGGCAGTGACGGGGTTGGTTGGTTAGCAGTCTGGCAGCAGTATTCTGTATCAGCTGTAGTCGGTACAAGACCTTTTTTGGAAGGCCAGTGTAGAGAGCATTGCAGTAGTCCAGTCGGGATGTGATGAAGGCGTGGACTAAGGTTGGCAGATCTTCTGGGGGTATGAGGTGCTTGATTTTTGCAATGTTCTTCAGGTGAAAATAGGATGATTTCACCACAGCAGAGATTTGAGTTCTGAAGTTTAAATCCCAATCAATTAGAACTCCCAGGCTACGCACATGATCAGAGCTGCGCAGATCCGTGCCTCCTATTCCCAGTGGTGAAGACTGCAAGTTAAGTTGTTTTGTTATCATGCTCTGCCCTCCTATCAGAAGGACTTCAGTTTTGTCTGCATTTAGTTTCAGCCAGTTGTCATTCATCCATTGCTGTAGTTCACGTAAGCAGGCGTTTATAGTTAGAGTTGGGTCTGTCACACCAGGCTTGAAGGAAAGATATAGTTGAGTGTCGTCTGCATAGCAGTGGTATGTCAGGCCATGTTTTTGGATTAGTTTTCCCAGCGGTAACATGTAAATCGTGAAAAGCAGGGGAGAGAGGATTGAGCCCTGGGGCACCCCATACCTAAGTGATACAGGGGTGGACAGGAAGGGCCCCATAGACACTTTGTGGGTTCTGCCACTCAAGAAGGATTGGAACCACTGAAGAACTATGCCATCAATGCCGCAGTATTCCTGTAGCCTGTTTATCAAGATGTCATGGTCAACTGTATCAAAGGCTGCAGAAAGGTCTAGCAGTATGAGGATGGAGCACTCTCCTCTGTCTCTTGCCATGAGCAGGTGGTTGCATATTTGGATGAGGGCCGTTTCAGTGCTGTGGTGTTTCCTGAAGCCAGACTGGAATGGGTCATAACTGTTGTTTTGTAGGATTTTGGCTTCTAGCTGGAGGTAAACAGCTTTTTCAATTAGCTTGCCCAGAAAGGGAAGGTTAGAGACAGGTCTGTAGCTGGTCATTGCATCTGGGTCCAGGGAGGGTTTTTTGAGGAGAGGCCTGATAATTGCTTCCTTCAGTAAAGCAGGAAATATCCCTGATTTTAAGGAACAGTTATGTATGTTAGGGGCATGGCTGCTGCCAGATTTTGCGTATTTTGGGGAACTGCTGCCAGATTGTGTATGTTTGGGGGACCACTACTGCCAGATTACATGTATTTTGGGTGTTATGTGTATTTTGGGTGATCCGCTGCCAGGTTTCGCGTATTTTGGGGAACTGGTTCCAGATTATGTGTATGTTGGGGGGAACTGCTGCTGCCCCATTGTCTATTTTGGAGGAACCACTGCTATATTATTTGTATTTGGAGGAACTTCTACCAGATTACGTGTCTTTTTGGTGAAATGCTGTCAGATTACATCTATTTTTGGGGGCTACACTATGGCAGAGCTCAAACTTCCTCGGCAGACCATTTACACCACTGCTAAGGTCATGTATATTTGGCCCCACCCACGACTACGCCCACTTTATGCTTGACCATGCCCACTTTTGGCACGCTCAGTATGATGTCCTCCTTTTCAGGGTGTGATGTCCTCCTTTTTGGGGTTCTGCAAGTGGCCACCCTAGCCTTCACCACTAGTGAGCTCTCTAGGCACAGGCTAAGATGGACCAGAAATGTCCCTGCCTATCACCCATTCAAAATTCCTCATATACTGTATTATTGAGCCACAAGCACGTATCAATTCCACTCAGGCCATAGTGGAAACAAAGCATTGTCTGATAATAGTCAATATTATATATTCAATGTACATGTCAATTTGATCAGCTCAATGTAACACATTTAAACTCAGAATAATACACAAAAACATTAAAATTATTAACAAAATACATTACATTTTGTTAACAAAAATAACTAATTTATGGATATGATATACTTTTGATATAGTTTTGTTGAGATCTGAATTATGTTTAATATTTGCACCCTCACTACCTGTATGTGATTTCAGAAAATATAATTTTCCTGACAGTATTGTTTGCTGCATTGATCGGATTGGACATAAATATGTGACAGCAATTTTAAGTTTTGTTTATTGTTAACTTGTTGATTAAATAAAACAAACTCATATAACACACAGGCCTAATGCTGGGCATACACGGTTTGTTTCTGCCACTCGATTCTCCCGTTCAACCGTTTCGCCGCTCAATTCTGCAGTCGATTCTCTTATCTTCCAATCGTTTTTCTTATCTTTTTCCATACGCTTCTATCACAAATCAATCGCCAAAACAACTGAACGGGAGATCGGACATGTCGTAAATTATCTATTGAGCCATCTGTCTGGCTCAAAAACGAACCGTGTATTCCAAGCATCATATATCCTCTCCTATAACAATATACTTTTAGATCTCCTCTCCTGTAGTACGTCCAGGTATGGTCTCCTTAATTATAGTGCCAGCTATGTTGCAGATGTTCAGCAGAGGCTGTTGATCAATGTGCACCATGTTTTAGGTGTGTCTATTAACACAGACACACACCAGCAATTACCGTAATTATTTAATTATGAAAACTGAATCTATATATAATAAAATAATAACATAAGCAGAGGGGCAAGGCTGGCGCAAGTTTGCTGGCACAAATCCTGAGGCTAGTGATGCATCTGTACAGAGTCGGCACTGCATTATCGCCCAAGGGATTGATTACTGATCCGTGCTGGCTGCCTCGATGTGTATAAAGGTGGCCACTAACGCCAACCCAATTCCCATTGAAAAATCGTTTGAGTGATCGGATAATTCAGATCGGGAAAAAATCGTTCACTACACCATCAACGAACCAATCTTTGCTTCCCATGTATCATAACCAACAAGAAAATCCCAATTTGGGTTTGACAAAAATCCAATCGGATGACTATTTTTATAATTGTTCATCATTGATTGTGCCCATCAAAGGAGATTATTTACAACCAATCCGATCAGAATCTCTGATCGATTGAGCGATTTTTCGCTAGAAATTGGACCGGTAGTGACCACCTTAAGACTATACTAAACATACTATTTCTGTTTTTACCTGTAAAAATGTTCCTCTTCTTAATCCAGCCAAACCTGTGTTGAAATCAGTATTAAAGGCTTGTTAGATTTGCAGCTCTGTTCGGTCTCTCTGCTTCACTCTGTACACACGTGAACTAAAAATGTTTATTGAAAAAAGATCAATGACAGATGATAATACATGAGAAAATGTTGCCTAACGACCTCAAAAGATATCAACGAGAGACGTTTGTTTCAATCTGCCAAATTCATCCATAAGGTGTGTATGAGATAGTCAGATATTACTTCACGTTTGTGTGCACAGCACAAGGAAGTAAATGGATTACAAAAGCATTTCTCTTGTCTTTTGTATCAACTTTGCTTGTGTGCAAAATTGTTAGAGCCATGCCCATTTCTAGGGTCGGCCAGGGCGGGACATCCCCTAGGGCGCAACTGGATATACATTATACAGTGGGTTGCAAAAGTATTCGGCCCCCTTGAAGTTTTCCACATTTTGTCATATTACTGCTACAAACATGAATGAATTTTATTGGAATTCCACATGAAAGACCAACACAAAGTGGTGTACCCATGAGAAGTGGAACGAAAATCATACATGATTCCAAACATTTTTTTTACAAATAAATAACTGCAAAGTGGTGTGTGCATAATTATTCGGCCCCCTTTGATCTGAGTGCAGTCAGTTGCCTATAGACATTGCCTGATGAGTGCTAATGACTAAATAGAGTGCACCTGTGTGTAATCTAATGTTAGTACAAATACAGCTGCTCTGTGAGGGCCTCAAAGGTTGTCTAAGAGAATATTGGGAGCAACAACACCGTGAAGTCCAAAGAACACACAAGACAGGTCAGGGATCAAGTTATTGAGAAATTTAAAGCAGGCTTAGGCTACAAAAAGATTTCCAAAGCCTTGAGCATCCCACAGAGCACTGTTCAAGCAATCATTCAGAAATGGAAGGAGTATGGCACAACTGTAACCCTACCAAGACAAGGCCATCCACCTAAACTCACAGGCCAAACAAGGAGAGCGCTGATCAGAAATGCAGTCAAGAGGCCCATGGTGACTCTGGACGAGCAGCAGAGATCTACAGCTCAGGTGGGAGACTCTGTCCATAGGACAACTATTAGTCATGCACTGTACAAAGTTGGCCTTTATGAAAGAGTGGCAAGAAAAAAGGCATTGTTAACAGAAAGCATATGAAGTCCCGTTTGCAGTTTGCCACAAGCCATGTGGGAGACACAGCAACCATGTGGAAGAAGGTGCTCTGGTCAGATGAGACCAAAATGGAACTTTTTGGCCAAAATGCAAAACGCTATGTGAGGCAGAAAACTAACACTGCACATCACTCTGAACACACCATCCCCACGGTCAAATATGGTGGTGGCAGCATCATGCTCGGGGGGTTGCATCTCTTCAGCAGGGACAGGGAAGCTGGTCAGAATTGATGGGAAGATGGATGGAGCCAAATACAGGGCAAACTTGGAAGAAAACCTCTTGGAGACTGCAAAAGACTTGAGACTGGGGCGAAGGTTCACCTTCCAGCAGGACAATGACCCTAAACATAAAGCCAGGGCAACAATGGAATGGTTTAAAACAAAACATATCCATGTGTTAGAATGGCCCAGTCAAAGTCCAGATCTAAATCCAATCGAGAATCTGTGGCAAGATCTGAAAACTGCTGTTCACAAATGCTGTCCATCTAATCTGACTGAGCTGGAGCTGTTTTGCAAAGAAGAATGGGCAAGGATTTCAGTCTCTAGATGTGCAAAGCTGGTAGAGACATAACCTAAAAGACTGGCAGCTGTAATTGCAGCAAAAGGTGGTTCTACAAAGTATTGACTCATGGGGACGAATAATTACGCACACCCCACTTTGCAGTTATTTATTTGTAAAAAATGTTTGGAATGATGTATGATTTTCGATCCACTTCTCACATGTACACCACATAGTATCGGTCTTTCACATGGAATTCCAATAAAATTGATGCATGTTTGTGGCAGTAATGTGACAAAATGTGGAAAACTTCAAGGGGGCCGAATACTTTTGCAACCCACTGTACATATATATATTTACACACACAAGCACACAATCTGGGTGTAATGCTGGGGGGTCATACTTTCTGACCACCCAGTGCAACAAGGCTAAGAGCTGGATAAAAGAAGCGGTTACACAGGCTTCCCAGAGCAACTGCAGATCTGGGCTTCCGATATCGCTACAAATAAAACACAATGGCAGCGCAGTGCGATGTTGCGCTGCCTTAGTTTGCACTGTACTGCCTTAGCGATAGCAAGTATATAGACAGGTACAAGACAGGACTATAGATTGGAGCGTAACTAGTAGCAACCGCAGCTCACAGTCATGTCCACAGAAGCAGAGCAAGCAGGCAGAGCTGGGACAAGGTCCTCCAGCACCCAAGGCTGAGACCCCAAAGTGCTCCCCTCCATCCCTGCCACCCCAGCCATCACACACTGATTGCTATTAGACTAAGAGGTGCCACAGGGCCCACAACCTCCCCAACACCTTAATATGTAGTTATCTGGCTTGCAGTCACTGCCATGTATCCCCTTTTCTTATTTCTTTCAACTTCAAACACAATTAGGAATGACAGCTGAATTAATTCTGCGCCCCCTCTTACACTGCGCCCTGAGGCTGGAGCCTCTCCAGCCTATGCCTCGGCCCGGCCATGCAAGCAGGATAACAACAGTCACCAGCAAGCATCCACCCAGGCAAGACTACAGGATAGAACGTAACTAATAGCAACTGCAGCCTATAATTACGTTCCCAGAAACTAGAGTAGCAGGAATACTACAGTCACCAATGTGGCGATGGCAGAATCCAAGCTATCTGGATAATGGACTTCACTGATCCACCGCGGATGCATCGAACGTCCATCAAGCATGGAACTAGGCAATACACAATAATAAGAAAAATAATAAACCGCTCAACTAACGGATAAATATATATTAGCAAGTCTGCATATATCTATCAAGAACTAGCTAAAGCACAAGTAATAAGGTCGCATAGAACTACAATAACAGAACTATACAGAGTAACAAGGTGCCCAGCAGATCAGCGAACTGACCACTATGACGGGCGGGGTATGAAATGGGAGGCAGAATTTTATGCTGGCATCAGCCAATGGATGCAGGTATGCAAATCTCCACACAGCTGAATGGCAATCACTCAATCTTGAGATGGCTTGATTACCATTTTGCTAGCTGGCTGTGAATGCAAAGGACCCCCATAAGAAATACATGCAGTATTATGTAACAACATGCATGCAGGAAATTGGTGGAATGATGACAGCATCCTGAGCTGCCCAGAACTGCAGAGCGATTGCAAATGACAATGAGACCCATTGCAAATGCACAACCGAATGCAAGCAGATAATTCAGAACTGTCCGTTTGCAGCTCCACTGCAACGGACAGAATATGCTACAGGTGGGATCCTTACACTGGGTCTCCAAAAGAGGCACAAATCAGAATCCTCCCACAAATTCTGCTTCAATGTGACATTTTAAAGATGTGTACTGCAGATAATGTAATGAAAAAAAAAATAGGTATTCAAAATGTTCTGCCTAACAAACAGGAAAAGTACTTGCAGAAGATTCACGACCTTGATCATGACCTCGTTCGGTCATCTGACTGACATCAAAAGTAGCAGATTCCTTGTTATTATTATTTTTAGTATAATCTTACAGTTCTGTCAAGATTTTGTCAGAAATTAAATACATCAGTTGCTGTCAGTTACAACTGAAAAAATAACTAATGAGCAAGGTAATGTCCATGTTTCCTTTTCAAAGTGGAGGATGGAGAATTCCATTGATCAGAGTGGACAAACAGGATGCAGCAGAGCAGAAATAGATTGAGGAGTAGACTACACAGGAGGTAAGTATGATGTGTGTATGTTTATTTGGCATTTTAATTTTCAGCTCAGGGTTGCTTTAACGGTCCCTCAGAGGGGGCTCACAATCTAATCCCTACCACAGTCATATTTCTATGTATGGACCGTGTAGTGTTTGTATGTATCGCATAGTGGATGTATCTTGTTTAGACCTAATTAGACACTGGTGATGCAGTCACAATAACAATGCACTCCTAATACATACATTTCCTGGAAAATTATTATACACTTACTACACTTAGTGCTGACTCACACTTCCAAATCAGTTAAAAAGCAACTAAAGCAATCATGAAGTGAATTATTTAAGAAAGTTACAAACAAAGTAGGAAGCTTCTGAGTAGTCCAGATGCTTCCTGGATTCAGTTACATGCCACCAAACCAGCATTGAATCCCTTTATACCTATTCAACCCAGTAGGTTGAAAAGGTTTCTTCCGGCCGCAAACAATGCACAAGCACTTCCCCATACTGGGCATGTGCAGACTGCACTCACACATGCCCAGTGCCTGGTACAAGCCTTGATGCACCAATGTGCTGAGAGGTAGCTCACCATCCTGGGGCTAGGCGACTATCACTGCCCCTAGAGCATTAATGGGTGGGCTGGATGGGACTGCTCATGTTCATCCAGCTCTCTGTGTTCCTTTGGTGGGCTGGTGAGTGTCGAGGGAGCATAGAGAGCTGGATTGGCAGTCCCATTTGAAGCGATGATGTCAGCACAGCTGGCGAGGATAGACAGGATGGCGAGCACAGGTAGGATGGACAAGGAAAGAGGAGCAGAGGTGGTCAGGGAATGAGGGCCACAGGAAGACTTGCCTTGACAGTTGGTGAACTCGCATGCGCCTTGGGATTTGCAGGTTTGGCGAACGATGGAGAGCCCAAACTTTTGCACCAATAGGCAGAGATGGATTAAGATATGATTGGGCTCTAGTCAAGGTAGTAAATTTTGAGCCCCTTAGTGGTCCTTTTTTTTGGTAAGCTGAAGTGGAGAGTGGTCAGAAGAGGTGGCCGATGGGCCCTTTGACACCCACTAGGCCTCAGGCACCTGCTTAGGTTGCCTGGATGATCCTGCTTTGCCTATAGGCTACCAAGATGTACATTTGGCCCCGCCCAGTGCAGTTATGCTCTAATATCAGAATAAGAATCAGAATCATGTTTATTTTGCCAAGTACAACAAAAGTTGTACCCGGAACTGATTTTAGCACAAGCAGGGTCGGAGATGGTACAGTAACAGAAAGGTGCACACAGTGGATACAGTAGATATTACAGAGTTTATACAGTGCTTACAGGTACATACAGATACATATAGTAGGTGCAGACATATACCTACAGTAGGTACATTGCATATACAGGCATAGAATAAAGGCATAGATAGGAGATTACATAAAATTTGGACCCAGGAGAAGGACCAGGGGGTTGATCTGCTGCCATCTAGGCACTCAAAACGCTTCTGCAGCGATATTTTGAATCAGATTCCCCCCCCATTATGACCTGGGAAAAAGAGAGAGATAGGAAAGACAGTAACCCGAGAGAGGCAAGCACAGCTGAAGTGAAAGGGGCATGACTGGGTGGGCCCTGGGATGGACTGAACAGTCACAATTCTGCTCAGGTGTGAAGTAAATGTGGAGTGCCTGAGGGGATACCTTCCCCCAGGCATTATAAGCAAGGAGCAGGAGAGCTGCTCTCTCTTTTCTGCCTGAATAGGATACAGCAAAACTCTCCTCACTGGAGCTCGAGACTGGTGAATGTTTCAACCCCCCCCTCCCCTGCAGGCCCAGCTAGCAGCTAGTGTTGGGCGAACATCTAGATGTTCGGGTTCGGGCCGAACAGGCCGAACATGGCCGCGATGTTCGGGTGTTCGACCCGAACTCCGAACATAATGGAAGTCAATGGGGACCCGAACTTTTGTGCTTTGTAAAGCCTCCTTACATGCTACATACCCCAAATTTACAGGGTATGTGCACCTTGGGAGTGGGTACAAGAGGAAAAAATTTTTAGCAAAAAGAGCTTATAGTTTTTGAGAAAATCGATTTTAAAGTTTCAAAGGGAAAACTGTCTTTTAAATGCGGGAAATGTCTG
Source organism: Hyperolius riggenbachi (assembly GCF_040937935.1). Classification (NCBI taxonomy): domain Eukaryota; kingdom Metazoa; phylum Chordata; class Amphibia; order Anura; family Hyperoliidae; genus Hyperolius; species Hyperolius riggenbachi. The sequence goes on from NC_090657.1 coordinate 99,176,467, forward strand.
TTTTCTTTGCACAGGTAACATGCTTTTTGTCGGCATGCAGTCATAAATGTAATACATATAAGAGGTTCCAGGAAAAGGGACCGGTAACGCTAACCCAGCAGCAGCACACGTGATGGAACAGGAGGAGGGTGGCGCAGGAGGAGAAGGCCACGCTTTGTGAGACACAACAACCCAGGCCTTGCATGAGGACAAGAAGCGTGCGGATAGCATGCTTTGTACCACCATGCAGTCATAAATGTAATAAAGATAAGTGGTTCAATAAACAGGGACCACGCGGCAACGCTAACCCAGCAGCAGCAGACGTGATGGAACAGGAGGAGGCGCAGGAGGAGAAGGCCACGCTTTGTGAGACACAACAACCCAGGCCTTGCATGAGGACAAGAAGCGTGCGGATAGCATGCTTTGTACCGCCATGCAGTCATAAATGTAATAAAGATAAGTGGTTCAATAAACAGGGACCACGCGGCAACGCTAACCCAGCAGCAGCAGACGTGATGGAACAGGAGGAGGCGCAGGAGGAGAAGGCCACGTTTTGTGAGACACAACAACCCAGGCCTTGCATGAGGTACCGCCATGCAGTCATAAATGTAATAAAGATAAGTGGTTCAATAAACAGGGACCACGCGGCAACGCTAACCCAGCAGCAGCAGACGTGATGGAACAGGAGGAGGCGCAGGAGGAGAAGGCCACGCTTTGTGAGACACAACAACCCAGGCCTTGCATGAGGTACCGCCATGCAGTCATAAATGTAATAAAGATAAGTGGTTCAATAAACAGGGACCACGCGGCAACGCTAACCCAGCAGCAGCAGACGTGATGGAACAGGAGGAGGCGCAGGAGGAGAAGGCCACGCTTTGTGAGACACAACAACCCAGGCCTTGCATGAGGTACCGCCATGCAGTCATAAATGTAATAAAGATAAGTGGTTCAATAAACAGGGACCACGCGGCAACGCTAACCCAGCAGCAGCAGACGTGATGGAACAGGAGGAGGCGCAGGAGGAGAAGGCCACGCTTTGTGAGACACAACAACCCAGGCCTTGCATGAGGACAAGAAGCGTGCGGATAGCATGCTTTGTACCGCCATGCAGTCATAAATGTAATAAAGATAAGTGGTTCAATAAACAGGGACCACGCGGCAACGCTAACCCAGCAGCAGAAGACGTGATGGAACAGGAGGAGGCGCAGGAGGAGAAGGCCACGCTTTGTGAGACACAACAACCCAGGCCTTGCATGAGGACAAGAAGCGTGCGGATAGCATGCTTTGTACCGCCATGCAGTCATAAATGTAATAAAGATAAGAGGTTCCATAAACAGGGACCGGCAACGCTAACCCAGCAGCAGCAGCAGCACACGTGATGGAACAGGAGCAGGCGCAGGAGGAGAAGGCCATGCTTTTTGAGACACAACAACCCAGGCCTTGCATGAGGACAAAAAGCGTGCGGATATAGCAGCAATGCTTTTTGCCGCCATGCAGTCATAAATGTAATACAGATGAGAGGTTCAATAAACAGGGACCGGAAACGCTACACCATCCCAGATGTTCATTGGTCATGTTACTTGGTTGGGGTCCTGGAGTGTTGCGTAGTCATTTCCAATCCAGGATTGATTCATTTTAATTTGAGTCAGACGGTCTGCATTTTCTGTGGAGAGGCGGATACGCCGATCTGTGACGATGCCTCCGGCAGCACTGAAACAGAGTTCCGACATAACGCTGGCTGCCGGGCAAGCCAGCACCTCTATTGCGTACATTGCCAGTTCGTGCCAGGTGTCTAGCTTCGATACCCAATAGTTGAAGGGTGCAGATGGATTGTTCGACACAGCTACGTCATCTGACATGTAGTCCTTGACCATCTTCTCCAGGCGATCGGTGTTGGAGGTGGATCTGCACGCTTGCTGTTCAGTGGGCTGCTGCTGCATGGGTGTCAGAAAATTTTCCCACTCCAAGGACACTGCCGATACCATTCCCTTTTGGGCACTAGCTGCGGCTTGCGTTGTTTGCTGCCCTCCTCGTCGTCCTGGGTTTGCGGAAGTCAGTCTGTCGGCGTACAACTGGCTAGAGGAGGGGGAGGATGTCAATCTCCTCTCTAAAGTCTCCACAAGGGCCTGCTGGTATTCCTCCATTTTGACCTGTCTGACTCTTTCTTCAAGCAGTTTTGGAACATTGTGTTTGTACCGTGGATCCAGAAGGGTATAAACCCAGTAATTGGTGTTGTCCAGAATGCGCACAATGCGTGGGTCGCGTTCAATGTAGTCTAGCATGAATTGAGCCATGTGTGCCAGAGTCCTACCAGAATCCTCATCATCCTCTTGTGAGCGTTGTGATAGTTGTTGTGATGCATCATAGTCGTCACCTTCCTCCTGGTCTGCTTCTGCTGACCATTCGCGCTGAATTGTGGAAGTCCAACGTGCACCGCTCTGGCCCTCGTCAGTGGTGGTATGAAATTCCTGCTCCAACTCCAGCTGTTCCTCCTCCTCTTCTTCGTCATAGCTGCTGGGGCCAGCGTTCCCTGAGGCGGATGGCCTGATGTTGGTACCATCACGCTGATCGTTTTCTCCTTCAGATTCCCCCAGTTGCATCATGACAGCTGTTTCCTTGATTTTCAACATTGACCTCTTCAGTAAACACAGCAGTGGTATGGTAATGCTGACTGAAGAGTTGTCACTGCTCACAAGCAACGTGGATTGCTCAAAATTTTGGAGGACTTGGCAGAGGTCCAACATGTTGGCCCAATCGGATCCACAGAAGCTTGGCAGCTGTCCGGATGCGCCTCGGTACTGCGCCGTCATGTACTGGACCACTGCACTCTTCTGCTCACAAAAGCGTGCTAGCATGTGCAGCGTAGAATTCCAGTGCGTAGGGACATCACACAGCAAGCGATGGTGGGGGAGATTGAAGCGCTCCTGCATCTTGGCGAGTGCCCCCGAAGCAGTACTGGAATTTCTACAATGTTTGGCCACTCGACGCACCTTCAACAGAAGATCGGCCACGCCTGGGTATGTCCTCAGGAACCGCTGAACTACTAGGTTCATCACGTGCGCCAGGCAAGGGATGTGTGTCAGCTTAGCCAACCTTAAAGCGCGAATGAGATTACTCCCATTATCACACACAACCATGCCCGGTTTCAGGTCCAGCGGTGCCAGCCACAAATCCGTCTGTTCCTTTATTCCCTTCCAAATTTCCTCCCCTGTGTGCTGCTTATCCCCAAGGCAGATCAGCTTCAGCAACGCTTGCTGACGCATGCCAACAGCTGTGCTGCACTGCTTCCACGATCCTACTGCTGCTGGGTTAGCGTTTCCGGATGAGGTACAGCTTTGAGATGCGTTGGAGGAGAAGGAGTCAGAGAGGTAGGTGCTGCTGTTGTTATCCAGTGGGAGGGACGGCGGTGCAGCTGTTTGCGGCGTGGGCAACACCCGCGCCGTAGCAGGTGAGGAATCGCTGCCAGGCTCCACAAGGTTCACCCAGTGCGCGGTAAGGGAGATGTATCGACCCTGTCCGAACGCACTCGTCCAAGTGTCAGTGGTGAGGTGAACCTTGCAGGCAACGGCATTCTTCAAGCTTCGGGTTATTTTGCTGACCACGTGCTCATGCAACTCAGGCACTGCAGAGCGCGCAAAGTGGTAGCGGCTGGGAACCACGTAACGTGGGATGGCCACTGACATCATACCCTTGAAGCTGTTTGTCTCCACCACTCGATATGGCAGCATTTCGCAAGCCAGAAGCTTGGCTATGCTGGCTGTTACTGCTACGGCCCGGGGGTCATTTGCTGGCAATTTCCTCTTGCGCTCAAACATCTCCGACACAGACAACTGAACCGTAGCGCTGCACACGGAAGGGCTGTTGGTTGTTGTGTTTGATGAACACTGGGAGACCTCAAGAGCACTACTCCGGAAAGTGACAGTGTCAGCGTCGTCTGGTGTTTGTGAATGTTGTGAACCACGCAATGGCTGGGCTACTGCTGCTGCTGAGGCGGGTCTGGTGGTGAGTCTGGTGAACCCAAGGGAGGCAGTGTTGCTGGTACCCTGTCCTGCCGCGTTTGCCCACAGAGTGGGATGTTTGGATAGCATATGGCGGCTCATGCTGGTGGTGGAGAGGTTGTTAATACTTTTCCCCCTGCTCAGGCGGGTCTTGCACACCTTGCAAATCGCCATGGTAACATCCTCAGTGCAGTCTTCAAAGAAAGCCCAGACTTTGGAGCACCTGCCTCCTTGCTGGCGATTTCTGTTTGCTCCTCTTTTGCCTCTCACTTGAACTTCCACGCTTGTGGTGCCTGAAATTGCGCGCCGCCTACCTTGTGGCACAAGGCGAACTCGTGCAGCAGTGGGTTCTTCAACAGACTCATCTGTGCTGCTGCTACGACGGCGATGTTCTCGTTCAGAAACAAAATCTGGGTCTATGTCCACATTGTCCATACCCTCCTCTTCCATCTCCTCAAACTCGTCATATGTCATTGTGGGGGGCCGCCGCCGTGGAGTAGAGCTCCCCAGAACAACCTCTGCGCAGCTCACTCCAACGTCGTCTTCCAGATCTTGTCGGCCGACCTCCTGCAATTGCAACCCCTCCTGCCCAACTTGCTCTGGGATTTGGGTTTCCGAGTCCTCCTCGGACTCGCCTTGTATTTCAGTGCGCGGTGCATTTCCCACAGTTAATGGTTGTGAATCCGGGCACAACATTTCTGGCTGTTCCTCCATTGACCTTTGAAAGGTGGAAGTTTGTTGGGCTGGGAATAGCTCCTGCGAATACCCCATTGTGTCCTGAGGTAATTTATCGGACTGGTTATCTGGCAGTTGTGTGCGTGGTGTCGCTGCCGGTTGTGTCAGCTTTGTGCCCACTGGCTCCTTGTAACTGGCTGAGGACTCGGACCTCGTGCGTGATGTGCTGGTGCTGCTTAACACACTGCTGGACGCTTGAGAGGTCATCCAAGTAATTATCTGGTCCTGTTCTTTTGGATCTGTGAGGGTTGTTGTCCTGGACAACATGGGCGGTATTGAGTGGGTTTTCTTGGGTGCTCCCCTGTGGCCTGTACGTGAACCGTCAGGGGAAACACCTCTTCCCTTGCCCCTTCCTCTTTCACCGGATTTCTTCCTCATTTCACTTATCCTTACAGTACACGCTGACTGGCAGCAGTACAGTGGCAGTACAGAAATGCTATACAGTACCACTATTCCCAGCAGCGACACAGAGCACAATGCTATACAGTGGCGGGTGAGCGGTGTACCACTATTCCCAGCAGCGACACAGAGCACAATGCTATACAGTGGCAGGTGAGCGGTGTACTACTGTTCCCAGGCCCAGCAGACACAGAGTGGAAGTAAACACAATGCTATATAGTCTGGCTGAGCGGTGTACACAGAGTGGCAGTACACACAATGCTATATAGTCTGGCTGAGCGGTGTACACAGAGTGGCAGTACACACAATGCTATATAGTCTGGCTGAGCCGTGTACACAGAGTGTCAGTAAACAATGCTATATATAGCGTGGCTGAGCGAGGTACACAGTGGCAGTACACACAATGCTATATAGTCTGGCTGAGCGGTGTACACACAGTGTCAGTAAACAATGGTATATAGTCTGGCTGAGCGGTGTACACAGAGTGTCAGTAAACAATGGTATATAGTCTGGCTGAGCGGTGTACACAGAGTGGCAGTACACACAATGCTATATAGTCTGGCTGAGCGGTGTACACAGAGTGGCAGTACACACAATGCTATATAGTCTGGCTGAGCGGTGTACACAGAGTGGCAGTACACACAATGCTATATAGTCTGGCTGAGCGGTGTACACAGAGTGGCAGTACACACAATGATATATAGTCTGGCTGAGCCGTGTACACAGAGTGGCAGTACACACAATGCTATATAGTCTGGCTGACCCGTGTACACAGAGTGTCAGTAAACAATGCTATATATAGCGTGGCTGAGCGAGGTACACAGTGGCAGTACACACAATGCTATATAGTCAGGCTGAGCCGTGTACACAGAGTGTCAGTAAACAATGGTATATAGTCTGGCTGAGCGGTGTACACAGAGTGTCAGTAAACAATGGTATATAGTCTGGCTGAGCGGTGTACACAGAGTGGCAGTAAACACAATGCTATATATAGCGTGGCTGAGCGAGGTGCACAGTGGCAGTACACACAATGCTATATAGTCAGGCTAAGCCGTGTACACAGAGTGTCAGAAAACACAATGCTATATATAGCGTGGCTGAGCGAGGTGCACAGTGGCAGTACACACAATGCTATATAGTCAGGCTGAGCCGTGTACACAGAGTGTCAGTAAACAATGGTATATAGTCTGGCTGAGCGGTGTACACAGAGTGTCAGTAAACAATGGTATATAGTCTGGCTGAGCGGTGTACACAGAGTGGCAGTAAACACAATGCTATATATAGCGTGGCTGAGCGAGGTGCACAGTGGCAGTACACACAATGCTATATAGTCAGGCTGAGCCGTGTACACAGAGTGTCAGTAAACAATGGTATATAGTCTGGCTGAGCGGTGTACACAGAGTGTCAGTAAACAATGGTATATAGTCTGGCTGAGCGGTGTACACAGAGTGGCAGTAAACACAATGCTATATATAGCGTGGCTGAGCGAGGTGCACAGTGGCAGTACACACAATGCTATATAGTCAGGCTAAGCCGTGTACACAGAGTGTCAGAAAACACAATGCTATATATAGCGTGGCTGAGCGAGGTGCGCAGTGGCAGTACACACAATGCTATATAGTCAGGCTGAGCCGTGTACACAAAGTGTCAGTAAACAATGGTATATAGTCTGGCTGAGCGGTGTACACAGAGTGTCAGTAAACAATGGTATATAGTCTGGCTGAGCGGTGTACACAGAGTGGCAGTAAACACAATGCTATATATAGCGTGGCTGAGCGAGGTGCACAGTGGCAGTACACACAATGCTATATAGTCAGGCTAAGCCGTGTACACAGAGTGTCAGAAAACACAATGCTATATATAGCATGGCTGAGCGAGGTGCACAGTGGCAGTACACACAATGCTATATAGTCAGGCTAAGCCGTGTACACAGAGTGTCAGAAAACACAATGCTATATATAGCGTGGCTGAGCGAGGTGCACAGTGGCAGTACACACAATGCTATATAGCCAGGCTAAGCCGTGTACACAGAGTGTCAGAAAACACAATGCTATATATAGCGTGGCTGAGCGAGGTACACAGTGGCAGTAAACAATGCTATATATATAGTGTGGCTGAGCGAGCGGTGTACTACTGTTCCCAGCAGCGATACACAATGACTGGGGGGGACCCTGGCTAGCGTGGCTGGAGAGCGAACTACCCTGCCTGCCTACAATTTCTAAAACACTGCGCCACAGGTCATACAGTAATTTACCGCTTCACATATACAGATAATGGGCTCGCTGCACAAAAGTCCAATGGTAGGATAATATATTTCAAAGATTGTTGCTGCGCTCTCCACTCCTGTAAGATAAAACAAACTCCACATAGAGCAGTAACGTTCAGATTTTTTGCATTAATCCAGCACCCACAGTCACCAGTGATTTGTGCTCCAGGTGATTTGTCAGCCTGTCTCCCTCACCCCTCTCGCTATATGCTCACCAGAATTTCCTCAAAAATGAGCCTTGATTACAATGCTGTATCCAGATCCAGTTATCTCTAGACAAATGAGAGGAGCTCCACATAGGGTAATATAGTTCAGACAGTAGCATAATCAAAATACTTTAAAACAGCGTGCTCATGTGTCAACACCCAGAAACAAGTGCTGCTTCACCACAATCCATGCCACACTTCTCACCAGATGTAGCCCACCTTTCTTATCACAGGTGGAAACTGCACTTCCTATAGTTGTCACTCAATCAAGAATCGATCCTCAGTAGTTGAAAAAAGGCCTCTCAAAGGTCCTTCATTTATTGACTGTTAAAAATTTGCTCCATAAAAACATAAAAGAAAAGACAATCGCATATAGCGTATTACCATTGACAGTATCTGTATGCGCATAAGCAATCTCACTTACGCCTTCAGTAGTATATCTCGCTCATCAAATACAGTTGGCTGTCCAATGCCCATCCGCCTGGCGTCCGGGTGCGTGTAACTGTGTCCGCGCTGCCCTATTCCGCCTTCCTCATCAGCCGCAGGGTTCCGTCTCGTGTGCTACAAAGTTGACCGGCCGGTCCGCGCACTTCCTGGTGCCTTGCGACGTCACCGTGTAGTCCCGCCCGACGCGCGTTTCGTCCTCAACGCCAGACTCATCAGGGGCTCCGCCTACTATCGTACGACGTCACTCTACATAGTCCCTGCCGCCTCCTGATTGGAGGATCTCCGCCGTTTTGCTGGATGGGCATTGTTTACAAAATAAAATCTATCCCACAGAATTACATCCTCCTATCCTCTATTGGCCACATTGTTTCCATATATATTCAAGATTTAACCTCAGTTCACTCACTGCCGTGACATATCCATACTTCACCTTGTGACGCTTATTAATATTGTAAGTGTCTATATGCTCCATAGCCTACATGTTCATAGCCATATGGGCCACAGTGCGCCCTCTTGTGACAAAAGCGGAAAACTAACAATAATCATCTTACATTCTATTTTGTGTCCCTATTCAAACCATCCCCTTTATTATTTACTCTATGGTGACCAGTTTTCTGCTTAGTCACCTATAGTTATAAATATGTGTCAATCCCTCTATTGCTTTTATCTTAGTGTTCCATAGTGACCTATATTGATGCCTATATCTTATGTTAATATATTTGCAATACTTATGCACAACTGATTCAGCATATTCTGGCAATACATCAGTGTTTCTCTATTTACTAGTGACCATCCTCCCCACTTAATTTTATATGTTGCTCGTACAAGTGTGTCCTAATATTTTGACATGTTCCAATCCTTATTTTTATATTTATGTGGGGTTATTTAAACAATCCATTGTGTCTTCCAATTAATACTGGTACTCACTTATCCTCTGGTGACCCCTATTTTTCATTCCAGTGTTTAACTTATTGATATGCCCCCTCCCGTGGTAATTTCATTCCTCCATGAGTTTTCTCATATATACTACTCAGCCTTATATGTGTCCCAACATTAGTAAAGTGCTTTGTGCAAAAAATATATTAATATTTGAGTGCTATCTTGAATCCTCACAGTGCTTGTCTCAAACCTAAAACTAAACAATATTATTTGTGTTACCTTCAACTTTACCCCTTTCCCTTTAGGCTCATTAATATTTATAAGATTGCCCATGCCACTTATTCCACTATACCCCTATTCCTTTATGTCACACCAGTGGGTGTCGCCTTTAATCATTGGCAATATGGCAGTTCAGGTCAAATTCAATATTAAGCCCCTGTGGGCTCATGGTTCTCAAATTGAAAATCCATTTACCCTCTGCCTTAGATATTTCTTTGGTCAAATCTGATCCTCTCCATTTTTTCACATATTTTTCCAGGGCCATAAATTTCAGACCTCTTGGATCCCTATTATGATATACCTTAAAGTGCTTCGACACACTGTGGCTTTCTAGGCCTTTCTTGATGTTATTTACATGTTCCCTAACCCGTTTAAAAAATTCTCTAGTAGTTCTTCCTATATATTCCAACCCGCAGGGGCACCACAATATGTAGACTACCCCCTTGGTTCTACAAGTAATACATTGTTGGATCTTGTGTATCCTCCCTGTGTTTCTTGATGTAAACTGCTGCCCCCTTACTGATTGGGCTTCCCTACATCCCAGGCAGCTCCTGCATGGGAAAAAACCCGTCTGCCCCAGCATATCACTAATTGCTGTTCTGGGCGGCTCTAGGCAACTTGTAACCAAGGTGGATTTGAGTGTCGGGGCTAAAATAAGGATTGGAACATGTCAAAATATTAGGACACACTTGTACGAGCAACATATAAAATTAAGTGGGGAGGATGGTCACTAGTAAATAGAGAAACACTGATGTATTGCCAGAATATGCTGAATCAGTTGTGCATAAGTATTGCAAATATATTAACATAAGATATAGGCATCAATATAGGTCACTATGGAACACTAAGATAAAAGCAATAGAGGGATTGACACATATTTATAACTATAGGTGACTAAGCAGAAAACTGGTCACCATAGAGTAAATAATAAAGGGGATGGTTTGAATAGGGACACAAAATAGAATGTAAGATGATTATTGTTAGTTTTCCGCTTTTGTCACAAGAGGGCGCACTGTGGCCCATATGGCTATGAACATGTAGGCTATGGAGCATATAGACACTTACAATATTAATAAGCGTCACAAGGTGAAGTATGGATATGTCACGGCAGTGAGTGAACTGAGGTTAAATCTTGAATATATATGGAAACAATGTGGCCAATAGAGGATAGGAGGATGTAATTCTGTGGGATAGATTTTATTTTGTAAACAATGCCCATCCAGCAATACGGCGGAGATCCTCCAATCAGGAGGCGGCAGGGACTATGTAGAGTGACGTCGTACGATAGTAGGCGGAGCCCCTGATGAGTCTGGCGTTGAGGACGAAACGCGCGTCGGGCGGGACTACACGGTGACGTCGCAAGGCACCAGGAAGTGCGCGGACCGGCCGGTCAACTTTGTAGCACACGAGACGGAACCCTGCGGCTGATGAGGAAGGCGGAATAGGGCAGCGCGGACACAGTTACACGCACCCGGACGCCAGGCGGATGGGCATTGGACAGCCAACTGTATTTGATGAGCGAGATATACTACTGAAGGCGTAAGTGAGATTGCTTATGCGCATACAGATACTGTCAATGGTAATACGCTATATGCGATTGTCTTTTCTTTTATGTTTTTATGGAGCAAATTTTTAACAGTCAATAAATGAAGGACCTTTGAGAGGCCTTTTTTCAACTACTGAGGATCGATTCTTGATTGAGTGACAACTATAGGAAGTGCAGTTTCCACCTGTGATAAGAAAGGTGGGCTACATCTGGTGAGAAGTGTGGCATGGATTGTGGTGAAGCAGCACTTGTTTCTGGGTGTTGACACATGAGCACGCTGTTTTAAAGTATTTTGATTGTGCTACTGTCTGAACTATATTACCCTATGTGGAGCTCCTCTCATTTGTCTAGAGATAACTGGATCTGGATACAGCATTGTAATCAAGGCTCATTTTTGAGGAAATTCTGGTGAGCATATAGCGAGAGGGGTGAGGGAGACAGGCTGACAAATCACCTGGAGCACAAATCACTGGTGACTGTGGGTGCTGGATTAATGCAAAAAATCTGAACGTTACTGCTCTATGTGGAGTTTGTTTTATCTTACAGGAGTGGAGAGCGCAGCAACAATCTTTGAAATATATTACCCTGCCTGCCTACCCAAAGCTAAACCCACAGAGAAATGGCGGAGATATGATGTGGTTCGGGTATTTATTTACCCGAACCACGTGACCGTTCGGCCAATCAGAGCGCGTTCGGGCCCGAACCACGTGACCCGTTCGGCCAATCACAGCGCTAGCCGAACGTTCGGGGAACGTTCGGCCATGCGCTCTTAGTTCGGCCATGTGGCCGAACGGTTTGGCCGAGCACCGTCAGGTGTTCGGCCGAACTCGAACATCACCCGAACAGGGTGATGTTCTGCAGAACCCGAACAGTGGCGAACACTGTTCGCCCAACACTACTAGCAGCCCTGCCAGCCTCTCCCCTGCGCCCAGGCTCTGATACCACAAATACCCCAGCTCAAGCAACCCCCTTTAGCTTTCCTCTCCACGTCCATCCCCCCATCCCCCCCTGGGCCAGGCCTGACTCCAGGCCCCACCAGCTAGGCCCCATTCCTTAATCCACAGGCCCCAACATCCAGCTACCTCTGGACTAGGCCTGATTCCAGGTCCCTCCATCCAGGTCCCCATCGCTTCCATTCACCCGCCCGGCCCCTTTACCCCAATTTCCCCAGCCCCAAGGGCCCTTCAGTCTTTTCCCCCACATCCATACCTCCCCTGGGCACAGGCCCAGCACCAGGTCCCACCAGCAAGGCCCCATTCCTTGCCCTCCGGCCCATGCATTCTCCCGCCCCATCAGCTTCCCCTGCCTCCCATCCATCCATTCTTCCTTCCCGGGGCGGATAGGCTGCAACCACCACCCTGCCTACCTCTGTCCTCAGGCCCAAAGCCCCCGAGCGACCTTGAAGCGGCAAGTCCGAATGCAGTGGCGGGTCCGTGACAATGCCGGCCTGGACGACATCGAAACCAGAAGTACACACCGTGCTTGGTGAACGGAGTAAGGCATTTTATGCTAAGAGTGCATAGTGCTGGTTATGATATATGGGTGCCATGGAGGCACAATGGTTTCTGGGTCATTAAACTAGATGGCTCTAGGGTGGGTCATCGACTGGTTAATGGCACCATGGTCGTCACTGGCAAGGTGCAGTGGCGCAAAGTTTAATGGGTGCCACTGGCGTGGGTCAGTGGCACAAGGTTTTAGCGCAAGCCGGGTGGGTGGTACTGGAGAGGAAAGGCATTGTCACGGAACCTGGCAGAGCGCGGTTACACAAGTTAATTTTAATATTGTTGTTTAATGCATGATTGATTACATTGTTTTGGTTTGTAATGTTTCAAATCTGTATTAAAGCTGTGGCCTTTAAAGTCCAATTGGGTGTCACGGCTTTATTTCAGGTAAATGGTAGGTCCGTCCTGTATGGGCCCTGCCCGGTCAAGAGAGAGAGAGAAGAGAGAGAGAGAGAAAGTGAAAGGAACAGTGAAGTGAGTCCCCTTGGAATCTGATGTAACCTGGCTGGTTAGTGTGCTGGTCCTGCCTTTACCCCCTTGGCTGCATGTAGGGAGTCCAGGATCATGTGCATGGGTCTAGCCATGGGCGAGCAGGGCGAATTGCTTGGGCCCTCCTGAGTACAGACCGCAAGCCTCTACTCAACACACTAATTACATGCCCTAAACATGTGCATAACCTCATACTGTATGTGTGAAGAAGCCAGTAATTGGTGGACAAAGTAGAGGGTAAACAGTCACCCTGGAACAAAAAAACACAGAGACACCAGGAGCCCAAATGGTACGTCACAAATGATAGAAGAAACAAAAAATATGAACACAGGGTACTCAAAAAGGGAGGTTGTAAGGGGGCAACCAACCACTGCAGGCAGTTGAAGATAAACAAACTTGGGGGTCCAGGCTAGCCGGAGATGGTCGCACTAAACATTAGTATTCAGCAGAGACACTTCTTGCTGTATACCAACCAATAAATATTTATCCAATTGACAAATCAACAATAATTCTACTTAAGTCTGTTGGGATCCTCAGAAAGACCAAAAGAGGGTCCAGAGGACATGGAAAAGGATGTTCTTCACTGCAGAACCAAAATAATTATGTGACAAAAGCTACAGAGTACACCCAGGCAACAACCTTAATAGCTCCATCACAATCCAGCAGAGATGACAGCCACACATCTGTTCCCTCCTGGAGTCCTCAATCACAGACCTCAGATCCCAGGGTAGCACCATCAAGGCTGTTCTATGTAACATCAGATCGCTAAACAACAAAACAACAATCATACATGATCTAATAGAGTCTTCTGATCTGGCCTGCCTGACTGAAACCTGGCTTTCTGAACCAGTTGGCCCAACCCTGGAGGCCGCCCTGCCAACAAACTATTCTGTGATACACTGCAACAGGAAATAATGCAGGGGTAGAGGGGTTGCACTTTGCTTTAGATCAGCTTTGAAAATCAGACCACTTACTGTAGGACCTACCAACTCGTTTGAATGCTTGGGGGCACAACTTTCAGCCGAGAAAAACATAAACATATTGCTGATCTACTCAGTGCTCACCAGGAAAGGACCCGGCCTTCCTTAAAGGGATACTGTAGGGGGTCGGGGGAAAATGAGTTGAACTTACCCGGGGCTTCTAATAGTCCCCCGCAGACATCCTGTGTTGGCGCAGCCATTCACCGATGCTCCGGCCCCGCCTCCAGTTCACTTCTGGAATTTCTGACTTTAAAGTCAGAAAACCACTGCGCCTGCACGCCCGTGTCCTCGCTCCCGCTGATGTCACCAGGAGTGTACTGCGCAGACACAGACCATACTGGGCCTGCGCTGTGCGCTCTTGATGACATCAGCGGGATCGAGGACACGGCAACGCAGGTGCAGTGGTTTTTAGACTTTAAAGTCTGAAATTCCAGAAGTGAACCAGAGGCGGAGCCGGAGCATCGGTGAGTGGCTGCGCCAACACAGGATGCATGCGGGAGACCGTTAGAAGCCCCGGGTAAGTTCAACTCATTTTCCCCTGACCCCCTACAGTATTCCTTTAAGGAACTTGTAGATCTCCTATGCAACTCTAACACTGGAACACCCCAGATGGATTGTTCTTGGAGAATTCAATATATGGGTGGATGACCCCCTCTCACAATTAGGAACAGAGCTACCTTGTGCTATAAATAAACTGGGCTTCTCCCAAGCAATCAGCTCTGCCACTCACAAGAAAGGTCACACTCTGGACCTTATATTTCATACTGGACTGTCAATACCCAGTGTGGAAATTAATCCTGTTGCCTGGTCAGACCATCACACTATCCACTTCTCCCTCTCAATACCAGCTGTCAAACACCAGTTCAAGAATCAAATAAAATATTGCCGCTTAAAAGGGCTAACACCACAACATATCCGAGATAACCTCAGCTTTGACAAATTGACTGACTCCAGCTCGGACCCTGATACACTGGTGTTTAAATACAACAAATGTGTGTCCTCCACCTTTGAGACCATTGCTCCTCTGCACACCAAATATCTTACTCCACATCATCATGCACAGTGGTTTGATAGCTCTATAAAAGAGCTGAAAAGACAAGGCCGAAAGCTTGAAAGACTGTGGCGCAAATCTCAGTCCCCAGGAGACAAACATGCGTTAATCCTCCACTTGAAGAACTACCAAAAGGTAATCACTGAGAAAAAGTCATCCTTTTTATCACATGAAAAATACAGAACACCAACACCAGTTTAGCTGCACTCATAAGAGTGAATGGTTCTATCTTATGAGTGCAGCTAAACTGGTGTTGGTGTTCTGTATTTTGGGTGGTTTATTATTACCAGTGCTAGCACCTGGGAGGTTTGATATATATTGTTGAGCATTTGTACATATTTTTTTATCACATGAGATAGCAAATGCAGTTAACAAACCAGCCCAACTGTTCCACACAGTGGAAAAACTCTGCAACCCGGCATGTCAAAAACGTAATATCCAGTCTTCAAAGGACCTCTGTGACCAATTTGCCTATTTCTTCTCAGACAAAGTCTCCGCTATAAGGTCCGCCATCTAACTTACCGCATCTGAGCCTAATATAGCGCCAAAGATCATTAGCATAGACCACGTAACACCTTGGGTAAACTTCAAAGAAATTGATGAAGAAGCCATATCAAGCATACTCCTTCACCTCCGCCAAACTCCCTGCGACCTGGATACTGGCCCAACACAGTTCATGTTGAACTGCCCTGACCTGTTTTTACCGGTATTCCTCAGGGATATTTCCTGTTTTACTGAAGGAAGCAATCATCAGGCCTCTCCTCAAAAAACCCTCCCTGGACCCAGATGCAATGACCAGCTACGACCTGTCTCTAACCTTCCCTTTCTGGGTAAGCTAATTGAAAAAGCCGTATACCTCCAGCTAGAAGCCAAAATCCTACAAAATAACAGTTATGACCCATTCCAGTCTGGCTTTAGGAAACATCACAGCACTGAAACTGCCCTCATCCAAATATGCAACCACCTACTCATGGCAAGAGACAGAGGAGAGTGCTCCATCCTGATACTGCTAGACCTTTCTGCAGCCTTTGATACAGTTGACCATGCCATCTTGATAAACAGGCTACAGGAATACTGCAGCATTGATGGCATTGTTCTTCAGTGGTTCCAATCCTTCTTGAGTAGCAGAACCCAAAAAGTGTCTATGGGGCCCTTCCTGTCCACCTCTGTACCACTTAAGTATTGGGTGCCCCAAGGCTCAATCCTTTCTCCCCTGCTTTTCACGATTTACATGTTACCGCTTGGAAAACTAATTCAAAAACATGGCGTGACATACCAATGCTATGCGGACGTCACCCAACTATATATTTCCTTCAAGCCTGGTGTGACAGACCCAACTCCAACTATAAACACCTGCTTACGTGAACTACAGCAATGGATGAGTGACAACTGGCTGATACTAAATGCAGACAAAACTGAAGTCCTTCTGATCGGAGGGCAGAGCATGATAACAAAATAACTTAACTTGCAGTCTTCACCACTTGGAATAGGAGGCACGGATCTACACAGCTCTGATCATGTGTGTAGCCTGGGAGTTCTAATTGATGGGAATTTAAACTTCAGAACTCACATCTCTGCTGTGGTGAAATCATCCTATTTTCACCTGAAGAACATTGCAAAAATCAAGCACCTCATCCCCCCAGAAGATCTACCAACCTTAGTTCATGCTTTCATTAGCTCCCGACTGGACTACTGCAATTCTCTCTACACTGGCCTTCCAAAAAAGGACTTGTACCGCCTACAGCTGATACAGAATACTGCTACCAGACTATTAACCAACCAACCCCATCACTGCCACATAACACCAGTCCTGCAATTCCTTCACTGGCTACCTATAGAATGGAGGGTCCTATTCAAGATCGGCCTACTGACATTTAAATCACAAAATAATCTGGGCCCTGGATACATGAAAGAAATGTTGCAGCTGCGTAGCAATCCCAGATCCACAGGTTCTAATAATCTAGTCATACCCAGAGTCCACTTGGAAACTTTTGGTCCCATAGCCTTCTGTCATGCTGCTCCTACGTTTTGGAACTCCTTACCTCAACAGATCAGGATAGCTCCATCTCTGGACGTGTTTAAATCCAGACTGAAAACCCACCTGTTCAGTTTGGCATTTGCAGAAATATAACTTTTGTTGTGTGAATACTTCATCCTACTACGAACTAATGAATCTGAGAGAGCCTAAGCGCTTTGCGTCCTATGGGAGAAAAGCGCTATAGAAATGTTATTGTATTGTATTGTACTTTTTGAGAAAAAGGCCCTAGAGGCCAATAAACGGGATCCAAGAGTATCCCCTACCCTGAGCCCGGGAAGGGGGGTATACAATGCACAACAAGATAAAAAGGCATCAAGAAAATTATAAAATGAATTAAAAACAATACATTCAGCTCTTAACACAGTGAGGGCCCTTTTCCACCAGCGCGTTTGCGCTGGCTGAATCGCAAAAACGCAAACCGCTAGCGATTTTACAATCGCTATGGTTTGCTTTTTAACATAGGAATCGCGGTAGGTCATTTCCACTACCGCGATTCGTTTTTGCCGGGAACGCGAACGCGCAGCGGAGCGATATTTGCTGCGATTTTGCTATGCAGTGCATAGCATAGCAAAATCGCGGGTGCGAACGTCGGGGAATCGCCGGTAATTGCGATTCAGCAATCGCTAGCGTTCAGCGTGAACGCTAGCGATTGCTAGTGGAAAAGGGCCCTCAGGCACTTGATTTGGCCTGAGGAAGTGGGCAGAGACCCACAAAACGCATTGTCAGTGCTATTAAAGTTAATTTTATATGAATTTGTCTCCATTATATTGAATTTTTCTCCTAAGGCCAAATCAAGTGCCACACTGTGTTAAGAACCGAAGTTTGAGTGCTCAAACTTTGTCTCTTAACACAGTGAGGCACTTGATTTGGCCTGAGGAAGTGGGCAGAGACCCACGAAACGCGTTGCCAGTGCTATTAAAGTTCATTTTATATGAAATTGTCTCCATTGAGCTAAGCCACCTAAAACTTTATTTATTTTATTGTTTAATTGTTTGTGTAATTCATTTTATCATTCCCTGGGCGCCTTTTTATCCTGCTGTGTCAGTAATTGGGGAAACATGTTACGTATGTCACCTGATGTCACAGAGCCAATACCCCATGCCTCCGCCCACTTCCTGGTGTGCCCTGAGTTTGGGGTTTTGCTCCAGACGCGAAAGCATTGCTTGCTGCTAGCCTTACCGATGCTGGCGCCAGATGCTGTCTTTGCCAGACCAAAGCAATGATGTTCAGGATTGAATAATTATGGTGGCATAAGTACCGTCACTGCTGGATGTAATTGGACTATATGGGCACAGGAGGTTATGCACATGATTAGTGTATGTAATTAATGTGGTGTTCAGAGGCGTGCATATCAGCACACAGGGTTGATCTATAAGTTTGCCTGGCTGTGTTTAAAGTGCATGAGTCACTTGACCCTGAGGGCCCTTTTCAACGAGCAGTTGCTAGGCAATGAAAACACTGTGGATCTCTCACATCTGCTTGCTGCTGCCTGGCAACTGCTTGCTGCTGCCTTGTAACCGCTCACTGGGCGCACAGTTCAGCCGCCTGTAGAATAGAGCCCTTAAGAAAAAAAACAAAAAATGGTACCTACACAGTTTTAAAGGATGCCAGAGCTTTGGTACAAAGGAAAGACTCTGGTACAAAGTGAAGCTGTACTGGATGGGGGGGTCATAATCAAATACTCACCGTGCCTCCCTTTCCCCTCCATCTCCCTCAAACTGTGCCGAGCATGTGCAGTATGTCCAATTGGCTCCCCTGTGGCCGCGTAGTGATGTCACAGGACCACCTATGTCGCCTAGGATAACGGGACTGACCAGAGGAGAACGTCAGGGGACAGGGGAACGGGAGGCGCGGTATTTGATTATGCCCTCCTACCCAGTACAGCTTTGCTTTTTACCTTTTTATCCTTTAAAGTGTACATGAGATGGCAAAAAAGAAAAAGATTTTATACTCACCCTAGGCTTTCTCTAGCCCCATGAGCACCGATATGTCCCTTGCCGGCCTCCCGAGTGCCTCAGTTCAGCCACAATCAGTCCCAGAATCTGGCTCAGTCGCACCAATCGGCTCTTCTGCGCATGCCCGGCATTTCCTAGGATGGTATTAGTGCTGACTTATGCAGCTGTCAGTACTTTTAATTGATTTTAACTCTAGAGGATATATTTGTAGTATTGCAGTGTATTTGTATTGATGGCAAATAAATTATGTAGATGTAATTATTTAAGGCTGTATTTGTAGAACAGTATAATCTTGTTGTAGTAAACTCCAAGGGACTAGGAAAACTGGTGTACTACTATATCAAAAATTGTCCTAGAAATGGCCCAGTATGCCCTGGTATATTCTCCAATTGGAGGTACAGTAGAAGCACTTGCACATTTGGTGGACTGCAAAGTTAGGTATACTTTAGGGTTGCATAGCCAGGCTGGACAAATCACTGGTACAGGCTCCTTAAAAACTGCAACCATCACTGAAAAGAGGCAACCACTTGCTTCCTGTGGATGGCTCCGCTTCCTCTGTGGGTGGGACTTGCAGGATGTGTCCTGGAAAACTTTATTCACACACTTGAACAAATCATGAAGCCTATCTTTAAAATGCAGCCAATCATGATACCTCCACTGACTGGACTTAGCACTCTCCTTCCCACTTTCCTTAGTTTTGCAGTGAGTAGGCCTGCTCTGATCTGCACTACACTGAAAGTAGCCTGTACTGCACACCGCTTGCTACCAGAAGGGTCATCGCTAACAAGGGAAGAGATACCCTGGAGTGTGTACAATTTTGTGGGAGGACTGTGATGATACTTTTATCAGTGACTGCAAAGTGGAAGTGGTAACACTGCATTCTCTTTTGTTTATATTTACATTATTCCTCATTTTACCCCAGCTGCTTATTTTATACAGTTCTGTATATCCAGCACTGGTACCATTCTTCTTGTCTTACAAATGTTATTAAGCATCAGCTTACTTGCAACCAGCCTGAAGAGAGCAGCCAATCATGGGTTTCACGCTGACATATGCTGCATGCACCACCCACTGTTTACTATATCCAAAGTCAGCATTGTGTGGGGGCCCAAAAACACGTTTAATATAACAGAAGATTTATTATATTAGAGTTTACTATACCAGGCGTTGCTCACATAGACTTATAATGGAGATTGGCAAGGACCTGGAGTGGAAGTTTACTATACCCAAATGTTTACTATATCAGAGTTATTATAACAAGATTACACTGTATTAATGTACAGTCCTGGACAAAACTTTTGAGACTGTCAAAAATATTGGAAATTAGAAAAGTTGGTGCTTAGGTTTTTATAATAACAATTTGCATATACTCCAGAAAGTTATGAAGAGTGTTCAAATTAATTGCATAGTTCTTCTTTGCCATGAAAATTAACTGAATCAAAAAAAACAAAAAACCTTTCCACTGCATATCATTGCTGTCATTAAAGGACCTGCTGAGATAATTTCAGTAATTGTCTTGTTAACTCAGGTGAGATTGTTGACTAGCACAAGGCTGGAGATCATTATGTCAAGCTGATTGCTTTAGAATGGCAGACTTGACATGTTAAAAGGAAGGTGATGCTTGAAATCATTAATCTTCCATTGTTAACCATGGTGACCAGCAAAGAAACGCATGCAGCCATCATTGCGTTGCATAAAAATGGCTTCACAGGCAAGGATATTGTGGCTACCAAGATTGCACCAAAATCAACAATTTATAGGATCATCAAGAACTTCAAGGAAATTCAATTCTTGTTAAGAAGGCTTCGGGGCGTCCAAGAAAGTCCAGTAAGCGCCAGGATCGTCTCCTAAAGAAGATTAAGCTGCGGGATCGGAGTGCAACCAGTGCAGAGGTTGCTCAGGAATGGCAGCAGGTAGGTGTGAGCGCATCTGCACACACAGTGAGGCGAAGACTTTTGGAAGATGGCCTGGTGTCAAGAAGGGCAGCAAAGAAGCCACTTCTCTCCCAAAAAAAACATCAGGGACAGATTGATCTCCTGCAGAAAGTATGGTGAATGGACTACTGAGGACTGGGACAAAGTCATATTCTCGGATGAAGCCCCTTTCCAATTGTTTCTGAAAAAGGCTCATTAGGAAAAGAAAAGGTGAGCGCTCCTGTGTCATGCCAACAGTAAAGCATCCTGAGACCATTCATGTGTGGGGTTGCTTCTCATCCAAGGGAGTGGGCTCACTCACAATTTTGCCAAAAAACACAGTCATGAATAAAGAATGGTACCAAAACACCCTCCAACAGCAACTTCTTCCAACAATCCAACAACAGTTTGGTGAAGAACAATGCATTTTTCAGCACGATGGAGCCATATCATAAGGCAAAAGTGATAACTAAGTGGCTCGGGGACCAAAACGTTGACATTTTGGGTCCTTGGCCTGGAAACTCCCCAGATCTTAATCCCATTGAGAACTTGTGGCCATCCCTCAAGAGGCGGGTGGACAAACAAAAACCAACTCATTCTAAGAAACTCAAAGAAGTGATTATGAAAGAATGGGTTGCTATCAGTCAGGATTTGGCCCAGAAGTTGATTGAGAGCATGCCCAATCGAATTTCAGAGGTCCTGAAAAGGAAGGGCCAACACTGCAAATACTGATTCTTTGCATAAATCTCATGTAATTGTCAATAAAAGCCTTTGAAACGTATGAAGTGCTTATAATTATATTTCAGTACATCACATAAACAACTGAAACAAAGATCTTAAAGCAGTTTATCAGCAAACTTTGTGAAAACTCATATTTCTGATAGTCTCAAAACTTTTGGCCAGGACTGTATTTGTAAATTGGTCGATATCTTATATGGTGTTTTTTGATCATTTCAGCTTGATTGGGTAGTGTAAGGCCCCATTCACACTTGCGGTTCGAGTCCGCAAGTGTCCGGGTGCCGCAAAGAAACCGTACGGGTCTCTGCGGTGGCCACAAGGCGGCACAAGTTGCGGATCCGGAATGTATCAGTTCCGGCTACAATAAAGTAGCCAAAATTAGATACTAGAGATGTGGCGAACATCTCCAAATCCCTGGGGCTCTTACTACTTCGCACTGACCCGGAGTAGTACGCCTGCGCTGCCCGGTGGAGTGCGTTCTAGATCGCGCTCCTGTTGCCGGGCACTTTCTGCGCGTGTGCGTGACGTCATGAATGACGTCACGCTCATGCGCAGAGAATGCCCGGCAACAGGAGCGCGATCTAGGACGCGCTCAGCCGGGCAGTGCAGGCGTACTACTCCGGGTCAGTGCGACCCGGAAGTAGTAAGAGCTCCAGAGATGTTCGCCGGGCGAACAGTTCGCCACATCTCTGCTAGATACTTTGCAGTGCCAGAAAGGCACCGCAAGCATGGGGAATACCGGCGTGTATTCCGGGCCCCCCAAGTGGCATAGGACCGGTGCTGGAAGCATCCGGTCCTATTGCCAGTGAGGTGAGAAACATCCGTTTCTCATTGCACAGCATGGGCCGCATGTTCAGGTCAGGATCCGGCCCGGGTCCGCAGCCGCACCGGGACGGACTGAAGAATAGCGCATGTTGGAAAAAAAGACAGATCGTCCTGGAGCTGCGTTCCCGGATCGGATCCGGACGGCGCACCAGTGTGAATGGATACATTGATTAACAATGTATCCATTCACCATCCGCTGTGTACGGAGCGTTCCGGGTCCGGGGAAGCCGGACCTGGAACGCTAATGTGAACCGGGCCTTACATACATATGAAGCACAGTAGGAGCTGGCAAATAAACATGTCAACGTTTGCTAACTCTCTAATGCTGGGAATACACCATACATTTTTACCCCCGATAGATGTGTTCCATAAATAATTTCCGACATGTCCGATATTCCACCTGATCGTTTTTTGGCTCGATTTCTCAAATTCATGGAAAAAGATAAGAAAAACAAGCAGAAGATAAGAGAATAGAGCACAGAATCGAGTGAAAAAACGTATCGTGTACCCAGCATAAGATGAATGAAGCTGTTGCTAATAGTAACAAAGGCCCCAGCTCTAAGCAACTATTTATTCCTGTTGCAAGGTGGGATTTTCAAGAATATATTGTAGCAACAGTACTCTAATCAGGCACACAAAATACTGTCACCATGGCTGCAACGAAAAGCAATTTGAGCTTTCTGTTAGTTTAATATGCTGCAGTTAAATCGGAAAATTGATACTTACCTTCCGTAATTTTCCTTTCCTGGATCAAACGATGGCGGCATACCTATGGGTATTGGCTCCGCCCCCGAATCCTGATAGGACAGATCACCTATAAGTTTTCCAGAACCACCCCCCTCCAGCCATTCTGGTGAATATCAGTCCTCGAATGGACAAGAGGGAGGGATTCGTATGCCGATATCGTTTGATCCAGGAAAGGAAAATTACGGAAGGTAAGTATCAATTTTCCGATTTCCTGGACCAAACATGGCGGCATACCTATGGGATATAACAAATCACACTTGAGGGAGGGAATTCTGCAACAAATTAACACTTTATTCATACTGACAAAAACAGCTCTCCCAAAGTCAACAGATGACAAGGAAGCAGGATCAACATGATAATGTTTTAGAAACGTATTTACAGAGGACCATCCTGCCGCTTTACAAATAGATTCTACAGACACCTTTGAAAAATAGGCCCAGGAAGCAGACATGCCCCTGGTGGAATGGGCACGAACTTCATTTGGAACAGGTAGTTTCTTCAGAATATAAGCTTTCTGAATAGCCTTAACCAGCCAAGAGGCAATAGTCATGGAAGTCACCGATCTTCCCTTCCTAGGACCCCTAAAGTTAATGAACAGGTGCTCTAAATCTCTGAACGGAGCTGTAGCCTCCAAATACACCCTAATAGATTGGCCTACATCTAAGGGATGACAGACCCCATCAGACAAAAGGGTAGGTAGGGAAAGTTCCTGGTTTATGTGGAACATTGAGGCCACCTTTGGTATATAATGAAAAACTGGCCTAATAATAACCCTGTCCTGGAAAAATTCCAATAGGTTGCTGGAGCAACCGAGAGCTTGGAGATCTGATACTCTCTTTCCAAATGCCATAGCGGTTAAGAAGACTGTTCTCAGCGTTAACTCTTCCAAGGATAAGGCTTGCAGAGGGAAGAAAGGCGGTGAAGACATGACCTCCAACACCAAAGAAAGATCCCACTTTGGAAAGAAAGGCTTCCTGGGAGGACGGATTTTCAGAATTGCCTGGATAAACTGCATCACCAAAGGGTGAGTAGCCCATCGATGACCTGTTAATGCTGACAGGGCAGAAACTTGCACTTTTATTGCCGCCACACTAAGGCCTTTTTCCACTCCTGTTTGAAGGAAATCAAGGATGTGCTGGACTTCCGGATTCATGCTATCAAATCCTACTCCTAGTGCGTAACCCACAAACTTTTCCCAAATACGGTAGTAGGTGGAGTTTGTGGAAGGTTTTCTTGCCTTCAGCAGGGTTTCAATTACTTGGCTGGAACACCCGATGTCTGCATACCTCTTCCTCTCAACCTCCAGGCCGCTAAACTCAGCTCTTTGATTCTCGGATGTAGGAGATTCCCCTGAGACAGAAGGTTGTGATTCGTTGGTAACCTGATTGGATCTTCCAAGCTGAGAAAGGTTGCCAGGGCAAACCACGGCCTCCGGGGCCAGAAGGGAAGGATAGCGATGATCGTGCATGACTCTCTGCACAGCCTCTGAAGGAATCTCGGAATGAGAGGAAACGGAGGGAAGGCGTATCCTAGTGTGAAGTCCCATGACTGAACCAGACAGTCCACTCCCGCTGCAGAGAGATGATGAAACCGGGAGAAGAACTTCTGGACCTTCTTGTTCTGCCGCGAAGCCCATAAATCTATTTGTGGCTGACCCCACCTCTTGGTTATCTTGAAAAAGATCTTCTTGTCCAAGGACCACTCGTGGGGATCCGCAAATTTCCTGCTCAGATGATCCACCAAAGTATTCTGCTCCCCCGACAAATAGGTTGCTGACAGGTCTGACAAGTTTCTTATCGCCCAGGTCATGAGATGGGTAGTCTCCTGGAGGAGGGACCGACTCCTTGTCCCCCCCTGCCGTCTGATATAGGCCACTGCTGTTACATTGTCTGTCCTCAGCATTACTGATTTCCCATAGACCAGGTGCTGAAAGGCCTTCAATGCCATGAATGCCGCTCTTAATTCCAGAAGATAGGAAGGTACCCCTCCTGTACAGACCTCCATCTGTCCTGTACATGGATACCGTTGCAATGGGCTCCCCAGCCCCTGATACTGGCATCCGTTGTAATCACTACTGGAGGATCCATCTGAATTTGACGATAATTTCTCAAATTCTGCTCCTTGGTCCACCAGAGGAGGGACTTCTTTACCTCTAGAGGCAGGAAAAACCTCTGACTCAGGTTCTTCTTGTTCCAGTGATTTAGGAAGAAGCTCTGGAACCTCCTGAGAAACCAGTGGGCCCACTTCACCATTGGTATTACCGATGACATAGTCCCCAACAGACTTAGACAGTACTTTGCTGATACACTTGAGACCTGTAGAATCTTCCGAACTTTGTTCTGGATCGCCCATACCTTCTGTTCTGGTAAGCAAATTTGGTTCTGAACTGTCCGGAACCTTGCTCCTAGAAATACTACGTCCTGGGAAGGCAAAAGTTGGCTCTTCTTGGTGTTGACCAGCCAACCCAGATGCCGGAGTAAATTGAGTAAGATCTCTTGATGTTGTAACAAGCTCTGGTAATCCTGGTGGAGCAAGGATTTCGTCCAGGTAGTGATAAATTCTCAATCCCTGGACCCTCAGATACGCAATCACTGGAAGCAGTATCTTGGTGAAGGTTCTCAGCGCTGTAGACAGGCCGAAGGGTAGGCACCGGAACTGGTAGCATCTTCCTTCCACTGAGAATCTGAGGAACCTCTGGAACTCTTTCCTTATGGGGATGTGCAGATAGGCATCTGATAAATCCACAGTTGACATCCAGTCTCCCACCAGTATCATAGATGTTATTGACTGTAAGGACTCCATTTTGAAGTGTTTCACTCTTATATGCTTGTTCAGGAACTTTAGATCGAGAACTGGCCTCCAGCCTCCTGAAGACTTTTTTTTACCAAGAATAGTGGAGAAAAGATTCCCTCCTGACTTTCCTTGGATGAAATGGGAACAATAGCTTCCTCCCTTAATAATGTCTGCACGAAATCCATCAGGACCAAATATCGCTCTTTGTCCTGAGGAATCCTTGTGGATGTGAACCTGAAGTGAGGAGGCCTTCTGCTGAACTTCCAGGCGTGTCCTTCTTTTAGGGTGTTCACTACCCAAGGGTCTTTGATTATTCCCACCCAAGACTTCCAGTAAAGGTGCAGCCTGGCTCCCACTTGGAAATCTTGAGTGGACGTCCCATCAAAAACGCTTTTGACCTTGATGGGCATCGGACGAGGCCTTGTTCTTCAGATTCCTCGCAAAGGTGGCCTGGGTGCCCTTCCAGTTTCTGTTAAACTGCCTATTTGGTCTGTAAGATCTTGATTGTTGAAATCTGTTACCAGGATTCCTTTTAGGCACCTGTTGCCTAAATGGTCTCTGTTTCCGGTCCTGTGGAATCAGACCTGACTTCCCGCCTGTCACCTTCGAGATTGCATTATCCATCTGAGGGCCGAACAGGTATGCTCCATCGAAAGGAATCTTGCACCAGTTTGCTTTGGAAGCTGAATCCGCTGACCATGGTTTTAGCCAGAGAGCCCTTCTGGCTGTCACACTGTATAACATCGACCTTGCCGCAGACTTGATGACATCGATTGCTGCCTCACCCATAAAGTCTCCAGTCAACTTCAGTTCCTCTAGTGCTTTAATTATTTCCTGCTTGTCTGCACCTGAATCCAAGGCCGACTCAATGTTGTCCACCCAAACACGGGTAGCCTTTGCTAAAGAGGTTAAAGCGACAGCTGGTTCGCACACGGCTCCTGCCGCTAGGAAAGCTTTCTGGACATCTATGTCAATCTTCCTATCTGATGGTTCTTTGAAGGCTATAGCATCTTCCATAGGCAGCGTAACATGCTTAGCCAATCTGATGATTGAGGCGTCTACCACTGGCGCAGAATCCAAAATCTTTGGATCCTCTTGTCTTAATGGGTACAGTTTCGAGAATCTGTTATTAAGTGATGCCTTCTGCTCCACCTTGCTCCATTCTTTCATGATCACCTCCTTAATGATCTTCATAAAAGGGAAAGCTTTTGGCTGCTGCTCCAGGTGTGGATAATATCTATCCGGTTCCTGAGCAGAACTTTCCTCTTCCTGCCAGTCAATGGCTGATTTTATAGCGGACAAGAAGGCTGGAACTAGGGTGAAGTTAAAACCTCCCTGTGACCCTTCCTCCTGAGAGAGGGGGTCCTCTACTACAGCCTGAGGTACTGCAGCTGCCGCGGCTGTGGAGGCATCATTCTTTGAAAGGTCTCCTGGACTGCCTGTTGAATAAAGTCCAGGACCTGCTGATTGTCAGTGTCTCTATCTCTCCCTAATTCTGTAAAACAAGACTGACAGACCCTCTTATCAGGCATAGCCGGCTGCGTACATGACCAGCACTGGTTCTGAGTTGGCCTCTGAAATGGCTCAAGGGCATCTGATTCTGGAGAAATATTCCAGTCTTTACGAGCCCTTTTCGGGGATCTGTAGTCATAACGTCCCCTCTCTCTGTATGGAGAATAACGGCTCCGTTCAGGTGACCGCCTTCTTTTATTATTATTATTATTATTTATTGTATTTATAAAGCGCCAACATCTTACGCAGCGCTGCACAATAGATAAATGGGTTAACATACAGGTAGAACATACGGAAACTCACAACAAAACAAGATCATGCAAATGATTTGATAACAATACAGTGTCATAGGTCAAAATAGAGACTGTTCGAGTCTACAAGAGGGGTGGTTGCGAGTAAGATTGCATAATCAAGCTGGATACGTTAGGGAGGAGGGCCCTGCCGGAGGCTTACAATCTAAAGGGTGGGGTGGAGACAATAGGTGTGTCTTTTGAGAGGGGGTCTAACAGAACATATTATGGTGCTGGTGTAGGGGGGTATGCGAGCGTGAAGAGGTGAGTCTTGAGAGCTTGTTTGAAGGAATTAAAGGTGGGGGCGAGTCTGACGGCTGGTGGGAGAGAGTTCCAGAGAGTAGGGGCGGCCCTGGTGAAGTCCTGCAATCGTGCGTGTGACTGAGTTATGCGTGGTGCGACTAGGCGCAGGTCATTGGAGGATCGGAGGGGGCGGGCTGGTATGTGCCTGTGGACCAGATCAGAGATGTAGGTTGGGCAGGTCTTGTGCACTGATTTGTAGGCAAAGCACAGGTTTTTGAAATTGATCCTAGAGTCCCTGGAATGTCTTTGCCTAGATCTCGATCTGGAGCGGTAATCCCTTCTCCTTGAGGAATCTCTGTAATGCCTTCTGCTTCTCCGGCTCCTGCTCCGAGACCTGCTCCTTCGATCTCTAGAAGACTTCTTTCTTTTAGCTGATCTGTTGCGGCAACGATGGCTCCTGCTTCTATCCCTTGATCGTGATCGCGACTGTCGGGTCTTAGATGGGGAACGGTTCTTGGGCACCGCTTGATGACTTCCTCCTTCCCCCGGACTGTGTAAACATGAACAAAACATATATATGTATGTTCCAATTTCCTCCCCATAAATCAATAATCAAGGGGGAACTGCACTCTTTTAAAACACTTTCCCAGAGGAACCCTGTGCCAGGATATTAACACTTAACACCCTTGTGTGTAAAATAGAAAGACTGCATTTAGCAGTCTATACCTCTCAATGACCACCTCCTCTGCATGCCCAACAGCATCCATCTCTCTGTTTAAGAGAAAGGATCAGGCATATTACAACCAGACTGACACAAAGCAGGCAAATAAAATCCATCAAGCAATGTCACCCGCTCTTTACCTTTGTCCAGAAGACCGGTGACCGATTGAATCCACAGGCCGGGTGCCAGAAGTATCTCCCACACGAGAATCTGTAGCCAAGGCTCCAGGAACGTTACCCGCAGCTCACCGCAGCTCCTCCGCGCAGAGACGCCAGGAACAGCGTGCAGCCATTGGCTTGCGCTTCCTGAACGTCCATATGCAGACGCTCGGCCAATCAGAGCGCAGTGACACCAAATCTCGCCTCTCGCGAGACTCTACGTCACTATGCGCGCACAGAGGGGTCAGGCGGCGCCATCACTGAACAGGGCAAGCTGCACCTCCCAGCCGACTTGCTGGTACACACAGAGGACGCCATTAAACCCTGTTTAAGGGTACAGGACGATCCTCTAAAGTGGGAGAGGCTGAACCCGCTGCACAGGTAAGATTAAGCAACCTAAAAGGAAAATAAATGAATAGAAGAAAAAAACAAAACTTTAGAAAACAAATACAGGTGAAACTGTCCATTCGAGGACAGAAAAAAGAATGGCTGGAGGGGGGTGGTTCTGGAAAACTTATAGGTGATCTGTCCTATCAGGATTCGGGGGCGGAGCCAATACCCATAGGTATGCCGCCATGTTTGGTCCAGGAAATCGGAAAATTGATTCAATTGAAAATTGATAAAAGGTGGGATATTCAAGAATATATTGTAGCAACAGTACT
Organism: Hyperolius riggenbachi; assembly: GCF_040937935.1. Taxonomy (NCBI): domain Eukaryota; kingdom Metazoa; phylum Chordata; class Amphibia; order Anura; family Hyperoliidae; genus Hyperolius; species Hyperolius riggenbachi. The sequence goes on from NC_090657.1 coordinate 99,205,818, forward strand.
CTAATCAGGCACACAAAATACTGTCACCATGGCTGCAACGAAAAGCAATTTGAGCTTTCTGTTAGTTTATTATGCTGCTGTTAAATTGCAATATGACTAGTCTTGAGCACATTTTTTTTTACATCCGACCATGTCAGCTTTGTAACAAAAGTAGTTTTCTTTTTTAAGAATACTTACAGATGGAATTTTGGCAACTGTCAGTATATTGTCATCAGCACAGACAACTTTCTCCATGAAGAGCCAGTGTCTAGGTATTTATAGTATTGGGTAATTAATTAGGGAAAGCCATATTCATTCGAGAGACTTCTTATTTAGAATTATAATATTAATTTCTAATGAATATATTGTACACTTTATATGTGTTCCGTGTGCACTTTATATGTGTCCGGTATTTTTTACCGAAATCCACCAAACTGTCTCCATTCGAAACTGTGTCATTCGTTTGGAATCTATGGAACAAGAAAGCAACGAACGCAGTTGGGGTCAGAAGAACAGCGCGTGTGCTTTTGTGTTGCCTTTTCGCTGCTTTCAGCCTCGCGTGCGCAGTCGCCGCTCTGGCAGACCAACGCGCGTGCGCAGAGTACGGGGAACCATGGTGGCGCTCATGCCCAGTGGAAACCTTCGTGCAGAGTGTGCGAAGGATAGGGGCGCATGCGCAGTGTGCCCGGCAGGTCGGCCGCCCGGCCCCGGGGAGAGCGGCGGCTCCATGGGAGGATGAAGGAGATGGTTGGAGGTTGTTGCGTGTGCTCGGATGAGAGGGGCTGGGCCGAGAACCCGCTGGTCTACTGTGACGGGCACGGGTGCAATGTGGCCGTGCACCAAGGTGGGGGAACTCGTTCTGGGGGAGGGGCAAATGTTGACAGAAGGGGAGGTGGATAAGCACCCGTGGGGCAACTGTTTTGGGGAATGGAAGGGGCGCTAGAGAATGACAGTGAGGGCATCTGTAGGGCAACTCTGCACAGGGGGCATCGGGGAGGTCGTTTGGTTATTGTGATAATGTATGTGTTCAGGTTACTTCTATGTTCTATTTGTCTTGTGTCCTGCTGTGAACTGTCACCTTTCTTCCTGATGGTGACAAGTGTCCAGCAGGAATTGCAATTGCCAGTAGCTTTACCTCTCCAGGTGGCGAAGCTTTGTTTTTTAATGTCCTTCATAAACAAACCTAGCGTGTGACTGAGTCGGTGCTTATCAGTTTCTATTCTTTTGTGCATTTAGGTAAACAAAGTTGCATGTCAAAGGGAGAATAATTTAGTTTGCAAAATTCATTTATATGTATTGCTAGAACTGATGCCAAATATTGTTTGTGCTTGTTTACGTTTAACTACATATAAAAGAGCCATACCGTAACTTAGGGTTTATTGTTTTTTCAAATGTTAATTACTTTTTTTTTTAATAATTTGAAGCTCAAAAAATAAATACATAAACAGATTACAGATCTACACATGGCTGTCCATGTACATCCAATACTGGGATGCAAGTCAGAGGTTGTGCCCCCACCTGGGCCCTTAGATCTGAGGGACCCACATTTACCCCTTCCTCTGATCGCTGTTGTAGCTTTGTATTGCTGCTGTAGTAGTAATGATTACCACTGGATGCACTTTGAATGTTGGTTATCCTTAACAAATCATTCCTTTTATACTGCTCTCATAGTGGCTGTTCTTAAAGAGAACCCGAGGTGGGTTTGAAGAATATTATATGCATACAGAGGCTGGATCTGCCTATACAGCCCAGCCTCTGTTGCTATCCCAAAACCCCCTAAGGTCCCCCTGCACTCTGCAATCCCTCATAAAGCACAGCCACGCTGCTGACAAACAGCTTGTCAGAGCTGGCTGTGTTTATCTCTATAGTGTCAGTCTGCTGCTCTCCCCGCCTCCTGCAGAACTCCCCTCCCTGCTGATTGGAGAGAAGGGACGGGGGCAGGGACCGGAGCTATGCAGGAGGCGGGGGAGCAGTTGAGACTGACATTACAGATGTAAACACAGCCTCACAGCAATGCTGTGATTTATGAGGGATTGCAGAGTGCAGGGGGACCTTAGTGGGGTTTGGAATAGCAACAGAGGCTGGGCTGTATAGGCAGATCCAGCCTCTGTATGCAGATAACATTCTTTAACACACACCTCGGGTTCTCTTTAAAAAGCTGGATTTAGTGGACAGCGGCTGTCCTTGGAAAGCTGGTTTTAGTGGTATCATGTGATTATTATGCATACATGTAGGATGGGGTTTCTGGACAATTTTGTGGGCTAGTATGTTGAGATGAGCCATTAAAAGAGTCCATAAGGAACAGTTCTCCACAGCAATATCTACATTTTGAAGCATTGAATCAGGATGACACCATTTATTGGCTAACATACAGTGGCTTGCAAAAGTATTCGGCCCCCTTGAAGTTTTCCACATTTTGTCACATTACTGCCACAAACATGAATACATTTTATTGAAATTCCACGTGAAAGACCAATACAAAGTGGTGTACACGTGAGAAGTGGAACGAAAATCATACATGATTCCAAACATTTTTTTACAAATAAATAACTGCAAAGTGGGGTGTGCATAATTATTCGGCCCCCTGAGTCAATACTTTGTAGAACCATCTTTTGCTGCAATTACAGCTGCCAGTCTTTTAGGGTATGTCTCTACCAGCTTTGCACATCTAGAGACTAAAATCCTTACCCATTTTTCTTTGCAAAACAGCTCCAGCTCAGTCAGATTAGATGGACAGCGTTTGTGAACAGCAGTTTTCAGATCTTGCCACAAATTCTCGATTGGATTTAGATCTGGACTTTGACTGGGCCATTCTAACACATGGATATGTTTTGTTTTAAACCATTCCATTGTTGCCCTGGCTTTATGTTTAGGGTCGTTGTCCTGTTGGAAGGTGAACCTCCGCCCCACTCTGAAGTCTTTTGCAGACTCCAAGAGGTTTTCTTCCAAGATTGCCCTGTATTTGGCTCCATCCATCTTCCCATCAACTCTAACCAGCTTCCCTGTCCCTGCTGAAGAGAAGCACCCCCAGAGCATGATGCTGCCACCACCATATTTGACAGTGGGGATAGTGTGTTCAGAGTGATGTGCAGTGTTAGTTTTCCGTCACACATAGCGTTTTGCATTTTAGCCAAAAAGTTCAATTTTGGTCTCATCTGACTAGAGCACCTTCTTCCACATGTTTTCTTTGTCCCCCACATGGCTTCTGGCAAACTACAAACCGGGCCTCTTATGCTTTTCTGTTAACAATGGCTTTCTTCTTGCCATTCTTCCATAAAGGCCCACTTTATGCAGTGCACAACTAATAGTTTTCCTATGGACAGATACCCTCACCTGAGCTGTAGATCTCTGCAGCTCGTCCAGAGTCACCATGGGCCTCTTGACTGCATTTCTGATCAGCGCTCTCCTTGTTCGGCCTGTGAGTTTAGGTGGACGGCCTTGTCTTGGTAGGTTTACAATTGTGCCATACTCCTTCCATTTCTGAATGATCGCTTGAACAGTGCTCCATGGGATGTTCAAGGCTTTGGAAATATTTTTGTAGCCTAAGCCTCCTTTAAATTTCTCAATAACTTGATCCCTGACCTGTCTGGTGTGTTCTTTGGACTACATGGTGTTGTTGCTCCCAATATTCTCTTAGACAAGCTCTGAGGCCCTCACAGAGCAGCTGTATGTGTACTGACATTAGATTCCACACAGGTGCACTCTATTTAGTCATTAGCACTCATCAGGCAATGTCTATGGGCAACTGACTGCACTCAGATCAAAGGGGGCTGAATAATTATGCACACGCCACTTTGTAGTTATTCATTTGTAAAAAATGTTTGGAATCCTGTATGATTTTCGTTCCACTTCTCACATGTACACCACTTTGTACTGGTCGTTCACATGGAATTCCAATAAAATTGATTAATGTTTATAGTAGTAATATGACAAAATGTGGAAAACTTCAAGGGGGCCGAATACTTTTGCAACCCACTGTAAGTTAGGCAATAAATGGTATTACCCTGATTCAAAACATATTGCTTTTACTGGGTCAGCTGGATAGGATACTGCTGTACTGGTAAAGGTGCAAATACACGTTGGATTTTTGCAAAGGACGGACCATTTGGACTTTAAATCGGGCGTGTGTATGGTCGGTTGCTCACCTGATAAGACTGCATTTGAACGATCCGCCAAGTGGATCCGTCAAAACCAGTCTTATCAGGTGAATGACCGACTGTACACACGCCCGATTTGACGTTCAAACGCTCGTTGGCAAAAATCTGACGTGTATATGCCCCTTAAGGCTATTGCCTTTGATGTAGAATTTGTGCCTTTGACCAGGCTCAAGCCAATATGCTAAACAGCTGTGTATGAGCAAGGCTCCCTAATGATCCTGGTTGCCCGTGTAGTGCGCCTGAAGCGCTTTGAGTCCACCAGTAGGAATGCGCAATATTCAGTGTCTTGTCTACTGATTGCTAACACAGTACAATACTTCTAATTTTCCAAATGCTTTAGGCATATTAGGCGGTAGTCTACTTTAGGGGACCCAGCAAGAAACCTCATAGGGAAATTCTGCTAACATGACTGGGTGGACAGCACCCTCTCAAACTGCTAGGTTTCTAATAGGTTATAGTAAACTACACCCACAGTATTCAGCCAATAACAACGCTTCCTGCTGTAGAGGGTGCAATGATTGGAGAACTCTGAGGTTTCCTGCTGGGCCCCCTAAAGTAGACTAATGCCCATATTATTACTACAACCTATCTGAAACCTAGTAGTTTGAGAGGGTGCTGCCCATCCAATCACGTTAGGGGAATTTCTGTGTGGACTTTCTCTCTGGCTCATCTCAATTATACTAGTGCCTAGTTTTGTGGTAACAGTACATCAGAGTATTATTGCCAAGGTTGCAATATAGTGCAAGTTGATCTTACAACAGTATTAGTTTTTGAAAATATTAAAAAATGACAACTGAGTTTCTATTTAAATTGTGAAGCTTTTATATACTTTGATCAGTGGCATAATGATAGTTCATTTGGCAAATACAGGATGTTTTTTGTGTGGAATTTTGTACAGTGTTAAATTTATTTCAATGATAAGTTGCATGTTGTTATTAAAATTGTAATATGCAGGGGTTGTCTTATCAAGACAGGTGCTAAAAACTGATAAGTGCTCCATGTAGTATGCTTATCCAATGTTCCACTGCCACCATTAGTAGGTGTTATGTAGTGCGTTGGGTTGTCAGAGTCCTTTGGATCAAATTGCACCGAATGCACTCTGGCGCATAAACTTACAATTGCAGTGTGATACTGCACATTAAAGTGCCTCTCTTACATCACTCCGTAACACCCCGCTGCGACCGTAGACTAAAGGTGGCCACACACGACACAATAAAATGATCCAATTTTACAGCAATTCGGCAATTCGATAAACAATTGGTTGCACAGAGAATTTGAAAGGTTTTTTTGTTTTTTGTTTTGTTTTTATTCGTTCGAGAAATCTGATTGAATTTCCAGTTTTTCTTCAATAAACGATCACGAGTGTTGGATTTTTCTCATCAATTTTATGAAAATTGAGTCATGTAGGATAGATTGTCAGTTTCTTGGTGTACAGACTTTTTTCAGAGTTTTCAATCATTTTTTTTTTTACAATTGGGGAAATATTTAACAAATGTATTCGGTGCATTGGTCAGATTTTTAAAATGTCACAATCAGTAAGAAAAATTGATTGCAATTCTGGAACTGAAAAGATATTTAAAAAATTGTATGGTGTGTGTGGCCACCTTAAGACCTAGTACACAGGAATCACTCCCTATCCAATGAACATTCTAATCAAGTGATTGAATTGTCAAATAATTTGGAAGGAAACCTTGTGCTGACTGTTCAGAAATAATGATAAACAATTGTGTAATCTGTTGTTTATCCATTTAATTGTGGTAAGATATTGCTTGTTTACATATCATGCCCTAACTTTCTGCAAATGATAGATGAATATAGTGAGACAGGAGCAGGGAATCTGCTAGAACCTCCTGTGGACAGCTCATCGGAGCCATCACACGTTTTGAGTGTTGTTATGGCATTCCTACCTCATTGAGACATTGGGGTTGATTCATTAATAACAATGCGCTGGAACAGTGCAAGTTATTTCCACTTTCTCGCAGGGCTGTGGAGTCGGTACAAAAATCATCAGTTTATGAAACTACCGACTCCAGGTACCCAAAATGGCTCAGACTCCTTAGTCTACCTTACCAGGGCTGTGGATTTGGTACAAAAATCGTCCGACTCTGACTCCTCACTTTATGAAATCACAGACTCCGACTCCGGGTACCCAAAATTGCTCCGACTCCAACTCCGACTCCACAGCCCTGCTTTCTCGCTCTAATACACTAGCGTGACTTAATGACCCACGCTTGCACGACACGCGCTAGTGGCAGCGCAGTGTGTGTAATTAAGCAACGGCCGCTGCTTACAAAAGCCGTGTGGTAGTGATGCATCGCTACCGCGATACTTCACTAGCGTGGCCACTACTTTGTTAATTAACCTCCCTGGCGTTCAGTTTCTGCTGGATTTCTGTGCAAAAATGTGTCCAGTTAATAACCATTTTCCTGTAACTTACTTTTGTGTCAATCAAGGGTCTAGTATATATTTTGAGTTTAATAAAAGCTTGAAACACAAAATCTAAACTGAATGTCAAAATTACTCCCAAAAATCTCTCATCATAAACACTTCCAAGCTGCAGCTGCTTAACCTGCACGAACGTCTCTCTCTAATGGAATCTGATTAGAGAGAGATAGATCTGCCAGCTGCCCATACACCACAGGCTGATTCCTGATCGATTGCAGCATGAAATGTCACAGGAATTGGCAGAGCTCCCTGCATCTGCCCCTGCTGCCCTCCTAGTGTATAAATGTACCCCCCTGTGTGTGCATTTATACATTGCCTGTTCTGCATCGGCCACCGCGTGATACCCAATCCGTCTTCAGAATTGTATTTGCGCTGTGGTATTTAGCTCCCCAGTATAGGTATCCAGGTATAGGTACCCGCAATATAGATATTCAGGTATAGGTGCTCCCAATATAGGTAGCCAGATATAGGTGCTTGCAGTATACATAGCCAGGTATAGGTGCCCGCTGTATAGCTAGTCAGGTATAGGTGCCCACTGTATAGCCAGGTGTAGGTGCCCGCTGTATAGCTAGTCAGGTATAGGTGCCCACTGTATAGCCAGGTGTAGGTGCCCGCTGTATAGCTAGCTAGGTGTACGTGCCTGCTGTATAGCTAGCCAGGTACAGGGTGCCTACAGTAGCCAGGTAAAGCTGCCCCAGTATTGCCAGATATAGTTGTCCCAGTATGCCTCCCCCAGGTGCCTCCAGTGTAAAGGCAGCTATAGCTGCCTCAGTATAGGTGTCTCGAGTATAACCAGATGGCTTTATTGCTGCATAATCAAATGTTCCAACATTTCGAGACAACGGCTGGTCTCTTCTTGAAGGACAAAATGCCAAAAAGGTCTGCAAATAACACAAAACCAACAACGAGTCACCTAGAACCAGAAAAATAAACAATAAAAGCACCAAGAACAGATAAGCTCCATAACAGTGGTGGTGATATTCTGCATGCTAACAACTGCGCTATACTGTACACATGTAATCAAAGGTCATAATCTAAAATCCCCAAGTAGTGTGGGTGATGATCCTGTGGTGTGGGCTATACCCTCTAGTGTGCACCGCTTTCCCCACTTCACCTTCCACTATATAGTGAATCTTGATTGATAGCAGAGATCTAGCCTATAAAAACCCAAAAAAGTAGGCAATGAGCGTTCCTATAGATCTATGATGACAGGTCCACTTTTAAAATTGCAGTCATTTTAACTGGGGTGAAGATAAACTCGCATGCTGACAGGCTGCAGATGGAGGTAAGCGTCACAGATGGAGAGTTGTCCTTATATATTTAGAGAATTGTACAAATCCTATTAGATATTTAGAGTAATGTCTTAGCATACAATTTCATTGTAGTAAAAGACCAAATTGCTTTGTTGTGTGATTGTTTTGATTGTGCATTATGTGCTGGCATATGGTGTGCTGTAATGCTGCAAGAGGTGACAGAACCGGTGTGGTTAGCACGTGCTGCTGTCTGTGACATGCGGATGTGGCGTCCTTATAATAGAGCTATAGTTGGCAGGAAACCAGGCTATAAAGAAAGGATATGTCTTGAGGTTATAGTTGCATCTGCTTCGACATAATTCCCGTGTTACGACTGGAAACATCACTAGAAAAAAATGCAGCTTTGACTAAGGTAAAACCACACACAAGATGTGTACCGAAAATGTGTTGAATGTCTGCGTTTATTACATATAAAACCCTTTTAAGTGAATTTGACACCAAGAAGAATGTGATTAAAAATGCACCATTTCATTAACAGACACTCAGGGTGAGACATATGAAGGCTATCATATTTATTTCCTTTTAAACAATACCAGTTTCCTGACATCTGCTGATCTTTCCGGTCAGTAATGTCTGATTTTTTTTTTATCAGAAACACCTGATCTGCATGCTTGTCCAGGGTGTATGGCTATCAGTATTAAAGGAAGAGGATCAGCATGACAGCCAGGCAATGTGCATTGTTTAAAAATAAATGTCAGCCTCTATATGTCTCTCAACTCGGGTTCCCTTAGGAATGTGTAAGGGGCTACAGAGGAGCTTGCTAGGTAAACTGTTACTCTGGGTGCTTCATGTCCTACCCCATGGAGCCATATTAATACATGTCATGCACTGATGAGGATCAACCAATCTGAAACAGTCTATATGCATGTTGGATTATTGTGGCTCTGTATAATTGACAATCTGACTTATTTTATTATGTATTTATTTATTTATTGTGTTTATAAAGCGCCAACGTATTATGCAGCGCAGGCAATTAGTTTAGCTTACAGACAATATTTAGGGGTGACATACATCAATATGACAATACAGGAATACAAGAAAACCAGATCACACAGCACAGTATGAGTATTAGGTGATGCTTAGTCAGTCACTGGAGGGAGCATGGATATTAGGCAAGCTAGGTTCACTCAAATGCATAGCATGGGTGCACAGTAATGGAGGTGCATGATCAGGTAGGACACAAAAGGAGGAGGACCCTGCCCAAAGGCTTACAATCTAGAGGGAGAGGTAGGGACACGAAAGGTAGGGACCAGAGTTCAGCTGCGGGTTTAGAGCACTTGTGAGGGGTGGTAGGCCAGAGTGAAAAACCGAAAAATTGTATACTTACCTTCCGTAATTTTCCTTTCCTGGATCAAACGATGGCGGCATACCTATGGGTATAGGCTCCGCCCCCGAACCCTGATAGGACAGTTCACTAATAAATCTTTGGAACCCACCCCCTCCAGCCATTCTGGTGAAAATCAGTCCTCGAATGGAGAAGAGGGAGGGATTCGTATGCCGCCATCGTTTGATCCAGGAAAGGAAAATTACGGAAGGTAAGTATACAATTTTCCGGTTTCCTGGACCAAACATGGCGGCATACCTATGGGATGTAACAAATCAAACAAGAGGGAGGGAATTATGCAAACAAACGAAATTTTATTCATACAGCAAGAACTGCTCTCCCAAAATCGACTGAAGTCAGAGAGGCAGGATCAACATGGTAGTCATTCATAAACGTATGTACAGATGACCAACTAGCTGCTTTACATATAGATTCGATAGACACTTTTGCAAAACACGCCCAGGAGGCAGACATGCCCCTGGTAGAATGTGCATGTATCTCACTTGGAACTGGCAAACCCTTTAAGGTATACCACTTTTTTATAAGCTTGACTAGCCAAGAGGAAATAGTTCTGGCAGAGACCTTTTGACCCTTTCTGGGACCCTGACAGTTCACAAACAGGTGGTCCGAGCTCCTAAAAGATTCTGAAGCACTTAGGTAGGCCCTGATGGACTGACCAACGTCCAGAGGGTGGCAGATACCTTTCGACAGGAAATTAGGTAAAACTAATTCTTGATTAACACGAAAAGAGGAGGCCACTTTTGGGATGAACTGCAGTACTGGTCTGATGACCACCCTATCTGGAAAAAATTCCAACAAATTGCCTGAACAGCCTAGAGCTTGAAGGTCTGAGACCCTTTTCCCTGAAGCTATTGCTGTGAGAAAGACTGCCTTTAACGATAGATTCTCCAAAGAGGCATTCTCCAATGGATAGAAGGGAGGTGAAGACAGAACTTCCAGGACCAAAGGGAGATCCCACTTGGGAAAGAACGGTTTTCTCGGAGGCCTCATTTTGAACACTGCTTGCACAAACTGAACTACAAGAGGGTGCGTTGCCCATCGATCTCCCGTCAGGGCAGATAATGCTGACACCTGCACCTTTACTGCCGAAACACTCAGGCCCTTTTCCACTCCTGACTGCAGGAAGTCCAATATATGCTGTATTGCTGGAGATAAAACACTAAAACCTTTCTCAGAGGCAAATGCTGCAAACTTCTCCCAGATTCTATAATAAGTAGAATTAGTTGAGGCCTTCCTTGCCTTCAAGAGTGTCTCCACCACTCCGCTTGAGCATCCTAAATCTAAATACCTTTTCCTTTCAGTCTCCATGCAGTTAAACTGAGCTTGTCTGCCCCCAGATGAAGTAGATTCCCTTGCGACAGGAGGTTGTGATCTGCTGGTAGCATCATTGGTTCTTCCAGACTCAATAATATCTCTAGGGAAAACCACGGTCTCCTGGGCCAGTATGGTAGAATAGCGATGATCATGCATGATTCCTTGTAAAGTCTTTGGAGGAACCTGGAAATCAGGGGAAAGGGAGGGAACGCGTAACCCAGGGCGAAGTACCACCTCTGTACCAGACAATCTACTCCCTCTGCCTCTGGATGATACTGGCGTGAGAAGAACCTCTCCACTTTCCTGTTCTGGTAGGAAGCCCACAGATCTATCTGGGGCTTTCCCCACCTCTTGGTAATCTGAAGAAACACTCTCTTGTTCAGAGCCCATTCGTGTGGGTCCGCAAAACGTCTGCTTAGGTGATCCGCCAGAGCATTCTTCTTCCCCGGAAGATAAGAGGCGGTCAAACTGGTTAAGTTCTTCTGTGCCCATAACATCAGACACTCTGTTTCCTGCAGAAGGGAATAACTTCTTGTTCCCCCCTGCCTTCTGATGTGTGCTACTGCCGTCACGTTGTCTATCTGCAACAATACCGATTTGCCGTAGATCAGGTGCCGAAAGGCTTTTAATGCCAAGAAGGCTGCCCTGAGTTCTAGGAGATTTGAAGGCACCCCTGTCTGTCTTGAACTCCATCTGTTCTGACAACGGAACCTTCCACGATGAGCTTCCCAACCTGTCAAACTTGCATCGGTTGTGATCACTATCGGAATATCCGGCAGAATCTGCAGGCTGTTCCTCAAATTCTCCTCTTTGGTCCACCAATAGAGGGACTTTCTGACTTCCAATGGCAACCTCAGTAACTGGAGCAGGGACACCTTGTTCCAACAAGTTAGAAAGAAGTACTGAAACCCCCTCAGGTGCCAATGAGCCCATCTCACCATAGAAATCGTAGAGGATAGAGTTCCCAACAGACTCAGACATTCTTTGGCCAATAACTGAGCAGCTGCCAATACTCTGCAAACTTTTTGCTGGATCGACACCACCTTCTGGTCTGGTAGACAGACTTGGTTTTTTCGGGTTAGGAATCTTGCCCCCAAAAATACCATGTCCTGGGAGGGAAAAAGCTGACTTTTCTTGAAGTTGATTACCCATCCTAGACTCTGTAGACATTGTAGCAACAACTTCTGATGCTGGAGCAACGTTTCCCTGTTCTGGTGTAACAGCAGTATGTCGTCCAGATAGTGGTAAACTTTTAGGCCTTGTACTCTCAGAAAGGCTATTGCCGGCAGGAGGATCTTTGTGAAGGTCCTTGGGGCTGTTGACAGCCCAAAGGGAAGACACCTGAACTGATAATGGTCCTCGTCTATGCAAAATCTGAGAAACTTCTGGTAATCTTCTCTTATTGGAACGTGCAGGTAGGCATCTGCGAGGTCTATTGTGGACATCCAGTCGCCCACAGCCACCATAGGAAAGATAGACTGGAGAGACTCCATTTTGAAGTGTTTTATTCCTATGAAGTTGTTCAAGAACTTCAAATCCAGAACAGGCCTCCAGCCTCCTGACGCCTTTGGAACTAGGAAAAGAGGCGAGTAGATTCCGGTGAAGCGTTCCTTGCTTGGAACCGGGATGACTGCTTTCTCTCTTATCAGTGATTGAACATATTCTCTCAGAGAAGACGACTTGCTTCTGCCCAGAGGAATTTTGGTCGTGACAACCCTGCTCTGTGGAGGCTTTCTGCTGAATCTCCAGAAATGTCCTCTCCTTAGGGTCCTGATCACCCAGGGATCCTTGATTCTTCCCACCCAAGACCTCCAGAAGAGCTGAAGTCTGGCTCCCACTGGCTGATCCTGAGTGGACGTCCCATCAAAAACGCTTCTGGCCTTGTTGGGAATCAGAAGAGACCTTAGCCTTATTTCCCTTCAAAAAGGATGACTGGGTACCTCTCCAGTTTTATCCGAACTGTCTTCCCGGCCTGTAAGACTTTGCCTGCTGATATCTGTTACCAAAGTTCCTCCTTGAAGATTGCTGTCTAGGAGGCCTTTGTCTTCTATCCTGCGGGATTAATCCCGATTTTCCTCCCGTGACTTTGGATATAGCGGTATCCATCTGTGGTCCAAAGAGATGAGTCCCATCAAAGGGAATCTTGCACCAGTTAGATTTTGAGGCTTGATCCGCTGACCATGGTCTTAACCATAAAGCCCTCTTTGTAGTGATGTTCCATAACATTGCTCTAGCCGATGATCTGATCACATCAATAGCGGCTTCTCCCATGAAATCCCCTGCCAATTTTAACTCATCTAGGGCCTTAATTATTTCCTGCTTGTCTGTACCGTCGTTTAATGCAGTCTCAATGTTTTCTACCCATACTCTGGTAGCTTTGGCTAGAGAATTCAGGGCTACCGCCGGCCTGCAGGCTGCTCCTGCTGCCAGGAAGGCTTTTTTAATATCTGTATCCATCTTCCTCTCCATTGGATCTTTGAAAGCTATTGCGTTTTCCATTGGAAGAGTAACATGCTTAGCCAGGCGCATAACAGAAGCTTTTACAACTGGGGCTGAATCAAACAAGGTCAGGTCTTCCTGGCCCAATGGATACAATTTATTAAATCTGTTACTTAAGGATGGTTTCTGTTCCACCTTATTCCATTCATTTAATACCACATCCTTTATGACTTTAATCAATGGAAAGACCTGAGGCCTTTGGTCCAAGTGCGGATAATATTTATCTGGCTCTTGAGACGTATCATCCTTATCTTGCCAATCTATTGCCGATTTTATGGCTGTTAGAAAAGCCGGAACCAAGGCAAAGTCAAAGCCGATAGGAGGTGCATCCGGCTGGGGAGCCGAATCGGCTGCCGGAACCTGAGGAGCTGCTGAGGTTCCCGGTAACTTGGACGCCATACTCTGAAAGGTCTCCTGTACCGCTTGCTGAATGAATGCCAGCACCTGTTGGTTGTCAGAATCCTTCTCTCTGCCAAGCTCCAGAAAACAAGCCTCACAGACTTTCTTTTCTGGTAAAGCCGGTCTAGCGCAGGACCAACACTGGGCTTGAACAGGTCTTTGGAAAGGGGTAACCCCATCCGAGACAGGGGAAGCAGACCAGTCTCTGCGAGATCCCCTCGGGGCCCTATAACCGTAATAGTCTTTATCAGAATAATGTCTGTAAGAATAAGATGGGGAACGCCTTCTTCTGTCCTGCCTATGAGCGGACCTGGATCTTCTATACTGGCGCCTGGGAGATCGCCTTCTTGAAGAGTCCCCATAATATCTATTAGGGCTTCTACTGCGAGAACGACTTCTGTAGTAATAATCTCTTGAAGATCGTCTCTTAGATGCAGCCTTGTCCCTTTTCTCTTTAGACTTTGTACGAGAATTCCTCTTGCTGGAAGAAGGCAACCGCTCATCTTGCGCCTGCGCACTTCCTCCTTCCCCCGGACTGTGGAGACATAAATTAAAGATATGTTCCACTAAGAAAAATTATCCACTTCAAATAGAAGGGAAAGACAGCACTCTTTTTAGAACCAGGGGAAAAAAAAAAGGGGAACCCTGTGCAGGGGAGGTGTAAAATATAAAGTACTACACCCTAGGTGACCAGATCAGAAAAGGCTGCATTTAGCAACCTGTTACCTGTCTTCGATCACCTCCTCAATCTCCACCACTTGCCCAGAAGCTTCCATCTCTATTTAAGAGAACATAAAGCATTGGCTCCATTACTACACATACAACATGTCGTGGGTGCATGAATGCATTGCAAAAGCACCACTCATACCTGGTCCCAGCGATATTCAAGAATATAGCCTCCGGCCACCGCTCCAGACACCTGCTTCCTGAGCCTGTGGCACAGCCAGCCACACAGCAAAGCGGTCCCAGCGCTAAAAAACGCCACCCACCGCTGCACGAGCCGACAAACAGCTTCCTTCTCCGCTACTGGCCGCTCTTTTTACTTCCTGGTGACGTCACCCCGTTGTGCGACTCTCTCCCGGCCAATCGGCGCTGCCTGTGCGAAGTCTCGCGATATGCGAGACTTCACTCGATCTCCTCCTGCGCCCGGACAACTGTAGCGGCGGCAAGTCTTTTAGAATGGGAGGATCTCCCAGATCACTAGTGGGGAGAGAGGACGCTCGTATGTCCTATTTAAGGACCTGAGCGGAGCGCAATGCGGGAGAGGCTGAACCCGCAACCACCTGCACAGGTACCTATAGAGGCAATATGCAAAATAGAAAAAAAGAAAAAATATAAAAGAAAAAAATATCAGTGAACCTGTCTGTTCGAGGACAGAAAAAAAGAATGGCTGGAGGGGGTGGGTTCCAAAGATTTATTAGTGAACTGTCCTATCAGGGTTCGGGGGCGGAGCCTATACCCATAGGTATGCCGCCATGTTTGGTCCAGGAAGGTGAGTTTTGAGGGCCTTCTTGAAGATGTTGAAGGAAGGGGCTGCCCTAATGGGTGGAGGTAGGAAGTTCCATAGTGTTGGAGCAGCTCTTGAGAAGTCCTGGAGGCGTGCATGGGACTGGGTGATGCAGGGGGCGGGAGACATATCATTGCATTCTGGTGGATCTGGAGGTGTGGTTAGCTTACAGGGACAACAAACGTGATTTGCATATTCAGCAGTGAAGCATTGAGACCTCATATGTTCACTCCAATCTCAATTATCGCAAATACCTTCTGTTTTAAAAAGGCAAACTTTTGTCTTGGGTTACCTGTAAAGGACACCCGAGGTGAAAATAATTAAATAAACAATTGTATCTATCCTCCTTCTTTTAAATATGACTTTTTAAGATACTCCATAGTTTTATTTTATATTTAAATCTATTTTTTAAGTTTTTTTACTGTTTTATCTCAATGACACATTCATTGAACTATGCCAGAGCTAAAAATCTATGAACTGTTGACCCCTTGTATCTCTTTCCTGCTCTCAAGGCCATTTTGTGCTAGGAAAGTGTTTTTATAGTTGTAATTTCCTATCGGTGAGGGTCACCCTGTAGTCTGACCCAGACAGGAACTGCACCTTACATACCTGTTGTTTAAAACTCTTTCAGGCACAGTAAGAAAAAAAGGAACACAGCCTTATTTGTGTGCCAGGCACTGTACATACACATCTATGTCATCATGTCACATGTCACCTCAGGTATCTTTTAAAGGGGACCAAAAGTGTAATAAAAGTGGGCATTTAAACTTACCTGGGGATTCTTCCAACCCCATGAGTTCCTCCTGGTTGCTTGGCGTCGTTCCATGATGCTCCATTCATCTGTTGTCCCCCTCTGAATGCTGTATGCGCGGCCGCGTGCCTCCTCCATTGCGCCTCTGTAGCTGGGAGCATTTTGCTCTTGCGCAATAAATAGAAATCCAGTGACCGAGGAGGCATGCAGCTGAGGCCACCCATGCACAGTGGCCTGTGAATGGCCAAGTCAGCCAGTGTATGGAGGGGAACAGCGTAAGTTAAAATGCAAATTGCCTGGCTGTCCTGCCGATGCCTTTTTGCTATAGACCCCGAACAAGCATGCAGATCAGGTTAACACTCGTTCAAAATGGAGGCGGCAGATTAGGATAAAATAGTTAAAAACTGTTTAAAAAGGGAGGAAGTGCCACAAGTAGACACACACGGTCAGTTTTCACTGAAAAAGATTTTATTCAAAATAGACTCCAAAGTAATAGCAATGCGTTTCACGGGCAACATCCCGCTTCATCAGGCAGTGTAAGGAGCTTGTAAAGATCCAGCCAGGTATGAGCGCCTCCGGAGGCGGGAGGCGCTCATACCTGGCTGGATCTTGTATAACCTTGTTACGTCTGTCATTCTTGTATCATTGTATATATTTATTGTCCAGTGCTGCGTAAGATGTTACGCAGCGTAAGATGTTAGCGCTTTATAAATACAATAAATAATAATACTACATTCAAACTGCACTTTTTTAAAGTCGCTACCAAAATCGCAGGAAAACGCTCATGAAATACAAAACGCTAATTAAAAACGCTAGCGATTTGCAATTTGTAGTGGGTTCCAGGCCTGAGTGTTACCTATTATCTTTGATCCGAATCTCTTTTGTGAGTCGAATCATCAAAATGAGTGATTCGGATCGCAAAGGGGGCGGGGCCAGGAGCGGCACGCCCCCTCTCAGCGGACAGCGGGGTCCTGGAAGCAGAGCAGAGATGGATCGCTCAGTTGGAGGGGAGCCAGCCTTGCAGGGACAGGTAGATCAGAGAGAGGGGACATCGGTGCCACTGCCAGATATGTGTAGAGCACACATACTGGCTATAATGTGCTGCTCATTATAGGCTGCCTGTTCCTGTACAGTGAACAAATGGAAAACTTTTGGCTCAGAAGCACAGCTCAGTAACTTTGTAGACAGCGTGCTGGGCTAGGACAGGGCAGGCACTGTGATTGCAGGGCAATATGATCCTCCTGCACTGCTCTAAACAGCTGCACTTCACTTCTCGGAATGCTTTGGGGAATGCTTTCTTTCACTGTGCGACGTTTGCATTCAAAGTATACAGATGAACATATAGGTGAAATATATGTAAAGCATATGACTGCAGCATGTGGGTATTGTGTGCAAACAAACATTTCTGCTCTCTGCCCGTCCCTCCTCCCTTCTCTGTCCACTCCCTGCCCGTCTCTGTCCACCATCCCCCCTTCTCTGTGTGTCCACCCCCCTCCCCTTCTCTGTCCACCGCAGGGAAAGTCCTGTCCTGCTAGTCATTTCACCCCCGAATGCTTCCCCAGTAAAATGATCCGAGATTCGGATCAAAGATCCGGATCTTTTCAATGATCCGATTCGAATCATCCGAATCATTGAAAAGATCCGGACTTCCCAGAAGAGGAAAACACGCTGAAGTAGAGACCTTGTTATTACGTCCCCACATGGATGTACTGCCCACCTGTCTCACCAGTACACCTGTGTCATTATAATTACATTGTGGACCTGATAAAGAGATCTCTGCTTTAATGGCCTGACTTTTTGATTTCTTATCAAAGTGATAACTTCTAGGAAGTGTACATGTGTAGTTACAGCTGTAGTTCATTTTGGAATGGTAATATTAAACCCCATTTCTTAGGGCCAGTTCACACTGGCACTTAAAGAGACTCTGAAGCAAGTCAAAATCCATGTTTTTAACTTTTATTTATGTTAAGCATCCCCGCGGCAGAACGAGGGCTCTGCCTCAATCAGGAAGCGTGCCCCGCAATTAGACAAGGGAATCAACACCATGTTCTGTTATCTATGCAAATGAGGCAGTAAAAAGAAAATGAAATAGGTCAAACCCTTTTATCTGGCTAAGGAAAAAATGCTGATAAGGTTTTAGTACTGAAAAGTTCACAATGTCATTACTTCTGTTTATTTTATAGCTTGGTGAAGATGTTTTTACATCTAAAGGCCCATACACACGCTCAACCAAACCACCTTATTGTCCTCAAATTTTGGTTTGTTAAGCCCCATTTACGACATACAATTTTTTGTCCGCTTCGATTTGATTCAATTTGCCATTGTTTTGCAATGACAAACTGAATCGAATCCCGATCGGACATGTCGGATTGAATCGAATTAATAAATCTAATCGAATCGGACAAAAAATTGTATGGTGTGGATGGGGCTTTAGACAACAATCAGGGTTGTGTACGAGTGGAAAACCACTAGATGAGCAACTGATAACAGCCAGTTTACCCGTTGCAACCGGTCAATCAACTCACATGACTGTTGCGCTGATATTGTGCATTTGGCTACATGTGTACTAGTCTTTTGAGCAACGTGCTCTTGTTTTGAATGCGGGCATGTCGTGCAGTTCGTCGTTTTGCTTGCACGAGCAGTATGTAAAGTTGAGTTGGTCATTTAGTTGGTTGGTGCATGGAAAATACAAGTTGTGTAAAAGATATCTCGTGGAGCTGCAGAGCGCCCTCAGTAGGCAGTGTCAGTGTTAGGGAGTCTTGCCCCAGGACTCCTTACTTAATAGGTGCTGGTTTACTAAACAGGAAGAGCTGAGATTCAAACCTAGGTCTCCTGTGTCAGAGACAGAACCTTTAACCATTACACTATCCAACCAGTCCTGGAGTGGATACCCGTGCGTACGTACGTATACTCCTTATGCCTCAAAACTCTTTTCCCCAAAACTCTGATATCCTTTAAATTGACTTCAGGATTGCTTTATCTCATACGTTTATTTTCAGTTCAGGTTTGCTTTCATTGGAAATTAAATAAAAACAACAACAATTTTTAGATAAGATCATTGCAGTAAGTTTATCTTAATTAAGTTTTTTCAGTGCTTCTCTGTGTCATTATTTTATCTACTCCTTTTTGGCGGAAATAGCTTAGGAAGTACGCCCTGGTGTGTTAGCTTATATCAGGTACTTGATCTATTGTCAGCATATAACAGGAGCACATCCTGTATCGAGTCTTTCAAGCACTCCCTTTCTGCTTTGACTCGATAGACATATATAAGAGCAGTTCTGTATAATTCGGTCACTTTCATCAAATCTGCCATAAAGTTTGTCAATCAAAAACTTGGTTGGAGATGGTGGTAATTTAAACTGAAAAGGATGTGTGGTGCTGGATTGATGGCCACACAGTTTTGTACTGCACTGAAATCTAATCACGATCAGGGCTGGAACCCCCTAGAGCGCTTTTTTGAGTATTTAGGGAGCGCTTTAAATTGCTAGTGATTTCTCTAAATCAGGGGTACCCACCCTTTTTCGGCTCGCGAGCTACTTTAAAATGTGCAGAGTCCAGAAGATCTACCAACATTTAGGTAGCTAGGTATAGGTGCCTTCAGTATAGGTAGATAGGTATAGGGGCCTGAAGTATAGATAGCTAGGTATAGGGGCCTGAAGTATAGGTAGCCAGGTATATTATAGTTAGGTATAGGTGCCTTCAATACTGATAGCTAGGTGTAGGGGCCCTCAGTATAGTTAGCCAGGTATAGTGTAGTTAGGTATAGGTGCCTTCAGTACAGATAGCTAGGTGTAGGGGCCTTCAGTATAGTTAGCCAGGTATAGTGTAGATAGGTATAGGTGCCTTCAGTACAGATAGCTAGGTGTAGGGGCCTTCAGTATAGGTAGCCAGGTATTGTGTAGTTAGGTATAGGTGCCTTCAGTACAGATAGCTAGGTGTAGGGGCCTTCAGTATAGTTAGCCAGGTATAGTGTAGCTAGGTGTAGGGGCCTTCAGTATAGTTAGCCAGGTATAGTGTAGTTAGGTGTAGGGGCCTTCAATTTAGTTAGCCAGGTATAGTGTAGTTAGGTGTAGGGGCCTTCAGTATAGGTAGCCAGGTATTGTGTAGTTAGGTATAGGTGCCTTCTGTAGAGATAGCTAGGTGTAGGGGCCTTCAGTATAGTTAGCCAGGTATAGTGTAGTTAGGTGTAGGGGCCTTCAGTATAGGTAGCCAGGTATAGTGTAGTTAGGTGTAGGTGCCTTCAGTTGGTCAGCAGGCTGCAAAATCGCTAGCTGCATGGGCACCTTTATAGGGTGACAGTACTTAAAACGTAGGAGAAGATTTTTAACTTACAGCAGCCACTCTTGTTGAAAACATTTGCTCCACTTTATTTGAATCAGCCTCAGTTATCAGAAGATAACACTTTAACATTTCTATACACAAACATTAAACACTCACTGAGCACTTAGAAATTCTATACCAATACTGCATCGGGCCTCGCTTTGCCCTCAAATCTGCCTCAGTTCCTCATGTCATGGATTCCACAAGTCTAGTGAATGTTGACGTGATTGCATCACACTATTTGTGCAGGTATGTCAGGTGCCCTTTTGTACTACAAATCCCAAAGCGCCGGCAGTCTAGACTTGTGTGCTGTTTATTCGCGGACCTAAACCCAGGACTACCTCTCTGCTCTAAATGAAAAGCAACATCATAATATCCTATACAGAAAAACATTTCTTTGTTACCGTTTACAGATCTCCTCAGAGATGGTGCTGAACTGTTACTTCCTGGTTTGCTGGGAGCACATGCAGGGTTAAAGAGGAATGCGAGAGAAAGGAGGGGAGACTGTTGCACTCACATGTATTACACAAATGGGAGCAGGGAAATCAAATGCCAAAAGTTCAAGAGATACCCAAGGAAGTCCCGCTGCACCAAATGGTGGGGTAAAATAGAAAATCTTTTATTCTTTAATCCATCATCAGTGTTACAAATAAAAGCTCACGCATATCGGAGCAATAGGTGGCTCCTCAATCATAGCTAACAAATGCATGTGTTACACAGATTTTATAGTGTGTGTGGCCACACCCCTAAGGGTGTCATTCTTGGCCTTAAAGAGACATACATTGTGATTTATAAAAATGGTATGCACCACTACAATACATATGAAAATCCATTTAAAAACACATAAAAAACTGCATCAAATTATAGCAAACCGTTAATCACAATAGCTCTGTCAGGACACCTGATAGCTTACAGAGTAAATAACTACCTTTAGAATAGAGGTAAGGGAGAAAGGAAAGGAAGGGGCAGGCCAAAAGCAGGTTTTTGAAGAGTTTACTAGATAATTGGTCTGTTAGACAAAAATCTGTAATCAAGGGAAGTAGTTCCTTGGCAACCTATGAGAAGGGGAGAGGGAGAGGGGAGGTCTGTAATAGACAAGAGAGGAAGGAACATTGTTTGTTATTTATCATAGAACGTATTAAGATCCAGTCTGGGATTGAGTCCCAAAGGAGAACGTGTCCCCAATTTCCAGATCCAGAAAGCCTCTTGTTTTAATAGCCTTCTATATAAATCCCCTCCCCTTAAAGAGTATGTTACCCTTTCAATGCCTTGGAACCTAAACCCTGACATGTTGCTTGAATGGACATGGAAAAAATGTTTGGAAACACTAGACGCACTAGTAATGTAAGCAGCATTCCTTAGACATCTCCCGGCACCATTGTAGTGCTCCGAGATTCTCTGGTGAAGGGGGCGAGTGGTACAGCCCACATATTGTATCCCACACTCCACACAAGTGATCAGGTAAACAACATTATAGGTTTGGCAGTTAATATACTGCCTAATATCATAGCTGTTATGTCTGGAAAGTGAGATAATTTCACGTGTTTGGCTGTGAACACTACAGTACCTACAGGTGTTATAACCACACCTGTAGGAGCCCTTATGTGTTAGCCAGGTAGGTCTAGGTTTGTCTTGACTCCGAAACAGACTAGGAGATACACTAGTGCCCAGTGTAGGGGCACGTCGTGAAGAAAAGCCACAGCCTTCTGCTAAAACAGCATGAAGTTTGGGATCCGAATGAAGGACAGGCAAGTATTTTTTGATAATATTAACAATTTGGTTATATTCCAGACTGTATGAGGTAACAAAATGTATACCTTTGTTGTGTTGCCTGTCCCTATGACCAGAGCAAGGAGATCTGTTCTTGTTTTATGCAACACCTGATCTCTTGCTCTTCTGATATGATCTCCGCGGTACCCTCGATCAAGAAGTCTCGATTGTACCAGATCCAACTCTTGCTGTAATTTAGCAGGATCAGAGCAGTTCCTTGCTGCTCTGATCATCTCGCCATATGGAATGGATTTTAGTGTATGTTTGGGATGGCAGCTCATTGCTAGAAGCAGTGAGTTGCCTGCACATTCCTTTCTAAATGTTCTATACTGCATCCTCCGCGATGTAGCCTGGCCACTCAAAGTAAGATCCAAATAGTTGATTTCTGTGGCACTATGGGACATCGTGAAGGATAGGTTCAGGTCATTGTTGTTACAGTATGTTAAAAACTTAGGTAGTTCTTCTTCGGGGCCTCTCCACACTAGCAGAAGATCATCTATATATCTAGCATACCAAAATAAAGAGTCAGAAAAGGGGTTGTACTTTTCAAAGATGCAGAGCTCCTCCCACCATCCCATATACAAGTTTGCAAGGGATGGGGAGAACGTTGCTCCCATAGAAGCTCCGCATCTTTGGAGGTAGTACACCCCGTCAAACATAAAGTAATTATGGCTAAGAAGATGATCTACTGCCAGGAGGAGAAAATCACAGATGGTGGATATAAATGACCCATATATTCTAATGTTAAAATCTAGAGCTTTAAGGGCTAGTTTGTGAGGAATAGAGGAATATAAAGAGGCTACATCCATTGTGACCCAAATAAAAGATGTCTCCCATTGTAGGGATTCCAAGCTCAACAATAGGTGTGTCGTATCACGCAAAAAACTGAAAGACAACACAGCAATGGTTGGAGGCACCCGTCCACCCACTGTCCAAGACGCTTTCCCAAGGAACCGATACTGGCCACAATGGGGCAGCCCTTAGGAGGAACCTCAGATTTATGGACCTTGGGTATATGATGGAAAATGGGTATGACGGGCGCCTCCACCAGAAGATAGTCCCTCTCTTTTTCACTGAAAATTCCCAGTGAGACTCCTAAATTAAGGAGTTGTTGAAGCTCAGTCTTAAAACGACAAGTAGGGTCACCAGGTAGGACCTCAAAGGTGGTAACATCCTCTAACTGGCGCAATGCTTCTTTTTTGTAGGCAGCCGAGTCTAGGACCACTACAGCCCCTCCTTTATCTGCATTGCGAATGACTATCGCTTTATTGTTCTGGAGGGAGTGCAGTGCCTCCTGCTCCTGCCGTGTTAAATCGGAGACTGCCCTATTAGCCTTTTTTACTCGCATAAGTTCTTTTTCCACCAAATCTTGGAAGGTGTCCACGATCGGTGTTTTAGCTTGGATGGGATAGAAGCGGGGATTGGAGGTGGCCACGGGACCCGGAGCCGCCCTGGAGACTGGGCCATCACTCTTGCTGGACAGATGTTCCAACACGAGGATGGTAGAGGCCTCCTGGAATGGAGGAATCTGCCCAATCTCCGAGGCGAGAAAAGATGAGGGCCCCGGGGCCACCCCACGCCCACACTCCACAGCATCCAAGTCCTCCATTTCCAGGAAGTGTTTCCTCACCATCAGATTCCTAACAAATTTGTTGACATCCAGCATAGTGCTGAAAATGTCAAAGTGGTGCGATGGTGCATAGGATACACCCCTGGTGAGTAGAGAAATTTGGGCCCGGGAAAGCTCTATGCTGGACAAGCTAATGACATTAGAAACAGCCAAGGAATTAGCTATCTTCCGTTTCCTATGGCCTACCCTCCTAGTCCTTCTCCCCCCCTCTTTTTGTGTTATCGATTGCCTTTCTTTGGTTGCTGGTAGTAAGTCGGCTGTCCTGGAGGGGTTTCCTGTGCAGTCCATCCACGCTGGTTTCCCCCCAACCCCCCTGTTTTGGGGGTGCCAGTGAAAAAGAGAGGGACTATCTTCTGGTGGAGGCGCCCGTCGCACCCATTTTCCATCCAGTGGGTGGACGGGTGCCTCCAACCATTGCTGTGTCGTCTTTCGTGTTTTTGCGTTATACGACACACCTATTGTTGAGCTTGGAATCCCTACAATGGGAGACATCTTTTATTTGGGTCACAATGGATGTAGCTTCTTTATATTCTTCTATTCCTCACAAACTAGCCCTTAAAGCTCTAGATTTTCACATTAGAAAATATGTGACCACAGGAACATGGCGCCGTGAGAGGCAGCCAGGGACACATCGGCTCCCGGCAATTCTTAGATTTTAGATTAGTTTTTAGTTTTAGTTTAGTTCTTAGCCATAGTTTTTAGGTAAGCTAAGCTCAGGCTATCTT
Source organism: Hyperolius riggenbachi (assembly GCF_040937935.1). NCBI lineage: Eukaryota > Metazoa > Chordata > Amphibia > Anura > Hyperoliidae > Hyperolius > Hyperolius riggenbachi. The sequence continues at coordinate 99,229,972 of NC_090657.1, forward strand.
AGCCTACCACAATCTCTCGCAGCCACCGGGATCCAGGGCACCCACTCCAGACGACATCCTGCCACCGCTGCCCTCTCTGACCGGCTGAATGCTTGGTGGGGGCGCACGGAGCGAGAGGCCGACCAACCCCAGTCTGGATGACGCGGCCAGTCCCTCCGCTCCCGTTCACTCTGACGCCGGAGGACTGTCTCTCCACAGCGCACAGCGGACCCAGCTGCCGACACTGTGTTCCTGTCCTCAGGAGACCACCACCGACTAGCCGCGGCCCTGCAGGCACCGGAGACCTCACTGACGCCGCAAGATCGTCTCTACACAGTGCAGAGGAGATCCAGCTGCCGGCATCGTGATCCTGCCATCAGGAGACCACCCACCGACGTCCTGCACCGGAGACCTGGGAAAACCCTGCAGCCCACCGCCGACCCCGGAGCGATACACCGCTGCTGCCAGGGGACCACCCACAAACTTTCCCCAGTCCTCCACCGGAGGCTGACGCTGCGACCAAACAAAAACTTCTCCTGCGGCTTAGCCCAGCGGTCTGCAGCCCAGTCTTGCCAGCTTGCCCCCTGCTCCCCTGGAACTCCACCAGCGATCTATCCTTCCACGTGGCTGGCACGTGGCTCGCTGCGGCCTACCGTCTGCACAGTAGCAGCCACCACCACAGGAGCAGCGTGTGTAAGGAATCCCAAGATTGCTGTCCCACAGCACAGGCCGGCACTGCAACCCCCGATTCTGCCTCTCTTAACTGCTGGAGCAGAAGCATGTGAGTAAGGCTATTGCCAATCTGTATTTAGTAGTTCTGCTGAAGCTGCTTGACATACGCGGATGCTCCTTAACCGCATGCCACAAACTGCTTGCTCCTGCTTTCCCACAAAAGAACTTTCTCACACTAGCTCCCAGCCTGCTATATGAACTGTAGTGTGCTCTCTATATCTGTGTTGTAGTGTGCTCTCTATATCTGTGCCTCTGATGCCCCCACCCGAATACTGTGTTCAGGTTCACCCACATTCTATGTTCAGGTCGCAACCTGTTGCAAGTGCCCCAAAACACCTGATGGCCAGTCCCATACCCCCTGCCTCTCATGGCACCATCTCCCACACCAGAGCAGAGCTCCTGAAATGGGAGACACAGGCTCAGGTACTGCCAATTTGGGACACAGTTCGGTCCCAGATCGACAAATGGTTCAACACGAGCAGATTTCGGCCTAGGGGTAGGAGGGCGGGGGCTCAGGTTAGACTTAAAAGGAAGGGCCTGCGGTTCCCTATCCCAGCCATTCTATTAGCAAATGTCCGCTCCTTCCAGAATAAGCTGGACGAACTGCTCCTACTACTTGGGAGCAAACCCTCGATCGAGGGCAACTCCCCGGTCCTCTGCTTCACTGAGACCTGGCTAAACGACAACATCCCGGACAACTCCCTCAACCTACCGAGCTTCAGTCTCTTCCGAGCAAACCGTGACCCCGCTCTCTCGGGGAAAAGTAAGGGTGGCGGAATCTGCTTTTACATCAACGGCGCTTGGTGCTCAAACACAACCATCCTGCACAAAAGCTGCTCTCCAGATGCCGAGATCCTTCTTATCAACTGCAGGCCTCAGTACTCACCAAGAGAGTTCACCTCCTATGTCCTGGCAGGCGTCTACATCCCCCCGGATGCGGACACCAAGATCGCCCTGCGTACACTCAGCGACACCATATTAGTGTGGGAGATTTCTCTCCCGGACTCCCTCTTCATCATCTTAGGAGACTTTAACAGGGCAAACCTTCGCCAGGAGCTGCCTCGGTACAAGCAACACATCACCTGCCCCACCAGGAACCAAAACACCTTGGACCACTGCTACACGGTCCTTAAAGATGCGTACAAGGCTACTCGCCGGGCTGCCCTAGGCAACTCCGACCACTGCATAATCCACCTGATCCCCACATACAGAAGGCTTCTTCAATCCTCCAAGCCGACTGTTAGGACTGTTAAAAAGTGGACTGAGGAGGCCAAGGGTCAACTACAAGCCTGCTTTGACAGCACGGACTGGTCGGTCCTGGAGGCTCCCTGCCTAGATGAATGGACGGAGAATGTCTCCTCCTATATCCGCTTCTGTGAGGAGGCATGCATCCCAACAACGAACATCAAAGTCTTCCCAAACAATAAACCTTGGTTCAATGGCAGGCTACGCCACCTACGGAAAATCAAAGAGGAAGCACACAAAACCGGCACCCCAGAGGAGTTCAGAGAGGCCAGGAACTCCTTGAACCGAGAGCTGAAGGTGGCCAAGCGGGACTACTCAAACAAACTAAGACAGGACCTTCAGTCCAACAACACACGGGAAGTCTGGAAAGGCCTTAGGGCAGCCACAAATTTCAAGCCCCCTCCCCAACACACACTTCCTAGCATTGCGCTAGCCGAGGAGCTCAACAAATTCTACTGCAGGTTCGAGCACCTACCCACCCACTCTGAGGACCTAGCAATCTCACCCCCACCTGAGGAGCCTCCTGCCACACCTCCCCAAGCTGCCACTGCCCTCCAAGCACCGGTAACTATCCGGGAGGCTGATGTACTACTGTACCTCCAGAAGCTCAACACTAGAAAGTCTCCGGGCCCGGACGGCATATCCTCAACCTGCCTGAAAAACTGTGCAAGCCAGCTGGCCCCGATCCTAACCTCTATTTTCAGCAAATCCCTGACAGTGAGCAAGGTCCCTTCCTGCTTCAAGAAAGCGAATATCATTCCGGTCCCCAAGAAGCCAGGTGTCTCGGATCTAAACAATTACAGACCGGTTGCCTTAACCTCAATCATCATGAAAACCTTCGAAAGACTGGTTCTCCCCTATCTGAAGGGGTACACCGTCACCAAAACAGATCCCCTGCAATTTGCATACAGGCCCAACCGGTCCGTTGAGGACGCTATCAACATCAGTCTAGCACACGTCATGAAACATCTGGATAAACCCAACTCCTACGCCAGGATACTGCTCCTGGATTTCAGCTCCGCTTTCAATACCATCTGTCCGGCCATCCTGTATGACAACCTAGTACGACTTGGTGTTGACCCTAATCTGTGCGCCTGGATCAAGGATTTCCTTACGAACAGGTCGCAGTTAGTCAGGATCGGCGGCTGCTCTTCCAGTGCTAGAATCACCAACACCGGTGCCCCGCAAGGATGTGTGCTGTCCCCGATTCTCTTTTCACTGTACACGAACAGCTGTACCTCATCCGCTGACTCTGTCAAGGTCATCAAGTTTGCGGATGACACCACCATACTAGGTCTCATAGATGAAAACGATGAGCACGAATATCGCAAGGAGATTGAGCGGATCCTCAGGTGGTGCAAGGAAAACAAACTTGTATTAAATACGGCAAAAACTGTGGAGCTAATTGTAGACTTTAGAAGGAACGCTCCGCCTCCCAGTCCGGTCTTCATTGATGGTACGGAGGTCTCAAGAGTACACAGCGCACGGTTCCTTGGTACCACCATCACGGATAACCTGAAGTGGGATGCGAACTCCTCCGTAATTCAAAGGAAAGCCCAGCAGAGGCTGTTCTTTCTCAGGCAGCTGAAGAAGTTCGGGATGTCGCAGGAGCTAATGATCAGCTTCTACTCTGCCACCATCGAGTCTGTCCTTTGCTCCTCCATCATTGTCTGGTACTCCGGGGCTAATGCAAGGGACAAACACAAACTCCAAAGGGTGATCAGTGCTGCTGAGAAGATCATCGGGTCACCCCTGCCACCCCTGGACATCCTTCAATCATCAAGAATGAGGTCCAGGGCAAACAAGATCACTCAAGACCCCTCCCACGCAGGCAGTTGCTTCTTCGCCCCCCTTCCTCTAGGTCACTGTTATAGGTCCATCCTCACCAAAACCATGAGGCATAAAAACACCTTCTTTCCCCAAGCGGTTGCCCTACTTAATTCATGCACTCTCCCAACCGACATCCCCTAATCTTCCTCGGCCACCCCCGTGCGGAACACGAGCACGGAAAGAACAGTCTCCGGCTGGCCATGCTGTACCACATGTCATCGTTCAAATGTCTGTTTGCATAAGAATAGACCTGCTCAACTGAACTAAGTGTTAAATTGAAGTCAGGGTGTCTCTGTAGCTAAGATCTGTACCATGTGCTGTTGCCACTGCTGCTATTGACTGTCAAACTGCTGTAGTGTCTATGTAGATATTATCTGTACCATGTTGATGTTGCTAAGCCAATTGCCGTTGTGTCCACAAAAAATTCCGGGTGCGGCTCCTGCCGTACTTGGCGAATAAAGTTGATTCTGATTCTGATTCTGATGGGTCATTTACATCCACCGTCTGTGATTTTCTCCTCCTGGCAGTAGATAATCTTCTTAGCCATAATTACTTTGTTTGACGGGGTGTACTACCTCCAAAGATGCGGAGCTTCTATGGGAGCCAAGTTCTCCCCATCCCTTGCAAACTTGTATATGGGATGGTGGGAGGAGCTCTGCATCTTTGGAGAGTACAACCCCTTTTCTGACTCTTTATTTTGGTATGCTAGATATATAGATGATCTGCTGCTAGTGTGAAGAGGCCCCGAAGAACTACTTACGTTTTTAACATACTGTAACAACAATGACCTGAACCTATCCTTCATGATGTCCCATAGTGCCACAGAAATCAACTATTTGGATCTTACTTTGAGTGGCCAGGCTACATCGCGGAGGATGCAGTATAGAACATTTAGAAAGGAATGTGCAGGCAACTCACTGCTTCTAGCAACGAGCTGCCATCCCAGACATACACTAAAATCCATTCCATATGGCGAGATGATCAGAGCAGCAAGGAACTACTCTGATCCTGCTAAATTACAGCAAGAGTTGGATCTGATACAATCGAGACTTCTTGATCGAGGGTACCGCGGAGATCATATCAGAAGAGCAAGAGATCAGGTGTTGCATAAAACAAGAACAGATCTCCTTGCTCCTGGATCCGGTCGTAGGGACAGGCAACACAACAATGGTATACATTTTGTTACCTCATACAGTCTGGAATATAACCAAATTGTTAATATTATCAAAAAATACTTGCCTGTCCTTCATTCGGATCCCAAACTTCATGCTGTTTTAGCAGAAGGCTGTGGCTTTTCTTCACGACGTGCCCCTACACTGGGCACTAGTCTATCTCCTAGTCTGTTTCAGAGTCAAGACAAACCTAGACCTACCTGGCTAACACATAAGGGCTCCTACAGGTGTGGTTATAACACCTGTAGGTACTGTAGTGTTCACAGCCAAACACGTGAAATTATCCAACTTTCCAGACATAACAGCTATGATATTCGGCAGTATATTAACTGCCAAACCTATAATGTTGTTTACCTGATCACTTGTGTGGAGTGTGGGATACAATATGTGGGCTGTACCACTCGCCCCCTTCGCCAGAGAATCTCGGAGCACTACAATGGTGCCGGGAGATGTCTAAGGAATGCTGCTTACATGACTAGTGCGTCTAGTGTTTCCAAACATTTTTTCCATGTCCATTCAGGCAACATGTCAGGGTTTAAGTTCCAAGGCGTAAAAGAGGAACTTCAGCCTAAACAAACATACTGTCATTAAGTTACATTAGTTATGTTAACTAAAATAGATAGGTGATATAATCTTTTACCCACCCTATTTTAAAAGAACAGGCAAAGGTTTGTGATTTCATGAGGGTAGCCATCTTTTTGGTTGAAAGGAGGTGACAGAGAGCATGAGACACAGTTCCAACTGTCCTGTGTCCTGATCACCTCTCCCAGCTGCTAGGCAACCAAAACAACAACATCAGAAATCCCGTCATGCTTTGCACAGCATCAGGGGAAAAATGCCTGTGCAGTTTTCTTTGATGGGGCGGAGCTTAGCTTCTAAGCATCTAAAAATTAGGCTTGGGCATGAAAAATAAAGTTCTGATGCTGTGAACCTGTTAAAGAAACAACAAGCCTTTTCAGTGCTGCTGAGTAGATTTTTAGTCTGGAGGTTCACTTTAAGGTTCATACACACCTACCAACTATCTGTCTAACTATCTGACAATTGTGGCGCATAAAAGATCGCTGTTGAGCATGTGACTGGGGCTTAACAGGCAAGTTTGGCAGATAATTGGATAGATAGTTGGTAGGTGTGTATGAACCTTTATGCACCACAATTGTCAAACAGCTTTTGTTGTGAAACAAGTTGGAACAACTAAAAAAGTATTTTTTTAATAGTATATAGCTATAGTTCAAAAAGCTGATAAGAAGTCAATCCAACTGTTAGATTGACGTCTTATCAGTCTTATTAGTTGTGTGAACAATAGCAAGGAACTTTTTTTGTTTCACAACAAAAGTTGTTTGATAATTGTGCTGCATAAAAGACCGCTGTTGAGCGTGTGTATGGGGCACTACAGTGAAAAATTGTAAAATTTAAAATATGTGCAAACATAGACAAATAAGAAGTAACTTTTTTCCAGAGTAAAATGAGCCATAAATTACTTTTCTACTATGTTGCTGTCACTTACAGTAGGTTGTAGAAATCTGACAGAAGTGACAGGTTTTGAACTAGTCCATCTCTTCATAGGGGATTCTCAGCAAGGCTTTTATTCTTTATAAAGATATTCCCTAAAAAGGATTCATACAAAGATGCTGGTCGGCTTCCCTGCTCCCTACACAGTTTTTTGGCAGTTGGACAGAGTAACTGCAATTCACTAAGTGCTTTTGAAAATAAATATATCCCTGAGAATCCCCTATAAAGAGACGGACTAGTCCAAAACCTGTCGCTTCTGTCAGATTTCTACTACCTACTGTAAGTGACAGCAACATAGTAGAAAAGTAATTTATGGCTCATTTTACTCTGGAAAAAAATGTACTTCTTATTTGTATATTTTAGTACATATTTTAAATTTTACAGTTTTTCGCTGTAGTGCCCCTATAAGTTTAGGTCCTCTTAAACCTGCCATTGGTGAGCTTCAGCAAAAAATGGAGGTGATTTACACCAGGCTATGTTTCTTTCAGTCTATAACTATCCAGTGTTTATTAGCCTGTGCCCACTGCAGCCTTAGCTTTCCATTCATGCCTGACAGGAGTGGATTCCAACGTAGTTTGATGCCATGGGTTTGTTGGAATTTAGGCATCATTTATCTGGGTGGACTGCAAAGAAGCTGTTGCTCAGGACAACCTTCAGAATTGTATTTAGTGTCTGAAACCTTTTTGTTTAGCTGAGCAACAGTTTAATTTTAGCCTCAGTTTTCTGAGCGGATCAGCCCGCTTGTCCATTCTTTTGCAAATCTCATCTGTTAGTAAAAAGTGTATGTATAGCTTTGTGTGAAAGCCTGAGTTAATTATTATATATTTTTTTTTTTTAGTGTAAGTAAGTTTGCATTAATTAGCAGTGTTAACAGGTTTCTGTGCACTGCAAGTCTGGGATTGAAAATTCCTGCCTGGCAGCATCTAGTTCTCACTGCAAGAAAAGCGGAAGTTTCCTCACCAGCACAAAGCAGACCACCTAAACTAGCCCACCCCCTCCCACTGCAACTCTACAGCTCGGCGGTTTCTGCCTGCTAATTTAATTTTTCTTTTTTATAAGCACAATGGGGAGAGTGTGAACGAAGTAATGCTTTTTTATACACAATGCAAGGTGTAATTAGACAAGGATTGATGATGAGTCTGGTGAACTTAAAGAGACTCTGTAACATGAAAAAGATCCCCTGGGGGGGTACTCACCTCGGGTGGGGGAAGCCTCCGGATCCTAATGAGGCTTCCCACGCCGTCCTCTGTCCCACGGGGGTCTCGCTGCAGCCCTCTGAACAGCCGGCGACAGGCCCGACTGTAATTTCAATATTTACCTTTGCTGGCTCCAGCGGGGGCGCTGTGGCTGCTTTCCTCTCCGAACTACACGGAAATACCCGATCTCAGTCGGATCCGCTCTACTGCACAGGCGCCGGAAACTTGCGCCTGCGCAGTAGAGCAGACCCGACGGCGATCGGGTATTTCCGTGTAGTTTGGAGCCGACAGCCGTCAGAGCGCCTGCGCAGGAGCCAGGAAGGTAAATATTACGTCACGGCTGCACGGAGGGCTGCAGCGAGACCCCCGTGGGACAGAGGACGGCGTGGGAAGCCTCATTAGGATCCGGAGGCTTCCCCCACCCGAGGTGAGTACCCCCCAGGGGATTTTTTGAGGTTACAGATCCTCTTTAAGCTGTAGTGCTGGCCACAAAGCGTTAATTTGTCAGCAGCATGGAGGAGCTGAGTGGGTTCAGGCGAACTTCTCTGTGTTCATTGAAAGGCTGGCTGGTGCCATCTCCCATTTCCTCCCTGAATATTTAGTATGGGTGTTGGGATAGAATGCTGGCCACAAAGAGTTAATCTGTCAGCAGCATGGAGGAGCTGAGTGGGTTCAGGCGAACTTCTCTGTGTTCAGTGAAAGGTTGGCTGGTGCCATCTCCCATTTCCTCCCTGAATATTTAGTATGGGTGTTGGAATAGAATGCGAGTTGGGCCATTAACGCCTAAACAAGGTTCATCAGATAGGACGTCAACTCTGCTCACAGAGCTACTAGGTAATAAAGTGTCATGCAAAAATGATTAATGTGCAATGAAGAACACATTTTGCATCCAAAATCATGTTATAGTCCACAACATGTGTATTAAACATTGAGCTAAGACTTTAATGTGGCAAATTCTCTGCAGTTTTGTAATGCTTCGACTTCTCCTTGCAGCATGCTATGGGATTGTGCAGGTGCCCACAGGACCATGGTTCTGCCGAAAGTGTGAGTCGCAGGAGCGAGCCGCCAGGGTGGTAAGTGTGTTTTGTGTTTGTGTTCATGAATATATCTATCCCAGCCTGCATTGCTTGGTGTTCTTGTTTTGTGGCTTGTGCAATATTGTACCCAGCGCAGTGCCATCTGTTGTAGCGTACTGCAGATGGTGTGCAATCTGAAAGTACATACATTGGTCAATAGAGTTTCATAAATTATAGCTGACACTTGAGCTGTGTGTTATCACATAGTAATGTGCATTTGTATGCATATCACATGTTAGTGTACCGTATATACTCGCATATAAGCCGACCCGCATATAAGCCGACCCCCCAACTTTTCCATGGAAAAACAGGGGAAAATGATTGACCCCCATATAAGCCGGGGGTAGGAAATGCTGGATTGGTGCAGGCCGCGTAATCCCCCCAGTGTGTCCCAGTATAGCTAGTATAGTGCCCAGTATGGGTATGTAGTGCCCCAGTATAGCTAGTATAGTGCCCAGTTTAGCTAGTATAGTGCCCAGTTTAGCCAGTATAGTGCCCCAGTATGGCTAGTATAGTGCCCAGTTTAGCTAGTATAGTGCCCAGTTTAGCCAGTATAGTGCCCAGTTTAGGTAGGTAGTGCCCCAGTATAGCTAGTATAGTGCCCAGTATAGCTAGTATAGTGCCCAGTATAGCTAGTATAGTGCCCCAGTATAGCTAGTAGAGTGCCTCAGTATAGCTAGTAGAGTGCCCCAGTATAGCTAGTATAGTGCCCCAGTATAGCTAGTATAGTGCCCCAGTATAGCCAGTATAGTGCCCCAGTATAGTGCCCCAGTATAGCTAGTAAAGTGCCCAGTTTAGCTAGTATAGTTCCCAGTATAGCTAGTATAGTGCCCAGTATAGGTAGGTAGTGCCCCAGTATAGGTAGGTAGTGCCCCAGTATAGCTAGTAAAGTGCCCAGGTTAGCTAGTATAATGCCCAGTATAGCTAGTATAGTTCCCAGTATAGCTAGTATAGTGCCCAGTATAGGTAGGTAGTGCCCCAGTATAGCTAGTAAAGTGCCCAGGTTAGCTAGTATAGTGCCCAGTTTAGCTAGTATAGTACCTAGTATAGGTAGGTAGTGCCCCAGTATAGCTAGTATAGTACCTAGTATAGTGCCCCAGTATAGCTAGTATAGTGCCCAGTTTAGCTAATATAGTGCCCAGTTTAGGTAGGTAGTGCCCCAGTATAGCTAGTATAGTACCCAGTGTAGGTAGGTAGTGGCCGGTATAGTGCCCTGCTCCCCCGCTGCTATTACCTGCAGCGGCTTCCTCGTCCCCGGCGGCGCTTCCTCTTCCCCGCTCTCATGCCTCTATGAAGAAATCACAGCAGCGCGCCCGGCGCTGCTGCTCTGATGATGCAGGGGGCAGGAAAGAGCGCGGCTCCCTGTAGCGGCGATCTGCATCGCCGTTACCATGGGAACCGCTCTTTCCTGCCCCCTGCATCATCAGAGCAGCAGCGCCGGGCGCGCTGCTGTGATTTCTTCATAGAGGCATGAGAGCGGGGAAGAGGAAGCGCCGCCGGGGACGAGGAAGCCGCTGCCAAAACAAGTAATAGCAGCGGCGGCGGCGGCGGGGGGAGCGGGCAGGGGGGAGCGGGGACCACGGACCACCAGGGAAGACTCGCATACAAGCCGACCCCCCAACTTTTGACCCCCTTTTTGGGGGTCAAAAATTCGGCTTGTATGCGAGTATATACGGTAAGTCTACGGGCAATGTACATTAAAGCTCATATGAACAACACAGAAACACATTGTAGTGCATGGAATATAATAAAGCATGTAAAAGCGTGTGCATTTTTCTATCCTCTTAAAATGTTTTAGTGTGAACAAGGTGCTCTTGAACTGTGATTGTCTTTGTGTTTTTTGTTCTGAACGATGATTAGTGACATACCTTTAAGGTGGCCATACACTGGCCCGATTTGCGGCAGTTTCGACAGCAGATTCGATCACTGGGATCGAATCTGCTGCCAATCGTTCGCGCAACACGCACCCGCCGATCCGATTTCCTCCCGAAATCGGATCGGTCCGTCGATCGCGCCGTGCGGGAAATTACCCTCGATCGCCCGCGGGTAGGGAGCGCGTCGCTAGCGGCGGCCGATCCGATCAGGTATACATTACCTGAGGCTGGCTCCCGGGCATCCCGTCCGTCACTGCTCCCGTCATGGCACCTCCGGCATCCTCGTATAACTTCCGCTGTCATGCCAGTGACAGCGGAAGTACAACTAGAGGGCGCTCTATTTGAACTTCCGCTGTCACTGGTGTGATAGCTTAAGTTCTATGCGGATGCCGGAGCCGGAGGTGCCACATGACAGGGACATCACGCCCGGGAGCCAGCCTCAGGTAATGTATACCGGCGGGGGGAGCGGCGGCAGCACCACCACAACAGATTGTGATCGGTTTCAGGCTGAAATCGATTCACAATCTGTTTGCAGGAAAGGCAGCCATACGATCCCTCTCTGATCAGATTCGATCAGATAGGGATCTGTCAGCTGGTCGATCTGATGGCACATCGACCAGTGTATGGCTGCCTTTACATTGCCTCTGTGAAGTCGCATTCCTCAGATAATCTTACATCTTGTTGTAAATTGACAGCAGTGGCTAACCCTCTGAATCTTCTTCCTTACCTTCTGTCATCCTCTAATATCAACATTTTTATATCAGAGAAATTTAAAGGGAACCTAAACTGAGAGGGATATGGATGTTTCCTTTTAAACAATGGCCTCAATTCACTTACCTTATCTCCAGTCTTTAATAATGTTTCTGAGCTGTTTCTAGAGTTATCAAAATGCTGATAAGGCATGTAGTATTCTCTAAACAATGTACCAGGCTCAGGCAAACCTGAAGTTAACTCTTCTGTATTTGAGTTAAGGAGAGATCTCTAAAGTTAACGTTTCAATCCTCAAAATAACTACAGAATTCTAAAGTTAAAGACAGTTTGTTAATTAGCTGCATGTGAAAATAATTATAGAGGAGGTAACGTAAGGACTGAAGTGATAAGATAACTCTCTACACCTTAATAAGGCAGGCTTCTTTAGTGAATTAACACTGAAAATACCAATCGAAGTGCACTGGTGGTAAGTTTTCTCTTGCCTTATCACCCGCATGATCTTAGTGAATTGAGGCCAATATCAGTTGCTTGTCAGTCCTGCTGATCTCCTTGGCTGCAGTAGTGGCTGAATCACACACCTGAAACAAGCATGCAGCTAATCCACTCTGACTTCAGAGCACCTGATCTGCATGCTTGTTGAGGGGCTGTGGCTAAACGTATTACAGACACAGGATCAGCAGGAGAGTCCGGCAACTGGCATTGTTTATGGCATAAAAGGAAAAAAACATATCCTTCTTCTCAGTTTAGGTTCCATTTAAGATAAACCCTTTGAATGACTTGCCTGGGAAGATCTTTCTGGGAATGGTCAGTGGATTTTAAGGGAACAATCCTTGTACAGACGCACTGCTTGGCAGATTGTTCTTTGCCATGGAAAAGAGAGGGGAGGACAAGCAATAGGTGTCCACCTGTGGGATTTACAATAGAGGAGCAATAGACAATGGTCATGGGTGATCCAACGCTGTAGGGGGTAAAATAATTAATAACAACGCGCTGTGAAGTATCGCGGTAGCGTTACATCACTACCGCACGGCTATTGTAAGCAGCGTCTGTATTTTAGTTACGTGCTCTACACTGCCACTAGGGTGCGTCGCGTGCAAGCAGGGGTCATTAAGTCGTGCTAATATATTAGAGAAAGGGAAAATAACTAGCGCTATTCCAGCACATTATTATTAATGAATCAACCCCTAGATTTCTTATGATCTTTTTACAAAGGATCTTTCTGGCTGACAGTTGGTGGACAAAAATCTAGTGAATTAGCTAGTTAGCTTTAGAAATGAACAGTCAAATGCATAGAATGTAATTTATTAGACTTTACAGAAAGCAAGATTGCAGCCATGATAAAACACACAACACGTTCTGCAGCTTTTTCTGGTGATGTCACGTGACAATGTGCGCAAGTAGAACAATGCTATTTAGGTATAACAGACATCAGATCAAGTGAAGGAAAATATTTAGTTCAGGGTTTAAAGTAGAAGTCTGGGCACAGAATCCAAATACAGCCTGTGGGGCAAAAGCATGAATCTAACCTCTCCAGTGAGTGTGGCTTTTTCCCCCGAGTCCTCTACATTGATCAGGACTCACTTTTATCTCAAACGTTATGTACCCACAGGGGCTGTGCAGGCTGCCACCTCCAAAATGTGCACTAAAAACTCTCTCCTTTTGGGCACCTACACTAATGGCTGTTAATGAGAGCCACCTTGATTAAAAGGGTGGCTCTCAACAAAACTCATTGGAGTGTGTAAGGGGCTACAAAGGACCAAAAAGCCCTCTTACTAAAATGTTAATCAAAACTTAAGTTTACCTTCTTAAAACAGAAGGTAGCAGTGATGCATCGTGGGAGACCTCATATGCTCACTTCAACCTGAATTTTCGCAAGTACCTTCTGTTTTAAGAAGACAAACTTATGTTTTGCTTTTTTTTTTTTAAGGACAGTAAGGAAACAGTGCTGTTGATATATTGCTTGCCTCCTCTAGCCATCCTAAGGCTAAGTACCCTCTAGAAATCGCATGGCTTTTAAATTGAAAAAGCACTGTGTGCAGCAATTTTTAGAAGTTTAGCATTTGCGATTTGCAGATTTTGACGTGCTGTACAGTAAACTGTACAGCGCTTCCAATTAGTGATTTGTCCTTTTAAATAAAGTTTTACATACTCACTGAGTGTCCCAATATCCAGCTTCCGTTCATAGTCCTGGCCCCCAGCAGAAGAGGTCATAGGTGCTTCTCTAGGACTAATTAGAGAAGTGTCTGTGACCTCTTCTGCTAGGGGGTAGGGCTACGTGTGGAAGCCAGACGTCGGGACACTCGGTAAGTATAAAAAACCTTATAGACAAAACGTTTGGGCCCTGTCACTGCATCCCCCAGCTTTGTGGAAAAAAAGTGCATCTTATAGTCTGAAAAAAATGGTAGAATAATGTGTTAACAAGAGTATAGATGTAAAAGCGGAGAGCTGGGACTCTGCACAGTCACCTCTCACTGAGTTTATACAGAAACAAGGATGTTGGTTCAGTAATATGTGACACAAAGGTTGCTTCAAGTGTGGTGTGTGCTGCTGTGTTTGTTGCCAGCATATGTTGGTCAAAGATAATTTTTGTCACGAGGGATTAGGGAAAATTTTAGTGTCAACCAATACAGGCACTGCAGTAGTAATTATATAAAATATTTGGAGGCATCCGGTATGTGGCACAAAGAGCTCACAGATTGAAAGACAGCAAGGGGACAGAACAATTTGAAATTCTAATGTAGCAAAACATTTTTATGGTATGCTTGTTTCTACTGTTACCCTTTCTGAAATGTCATGTGAGTATGAGTATAATGAGATCCTGTCAAACAGTTGCCGTGGCCAAGTTTCCCCTTTGGTGTGTACAAGGCTTTAGGGCCTGTACACACTGCTGCGCTTTTCAAATCGCATGCGCTTTTTAATCGCAAGGTCTTCTGAAAAATAATGAAAATCGTGAAGACCTGTACACACTGCTGCGATGCGCTTTTCCTATTCTCATGAAGGCTTGCGATTTTAAAAATCGCATGCGATTTTAAAAGCGCAGCAGTGTGCACAGGCCCTTAGAAGTTAGTTCAGTGTTTTTTGAGATTTTTGATGCTGTATGTTTAGTTTTACTATTATGTTTCTATTAAACATGCATGCCTGTTTATCAGGGCTGTGGAGTCAGAGTTGGAGTTGGGGTAATTTTGGGTAACTGGAATCTGAGTTGGAGTCAGTGGTTTCACGAACTAAGGAGTCAGTCAGATGATTTTTGTACATAATCCATAGCCCTGATAAGTATTATACTAAGGAGTCAGAGTCGAGGAGTCTGAGTCAGAGTCATTTTGGGTACCTGGAGTCGAAGTTGGTGGTTTCATAAACTCGTCGGATGATTTTTGTACCAACTCCACAGCCCTGCTGTTTTTTAGGCACTCACATTTGAGGTGGAGTTACTCTTACTTTGACATTGAAAATTCTGTAAAGTCATTCCATGACCAAAGTTTTTGTTCACGCTAGAAGGTTCTGGGTTGAGGCGGGCAGACAAGGTCGATTTGCATAATCCTGCATCAACTGAGCATTACAGCCATGGCTAAAATTGTTGGCACCCCAGAATTTTTGCCAGAAAATCAAGTGATTCTCACATAAAAGTATTGCAGTAACACGTTTCGCTATACGTGTTTATTCCCTTTGTGTATTGGAACAAAACAAAAAAGGGAGGGAAAAAGAAAATTGGACAGAATGTCACAAAAAACACCAAAAAAGGGCTGGACAAAAGTATTGACACCCTTAACTTAATATTTGGTTGCACTCCCTGTGGAAAAAATAACTGAAATCAGACGCTTCTTACAACCATCAATAAGCTTCTTACACCTCTCACCCAGAATTTTGGACCACTCCTCCTTTATAAACTGCTCCAGGTCTCCCTTATTGGAAGGGAGTCTTTTCCCAACAGCAATTTTAAGATCTTTCCACAGGTGTCGATGGGATTTAGATCTGGACTCATTGCTGGCCACTTCAGAACTCTCCAGCGCTTTGTTGCCATCCATTTCTGGGTGCTTTTTGATGTATGCTTGAGGTCATTGTCCTGCGGGAAGACCCAAGATCTCTGTATCAAACCCAGCTTTCTGACACTGGGCTCTTCAGTGGGACCCAAAATCATTTGGTAATCCTTAGATTTCATGCACACATTCAAGGCAACCAGTGCCAGAGGCAGCAAAACACCCCCAAAACATAATTGAACCTCTGACATATTTCACTGTAGGTACTGTGTTCTTTTCTTTGTAGGCATCATTCTATTTTCAGTAAACAGTAGAATGATGTGCTTCACCAAAAGGCTCTATCTTGGTCTCATCTGTCCACAAGATAGTTTCCCAGAAGGATTTTGGCTTACTCAAGTACATTTTGGCAAACTGTAGTCTTGCTTTTTTTTAATGTCTCTTTGTCAGCAGTAGGGTCCTCCTGGGTCTCCTGCCATAGCGCTTAAATTCATTTAAATGTTGACGGATAGTTCACACTGACGCTGATGCTCCCTGAGCCTGCAGGACAGCTTGAATTTCCTTGGAACTTGTTTGGGGCTGCTTTGCATTGCAACCTTTCATCAGTTTTTCTCTTCTGTCCACTCTGAGGGAGAGAAGCTACACTGCCATGGGTTGCAAACTTCTTGATAATGTTGCCCAGTGTGGACAAGGCAAATCTACATCTCAGGAGATGGACTTGTTACCCTGAGGTTGTTGATATTTTTCCACAATTTTGGTTCTCAAGTCCTCAGACAGTTCTCGTCTCCTCTTTCTGTTGTCCATGCTTAGTGTGGCACACAGACACACAATGCAAAGACTAAGTGAACGTATCTCCTCTTTATCTGTTGCAGGTGTGATTTTTAAATTGCTCACACCTTTTACTTGCCCCAGGTGAGTTTAAAGGAGCATCACATGTTTGAAATAATCGTATTTATCCACAATTTTGAAAGGGTGCCAATCATTTTGTCCAGCCCATTTTTGGAGTTTTGTGTGACATTATGTCCAATTTGCTTTCCCCTCCCCTTTTTTGTTTAGTTCCAATACACACAAAGGGAATTAATAAGTGGTATAAGTGTGAATAAATAAATATAAGTGTTACTGCAATACTTTTCTGTGAAAAAATACTTTATTTTCTGGAAAAAGGTCTGGGGTGCAATTTCAGCCATTACTGTATTTGTATCTCATTGTATTGTATTTTAGTATACAGGTAGTCCCGACTTACGAACGCCTGACTAACGAACGACCCGCCGATACGAATGGCATGGATTCTCTGTTTCCATGGGAACAAGTCAAAAAAGTAGTTTTTTGGCTTGTTCCCATAGTTTTTGAGAAAATCGATTAAAAAAAAATAATCAAAGAAAAAATGGCTTTTAAACTTGTATAAACAGGCAGAGGTGACACAGAGGGGGACACTGGAGGCACAGGGGGGCACAGAGGAGGTACAGGGGACAGAGATGGCACAATGTTCCGACTTAAGAACAGATTCAGGTTAAGAACGAACCTACAGTCCCTATCTCGTTCGTTAACCGAGGACTACCTGTATTACAATAGTGTAATAATTTTACTGTGTATGTGCTTTTATGTGTTTAAACAAGTGCATTTCAGTGTTAATTTAGCACATGTAACTATTGTCAACTCCTGTACCAATTCTACATTTATTATAAAACTTCTGTTGCTCATGAAATCAAGTAATTTGATATATTATTACATGTGGATATAGTACGTAGAGTAGACAACAACAGCATTGGCACTGCAGTGCCTAAAGGAAGTGGGGATCCAGTAGTTTAGGGATGTTCACCTAGATCAGCTACATGCCCGGCTTCAGTGTGCTCTGGCCATATAGGTAGTGAATTGTGGTAAAGGACAGGAATGGAGGTTGGCACTTCTGCTATGAGAGGAATATGGAGGCTGCCAAATTTATTTACTTTTAGTTTCCTGGCAGACCTGCTGATCTATTTGGCTGTAGTTGTGCCTGAATAACACCAGGAACAAGCATGCAGCTAATCCAGTGGAATGTTATGCAATGGCCAAGTCCATCACCTGACCTGAATCCGACTGAGCATGCATTTCACTTGCTGAAGACAAAGATGATGGGAAAATGCCCCAAGAACAAGCAGGAACTGAATATACAACTTAATGGACTGAAAACGATTTGCAACCAAGTATTAAAAAGTGAAAGCTTGATTTATGATTATTATTCTGTCCCATTACTTTTGGTCCTTTAACAAGTGGGAGGCACATATGCAAACTGTTTTAATCCCCACACCGTTCACCTGATTTGGATGTAAATACCCTCAAATTAAAGCTGACAACCTGCACACCATGTTTGTTTCATTTCAAATCCAGTGTGGTTGTGTATAGAGCCAAAAATGCTAGAATTGTGTCAATCTCCCAGTAACTATGGACCTGACTGTAACTACAGTCAGTTGTGTAGTCACGTGTGTGGCCAGGGATCAGCCTGGTGCATCACTTCGTCCGAGAGCATTGTTCTTCTCACTCACCTGGCTCACACCTGTTCTTACACCCCCTCCATTACGTTAGCCCTCTACCCCCGCATAGTGACATGTCTATACAGCATCACCCTTGCAATGTCTCTCAAGGGATCAGGTTCCGATCCCTGCTGGGCAACATGCCTTGTACTTGTGTACAACGCTCAAGTGAGGCCTCTCTAATCCACAAGGTCAAACCATTTTGCTTCTACAGTTTGGCCACTTGACTTCTCCAACAAAAGGAGCAATATAAGAATATTTTTTTAAGACTGAAAGGAGGAGTGGCACTGCCTACTCTAGCTCTGGAAGTCTGTTAAAGAGGTTCCTGAACAGGTTATTTTAATTAGGTATTTTACAACATTTAACCAAGGCGCTCACCTGAAATACAACTTATTAAAGGGGCACTACAGCGAAAAACTGTAACATTTAAAATATGTTCAAACATATACAAATAAGTACATTTTTTCCAGAGTAAAATGAGCCATGAATTACTTTTCTCCAAATTTGCTGTCACTTACAGTAGGCAGTAGAAATCTGACAGAAGTGACAGGTTTTGGACTAGTCCATCTCTTCATAGGGGATTCTCAGCAAGGCTTTTATTTTTTATAAAGATATTCCCAAAAAAGGATTGAAACAGTGATGCTGGCCAGCTTCCATGCTCCCTACACAGTTTTTTGGCAGTTGGACAGAGCAACTGCCATTCACTAAGTGCTTTTGAAAATAAATATATCCCTGAGAATCCCATATAAAGAGATGGACTAGTCCAAAACCTGTCACTTCTGTCAGATTTCTACTACCTACTGTAAGTGACAGCAACATAGGAGAAAAGTAATTTATGGCTCATTTTACTCTGGAAAAAATGTACTTCTTATTTGTATATGTTTGCACATATTTTAAATTTTACAGTTGTGTCACTTAATGCCAACACAGGACTACAGACAACATGTGCGTTTAAAGTTGCTCTTTAAAGTTCTTCAAACACTGAAAAGGATTTTGATTTAGAATCAACTTTATTACCTCTTTAATTACACTTGCCACTAGTTCTTTATATTTGTACTGTGGGCTCTATATTACAAGAAATTCCAATAGCTACTACGCCTGTTGCCAAGCAGAAAATCTTATGCGCCCATAAATTTGAACAGGTTACCTCCAAATATGTTACATTGCTATGTATGAGGAACCTTCTAGCTTCTCCAGAATCCCTGTGGTGGTACTGCAGAAATAAGCGGAATTCTGCTCCTGAGATTGTAAATAAGCACTTCATGTAACGTATGGAGAATATGAGGGCTTACAAACAAACATGGGCTTTCTTTATTTTTAAACGCTGGCACTCTGACACGTGTTTCTTGGCAGAAGGGTCTGTCTACATGACGTGCATGAAGAAAAGAAGCTAATGCTTCTGTTCATCCTTTCTTGATTCCTTCTAAAGCTGCTCTGGCAAGGGCCAGCCTCTCTCCTGCCAGCATGCTTTCTAAGCTTCCCATCCATTCTGCATGTCACCGCCACTTGTTTCCTCACAGGATGGAGTAGAACAAAATGGAAAACCCTGAAATCAGGGCCGAGAAATGTGCAGCACAAGCTACCCTTCTTTAGCAGCTGGATAAATGAAAGGAAAATTCCACATCCAATATTAAATTGTTATAAATAGTACATCCTTGATGCACAAATCTTTGGACTCAAACTTTGGCCTCAATTCACTGAGATCATGCTGGAGATAATAAGGCAAGAGAAAACTTGCCACCACACAGCGAGAGAGTCATCTTATCTCTTCATTCCTTAAGTTACCTCCTCCGTAGTTAAAGGGACTCCGAGCAGTGCAGAAACTATGGAAAGATGCATATCATTTTAAAGCTCTCTTTCTCCTCTCCCAATGATATATAAACCGCCGCCCTACGCCTTTTAGTTTTCGCTATTTTCGCGATTAAAATTGCCGCGGCCGCAATTTCAATCGTGAAAATAGAGAAAACTAAAAGGTGTTGGGCGACGATTTAGGTGTCGCCAGAAAGAGGAGAAAGAGAGCTTTAAAATGACTAAAAGGCGTAGGGCGGAGGTTTATATATCATTGGAAAGAGGAGAAAGAGAGCTTTAAAATGATATGCATCTTTCCATAGTTTCTGCACTGCTCGGAGTCCCTTTAAGTTACCTCCTCTGTAGTTATTTTCACACGCAGTTAATTAACAGCCTGTCTAGAATGCTGGAGTTATGAAGAGTTAACTTTAGGTTTGCCTGAGGTGAAATGTTTCCTGAATACTACATGCCTTATCACCATGGTGATAACTATAGAAATGTTATTAAAGACAGGAGATAAGCTTAGTGAATTGAGGCCTTTGACACGCCTAACTCCCAGTTTCAGGTAGAAGCATTGTGCCTCTGTTTTTGTGGAAGCAGAATAATTGAGCTGAAATAGGCCTGGTGCACACCAAAAACCGCTAGCAGATCCGCAAAATGCTAGCAGATTTTGAAATGCTTTTTCTTATTTTTATGTAGCCAGAGCCGGCCTTTGGGGGTGGCAAGTGGGGCAATCGCCCCAGGCCCCGCGTCTGAGGAGGCCCCGCACCCTCTGCAGTGCTGGGGAGAGCGGGCAAAACTCACGTGTCTCCGATGCTCCAGCTACCATCTATTTCCTCTCCCAGCATTTGTGTATTGGTAACAGTGCCCCCTATGATGACGTGACCGCATGTCACCACAGGAGGGCACTGTTACCAATACACAGATGCGATGCTGGGTGAGGAAATAGATGGTAGCTGGAGCATCGGAGACACGTGAGTTTTTGCTCTCCCCAGCACTGCAGCCACCTTGCTATCTAACCTGTACTGCGGGGCACCTACCTATCTAATCTATACTGCAGGGCATCTACCTATCTAATCTATACTGCAGGGCATCTACCTATAATATAATCTATACTGCAGGAACCTACCTATAATATAATCTATACTGCAGGGCACCTACCTATAGAATCTATACTACAGGCTGGCACCTATCTAACATATACTGCAGGCACCTATCTAATCTATACTGCAGGGCATCTACCTATAATATAATCTATACTGCAGGGCATCTACCTCTAATATAATCTATACTGCAGGGCATCTACCTATAATATAATCTATACTGCAGGGCACCTACCTATATAATCTATACTACAGGATGGCACCTATCTAATCTATACTGCAGGCTGGCACCTATCTAATCTATACTGCAGGCTGGCACCTATCTAATCTATACTGCAGGCTGGCACCTATCTAATCTATACTGCAGGCTGGCACCTATCTAATCTATACTGCAGGCACCTATCTAACCTATACTGCAGGTTGGCACCTATCTAATCTATACTGCAGGCTGGCACCTACTGTATCTAACCTATACTGCAGGCACCTATTTAACCTATACTGCAGGCTGGCACCTATCTAATCTATACTGCAGGCACCTATCTAATCTATAGTGCAGGCTCCTACCTATCTAATCTATACTGCAGGCACCTATCTAACCTATACTGCGGGCACCTATATATCTAATCTATACTGCAGGCACCTATCTATTCTATACTGCAGGCACCTATCTAATCTATACTGCAGCCACCTTCCTATCTAACCTATACTGCAGGCACCTACCTATCTAATCTATACTGCAGGCACTTACCTATTTAATCTATACTACAGCCACCTTCCTATCTAATCTATACTGCAGGCTGGCACCTATCTAATCTATAGTGCAGGCTGGCACCTATCTATCTAATCTATACTGCAGGCACCTATCTAATCTGTACTGCAGGGCACTACCCTACCTACTCTATACTGCAGGCACCTATCTAATCTATACTGCGGGGTACCTACCTAACTAATCTATACTGCAGGCACCTTCCTATCTAATCTGTACTACAGGGCACCTACCTACCTATCTAATCTGTACTGCAGGGCACCTACCTGTCTAATCTATATTGCAGGGCACCTATCTATCTAATCTATACGGCAGGCACCTATCTAATATATACTGCGGGGTACCTACCTAACTAATCTATACTGCAGGCACCTTCCTATCTAATCTGTACTGCAGGGTACCTACCTACCTATCTAATCTGTAATGCAGGGCACCTACCTGTCTAATCTATACTGCAGGCACCTATCTAATCTATACTGCAGGGCACCTACCTATCTAATCTATACTTCGGGGCACCTACCTATCTAACCTATACTGGAGGCACCTACCTATCTAACCTATACAGAGTGTGGGCTTCCACAACATGTGTATCCACAGCATATATCTCTAGGCCCGCATATGACCTTTGCCCCAGGCCCCGCGTACTCTAAGGCCACCTCTGATGTAGCGTTTCAGCTAGCATTTTGCGGTTTTGGGAAGCGTTTTTGATGTAGTAGATTTCATGTATTGTTACAGTAAAGCTGTTACTGAACAGCTACTGTAACAAAAAACGCCTGGCAAACCGCTCTGAAGTGCCGTTTTTCAGAGCGGTTTGCGTTTTCCTATACTTAACATTGAGGCAGAAACGCATCCGCAATCCAAAATCTGCAGCAGCCCGCTAGTATGCGTTTCTGCAAAACGCCTCCCGCTCTGGTGTGCATCAGCCCATTGAAATACATTACCCTAGCGGATCCGCACCCGCAAGCGGATCGCAAACAGAACCGCTCTGGTGTGCACTAGGCCATAATGTTTGCCATTGATTTCATTATTTAGGCCTGAACTGTATGCATTGCGTTCTCAACAAAACTAGCATTGGCATTTTAAAGCACGCATGAACTGAAAGGGATATGGAGGCTGCCATATTTATTTCCTTTTAAACAATACAAATTGCTCGGCTGTCCTGCTGAGCCTCGTCCTCTAATATTTTTAGCCATAGGTCCTACAAGCATGTTAATCAGGTGTTTTTGGCTGGATTACTGCATGTTTGTTTCAGGTGTGTGATTCAGACACTATTGCAGTTCAGGCATCCTTTAACCACTTCCCAACTGAGGGGTTTTACCCCTTCAGCATCCGAGCAATGTTCACCTTTCAGTTCTCCTTACATTCATTCGCCTATAGCTTTATCATTACTTATCACAATAAAATGAACTATATCTTGTTTTTTTCACCACCAATTAGGCTTTCTTTAGGTGGGACACTATGCCAAGAATTATTTTATTCTAAATGTGTTTTAATGGGAAAATAGGAAAACATTTGGAAAAAAAACATTATTTTTCAGTTTTCCGCCATTATAGTTTTTAAATAATGCATGCTACTGTAGTTAAAATTCATGAAATGTATTTGCCCATTTGTACCGGTTATAAACCAGTTAAAATTATGTCCCTATCACAATGTTTGGCGCCAATATTTTATTTGGAAATAAAGGTGCATTTTTTTCAGTTTTGCGTCCATCACTATTTACAAGCCAATAGTTTATAAAGTAACAGTGTTGTACCCTCCTGACATAAATATTTAAAAAGTCCAGTCCCTAAGGTAACTATTTATGTATTTTTTTATTGTAATTTTTTTTTTTTTAATTACAAAAAAAATTAATTGGGGAGTGTGGGAGGTAATGAGTTAATTTTTTTGTGTAAAAGTAGTCTATTTGTATGTGAAAAATGATTTAGGGTGTAGTTTTACTATTTGGCCACAAGATGGCAACAGTAACTTTTTGTTTAATGCGACCTCCAAGCGTCCTTCCGGACGCTTGGAGGAAGTACTAGGAGGCTGAGAGAGTTTTCTTTTTTTTCACAATGATCGTGCTGCTTAGAGGAAAAGCAGCGGATCATTGCGGGGCTTAGATCAACGAACGGGAATGGATTTTCCCGTTCATTGATCTCCGGGTGAGCGGCCGGCGGTGTGATTATGAGCGGGAGTGCGAGCGGGAGCGCGGACAGCAGCGGCGGGGGGTGCGTATATCTACGCTCCGGGCGGGGAACTGAAGTCCAAAGGAGCGTAGATATACTGTACCTGGGCGGCGAAGTGGTTAAGGGTGAGAGCGATTATAGTGTAAATAAATTGTTAAAGTAACATTAGCTTGCCTTACACTTTTTAGATAAGGCTGCATAACTCTTAAACCATTCACAGCTTTAATAGAGTTATCTAATTTGAGAAAAAAATGCACTGCTTTTGACCTCAGTTGGCAGAACTTGCTGTGCTGTAAATTCTTAGAATGCTTTGATCTCTCTCTACTAACAGAAAATATACAAAATGAAATCAGAAGTCCAATCTGTTATTGTCTCACACTGCACCCTAGTGACAAGTGGACATAAATACACACTACAGCAGTACTAATTAGAAGCAAGGAAATGTAACAAATAAGAAATAAAAACATATCCTAAAATAAATTGGCCTGGAGCACTTGCAAGCCTCTAAATAAATTGGCTGCCAAAGGGTTAATTGTTGGTAGGCAGATTGGAAATTCTCCCAGCAATGCCAGTAGTTTTCTGCAGATAAGCCGACACATCCCACCACTGCTCCACCTGCTAAGGATTAGTATACACAGCCAATCAGATTTAGTGTATGAAGTGGTTTCCAGTTTTTTTCGTAACTCTCACCAGAATAGGTACCGGTAAATAGAGAATGCCTTAATTAAAAATAAAACCGTAAGAACATTATCAAAATCGCCAGAGCATTCTCTATACAGAGCTAATCCTAATTTGGGTCTGGAAATGTCCAGAATCTTCCACAGAACCCCACATTCATTTTATCTCCCTCCGCATTGGTTGCAGCCTACTCATGAGCTATATGAACAGATGTCAAGGGTTTCTCTATCTCAAAGGTAAGAGGAAAAAAATATAGCATCAACACTCTACATTTTTGTCCCCATTTGCTTCAGATGAAAGTCTGATTTGCGCTATACCTTCACAGACACGCAATGGCAAAAAAAAAATCCTAATCCCGGTTTATAGAGCCTCTATGTCCCTGAGGCTGTAAGAGCCAGGCAATACATTTTGATGGAATGATGCTATACTCCTGAGAAGCTCAATAAAATGTGCCCAGCCTCTGACCCCAGGTACTGGGATTGTAAGGAACAAAGAGGCATCGTCCATTTATTCTGGAGTTGCCCAGCTCGAACCCCCTTTTGGAGATCGGTGAAGGAATTTATATCAAAACTTACAAGCCTGAATATCTCCACAGACTGTGCATATTACCTTTTCCACAAAGTGCTTTGAAAATATGAGAAATCCCTTAGTAAACATATAATACATGTGGCACGGATGTTAATAGTCCGACATTTAAAGATCACCCATGTGCCTACTACTATCACAGAGTAGTGGCCCGATCTACAGAATACACAACAGATGGAACAATTGATACAATCTACACATAATCGATAAGAACAGCTTATGTATAAATGGTTTATCTGATATGAATTCATAGAATCTGATGAGTAGAAAAACCTGAACCAAGCCTCACTATCTACAGCCACCTTTTTTGTTTGCTACTTTCTCGTCATTTACTTTAAAGTTTATGCAGTCCCTCCCCTGGGATAGCTCTCACCCCATCATAACCATCTTCCACCAATATCCCACCCACAGGACCACCTTCTCCTATCCTACTTATCCCCATCTCTATCTCATTAATATGGTTTTGGAAATTCGGAAATGCAACAGTACCTTCTAGAGTTCTCCCTCAGGTATTATTCCTTACATGCCATCTTTATAGATGCTGGCTCATACATATGTTTTGAGTTGTTCCCTTCTGAATTGCTAAATCCTGCTGAATACCATAATGCACATAATCATAGGGGGACATCCATTCAATAAACTATTTCAAAAAAACTCAAACTACATGTTGGATTGCCAATTTTGCCTTTGTCGGAATTGTTAATTACAGTATTTCCTTCTGTTTTGAAGAAGGTTTTACTGAAACCCCCTTTTGCTATTCGAGAAATGAATGATTTTCTCTCCAGACTTTGCATTATTCCCTCAGTTTCCCTAAACTACCACAATTACAAAAGTAAAAGATAAAGCAGTAAAATCTTAAAATACCAAGACAACTTTACAATGAAGTCTGGTGCTAAAATCTCTAATGCCAACATGAACAGAAGTGGGTGCCAACACCACCTGGGGGTAAGATTATTCTGACAGCTGCAGGAGTTTGGCACAAGGGGGTTTGACGATGTGGAGGTTTGTCACACAATGTATTCTTTTGACATGCACTGCCAAGCATTTCCACTGCATCATACCTTGATGCTGTCACAATGCAGAGCAATAAGGTTATGCTGCTTTTAAATACTTATAAAGTACAGTCTGTCACAGGAAGGTACAAATGGAAGTACTGTACATATTACGAAGATACCTTCAAGACCATTTTGAAATATGTCAGAAGCAACACAAAATTGCATACTAGCCCTTATGGAGAATTTTTATGTATTTAAGGTCTATAATTTCCCGGATCTGATCTTTTGCCTTTCTTAAATAATGGGAAAACGTGGGCGCTACGTCAATCTATTGGAACCCTGCCCGTTGAAACAGTCACAAAAGATAAGATAAAGAAAGACAGACCATCATGACACTGTAAAGTGTAGGTCTTTCCTACAGAGAAGTTGCAAAAAAAAAGTCAATGTGCCAGTGCGTACAGTCTCCTTTTCCATCAAAAGACACTCAGAAACTGGGGGAACCTCTGGCAGGAAGAGATCTAGTAGACTCAAAACTACAACAGCATCAGAAGACAAGTTTCTTAGAGTCAATAGCTTATGTGATAGGCGGCTCACAGAAGCACAACTTCAAGCACAGCTTAATAGTTATGACAGTAACCAAGTGTCACTTTCAACTGCGAAGAGAAGACTTTGAGATGCAGGTTTTACAGGTTGAGTTGTAGCAAAAAAGCGGCACCAATGGACTACTAAAAACTGGAAAAAGGTGTTGTTGACTGATGAATCAAAAACATAAAGAAATCATGCAGGATATTTGTATGCCATCAAGTAGGCAAAAGGTTGGTTCCTCAGTGTGTGACATCAACTGTCAAATGTAGAAGAGGAAGCGTGATGGTCTGAGACTATTTTGCTGGATCCAGGGTCGGTGACTAGTACAGACCAAAATCGCTACCACGGCATTCAGCAGCAGCGTCCACGGCAGCTTGGTGCAGGTCTTTTTGGCATAGGGTGAGCCGAATGATTGCTCACACTGCTGCCGCACAAATTCGGGGTGGCGCTAAATGCTATCCCCCATCCGAATGGTAGCAACTCAGGAGAAGTAATTCAGGGTCTGGCAATCACCAGATCCCCAAAGCATGGACTATAGCATTACTGCTATACACATGGATTCCATGATTTCTTTATCTTAAATTCTGTATTTGTTCTTTTTTAGAGGCGCATGTTGAAGCATCTATGTATAAAGGCGCATCATTAGTCAGTGAAAACAGAGTAAGTTGTTATGTTTACCAATGTCTGCATCACCTGGAAATGACATTTGACACTGCTGTAGTGCTACTAGAGTTCAGAAGACCATACAAGTAGCAAGACTAGAAGACAGCGCCAGCTCATTCTACATCAAATGCAGCAATGTTCAGACAACACAAATAAGCTGTTTAGTCTCCCATGTTCATTGAAACTATCAGTGAAAGTTCAGCCAATTACATGCGTTGTTGTGTGGTGTGTCTGCATTTTTGTACTGTACACCAGTAATGTCGGTACTAGCACAACCTGATCAATTAAACCCCCTGCTCAGACACGTTTTCTTCATATGAATTTAACTACACCTTGAGGTCCACGATGTCCCTGTGTGTCAGTAAATGATGGCTGTCAGTTCAAGTCAGAGGTAGCAATGAGCCACAAACGCCATCACTAGAGGTACAATCAAGGGGTTGAACTAAATGAAACTAAACACTTAAAACAGTCCCTACGTGTTTCACCTCTTGCAGGGGCATTGTCGGTGATCATCTAATAACCGAGCTAGTGCCAAAGTGCTATACAGAACATCCAAGTGCAATCAAATATTAGACAAACGTATAGTCTCCTCACATAAGCTCCTGAAAAAGCTTCATGATAAAGCTTTACCCGATGAAGCACTGTATTTTATCCTCAGTAATCTTCATCTCCCTGCTCACCTTACTCCCCTATTCAGTCTGAAACCATGCTTCCTGATATGCTATTGGTGCAGCGAGTACTGTACTTGCACCTTTCTTTATTGCTTTAAATGACAGTTTATTTTTTTGCAGAGCCTTTTCATGCATAGTTAAAATAACCTTAAGTTAAATGCTAATTAATAAAAACTGTGCTTGAACTGTGGTGTTAAACAATGAGTGTTTTTATAAATAACCTTGCCAATAAAATTCCTCCTGAGGCATCATCCCTTGACTCTAATTGCCTTGACATGTGAAGGAAATTATTATTATTATATTCTGGGCCTTGCCATTAGAGCGAAAAACAGAAAAGCGACCTCTAGAGGGCAGCTTGAAGGGAGTGACTTATAGCTCATATAAGTATGCTTTGCTCTGGCTGCCAGGCTCCCATCACAGTATTTAAAGTGGACCTGAACTCAGAACTCCTCTCTGCTCTAAAAGATACACAACAGCATAATAACCTTTAGGCTTCTTGCACACAGGGACGTTACAGGCGCACGTTGGTGTAGCCTGTAATGCTCCCCCAACGCACAGCAATGTAACACAAGTGGGCTGTTCACACTGCCCACGTTGCGTTACATTGTAACGCAGCAAAGTGCTGCATGCTGTGCGTTCTACGCGGCTAAGCCGCGTTAGACTGTTTGCACATGCTCAGTCATGTTGGGGAGGAGGGGAGAGCGGCCGGGCGCATGGCTAATTAATATTCACTGCACTCAGTGACGTGCAGTGTTTACTTCCTGGAGTGGCCGCTCTGTGCGGCGATTGGCCGGGCGGGACCACGTTATGCTGCATGCGTTCAAGAGTACGCATCACGGACGCCGAGTGAGCTGCACAACGCGGCTCACTCTGACGTCCACAGCAGAGAGCACCAGGCGTTGCGTTAGGGGCACGTTATGTGCCCTATAACGTCCCCTAAACGCAACGTCCTGGTGTGTAACTAGCCTTAAACAAAAAACATTTCTTTGTTACAGCTGATACAAATCCTAAAATAAATCTGAATTGTTTCTCTTTCTTGATTCATGGAAGCAGACATATTGTTTACAGACTGTGCTTTCAAATAGGGCTTATCTGCCATAGGCAGTCATGTGACACGGGGAGGATCAAATTACAAGTTGTGATTAGACACAAATGAGGGGGAATTAAACAGGCTAAACTCTCTAAATACATTCAGGGACGTTTTTCTTCTGTCCTTTGCAAGAGTTCAGGTGCACTTGAACAGTCTGCTGCACTTAGGTGGCAAGGTAGCCTGGGAAAGAGGGCTAAGGAGGCAAAACAAGATATGTGTAAATATAGTTGTCATTTAACATAGAAAAAAATTGGCAAAGAAAACTATTTGCTGACTTATGTAAAGAAAGCTAAATTTACTATAGACACATAGCAGAGCTATAATGGAGCGAATGTTAACCTTTTCACTTCTTTAATAGCCGTTACTCGATATCGCAGCAAGTTAACTAAACTAGCCTTTCCTTCTTGTTTACAGAGATGTGAGCTTTGCCCGCATAAGGAAGGGGCACTTAAGAGAACAGACAATGGTGGTAAGTTAAAGAAATTTATGTAATTATACTGTATACACCTTATGGTAAATGAAAAACTTACTGATTAAATGTAATACACTCCACAAGATCCGCACCGTCAAATATCCATCTTTATTAATCCATTAAAAGGTTAAAAGCTGTGTAGGTAAATATAAGGTGATGCACAGGCGTTTCGGGCCGTCTCAGTCCTTTCTCAAACCATCACAGACCCACACATGTGTAGGTAAGTATAAGGTGACACACAGGCGTTTCGGGCTGTCTCAGTCCTTTCTCAAACCATCACAGACTCATGTGGGTCTGTGATGGTTTGAGAAAGGACTGAGACAGCCCGAAACACCTGTGCGTCACCTTATACTTACCTACACATGTGTGGGTCTGTGATGGTTTGAGAAAGGACTGAGACAGCCCGAAACGCCTGTGCGTCACCTTATACTTACCTACACAGCTTTTAACTTTTTAATGGATTAATAAAGATGGATATTTGACGGTGCGGATCTTGTGGAGTGTTTGCAAGCACTTGTTACTCCAGAGTTGATCTCTGCACGTCTGACCACCATTGGTGCGGTAGCATTTACTACAAAGTGATTAAATGTAATAGTAAACCGAATGCTGTGGAAAATGTTTATATGTATATATATATATATATATATACAGTACAGACCAAAAGTTTGGACACATCTTCTCATCCAAAGAGTTTTCTTTATTTTCATGACTATGAACATTGTAGATTCACACTGAAAGCATCCAAACTATGAATTAAAGGGACACTTAAGTCAAACAAAAAAAATGAGTTTTACTCACCTAGGGCTTCCAATAGCCCCCTGCAGCTGTCCGGTGCCCTCGCCGTCTCCCTCCGATCCTCCTGGCCCCGCCGGCAGCCACTTCCTGTTTTGGTGACAGGAGCTGACAGGCTGGGGACGCGAGTGATTCTTCGCATTCCCAGACACATTAGCACCCTCTATGCTGCTATATGGTATATGATATATGCTATAGTAGCATAGATGGCGCTATTGTGGCCAGGTACGCGAAGAATCACTCGCGTCCCCAGCCTGTCAGCTCCTGTAACCGAAACAGGAAGTGGCTGCCGGCGGGGCCAGGAGGATCGGAGGGAGACGGCGAGGGCACCGGACAGTTGCAGCGGGCTATTGGAAGCCCCAGGTGAGTAAGGGCTGGTTCAGACGGACGCTTGCAGAGCGTTTACTGCCAGCATTCGGGGCTTGGCGTTAAATGCTCCCATTCAAGTGAATGGGAGAGTTTGTACCAAGCTTTTACGTGCATTTGCACGAACGCGGCGTTCGGGTCCCGATTTTTACTGGCGTTCAAAGAGCCCCTGGAAGCTACATGTTGCTTCCAGGGGCGATTAACCGCGACGGGTAATGTCCCCCTAGGGGAAGAAAAAATGTGACCGCATCCCAACGCAACGCGAACGCTGCTGAAAGCATGAACGCATTGCCGCCGCAATGCCAACGAACGCGACTCCTCCAAACGTCCGTCTGAACCAGCCCTAAAACTCATTTTTTTTGTTTGACTTAAGTGTCCCTTTAACACATGTGGAAGAATAGTACATAACCAAAAAGTGTGAAACAACTGAAAATATGTCATATTCTAGGTTCTTCAAAGTAGCCACCCTTTGCTTTGATTACTGCTTTGCACACTCTTGGCATTCTCTTGATGAGCTTCAAGAGGTAGTCACCTGAAATGGTTTTCAAGATAATAAGACGATGCACAAAAGGCATTATTGTGGAAAAACATTTCTCAGCTTTTATTTACATTTGAGCAAAAAGTGTAATGTCCAAAATGATGCATACCCTTCTCAATAATCAATAGAAAAGCCTTTACTGGCTATTACAGCAATCAAACGCTTCCTATAATTGCAGACCAGCTTTTTGCATGTCTCCACAGATATTTTTTCCCATTCATCTCTAGCAATGAGCTCCAAATCTTTCAGGTTGGAGGGTCTTCTTGCCATCACCCTGATCTTTAGCTCCCTCCACATATTGTTGTTGTTGTCTGCTAACCATTTCTTCACCACTTTTGCTCTGTGTTTTGGGTCATTGTTATGCTGAAATGTCCACTGGTGCCCAAGGCCAAGTTTCTCTGCAGACTGCCTGATCGAGAATCCTCATGTATTGCCCTTTTTTTCATGGTGCCATTTACTTTGATTAGGTTCCTTGGTCCATTGGCTGAAAAACTTCCCCTAAAGCATTAGGTTCCCACCACCATGTTTGATGCGGGAGGGGGGTTCTTTGGGTTGAAGGCTTCTCCTTTTTTAAGCCAAATGAAGGAAACATCATTGTGACCAAACAATGCAATTTTTGTTTCATCTGACCAAAACACAGAAGACCAGGAGTCTTCTTCTTTGTCCAGATGAGCATTTGCAAAGGCCAAGCAAGCTTCTGTGTGCCATATCTGGAGAAGTGGTGTCCTCCTTGGTCTGCATCCATGGAACCCAGCAGTGTGCAGTGTCCGTTGGATTGTCTGTCTTGAGACATTGCCACCAGCAGAGCCCAGATTCACCAGGATGGCCTTGGTGGTGATCCTTGGATTCTTTTTCACCTCTCACTATACTCCTGGCCAGCACAGGTGTCACTTTTGGCTTCCGACCACGTCCTCTGAGATTTTCCACAGTGCGGAACATCTTGTATTTTTTAAATAATACTTTGCACTGTAGCCACTGGAACTTGAAAACATTTAGAAATGGCCTTGTAGCCCTTTTCCTGCAGCCACAATATGCAGCCGCAGGTCCTCACTGAGCTCCTTTGTCTTAGACGTGACTGCCCACAAACCAACTGTAGAGAGCTGATGTTTTTCACTTGTTGATTTAAAACAGCTGTTCCCAATAAATCAGGGTAAGTAAGATGCTTT
The DNA here is from genome assembly GCF_040937935.1 of Hyperolius riggenbachi. Lineage (NCBI taxonomy): Eukaryota > Metazoa > Chordata > Amphibia > Anura > Hyperoliidae > Hyperolius > Hyperolius riggenbachi. The sequence continues at coordinate 99,262,200 of NC_090657.1, forward strand.
AGAACAGCTTGGACTATTTGGAATGGTATAGAACTTTGGATTTCCCACAGACTGTGACAGATTATGAAGGGTATGAATAATTTTGAACTGGACACTTTTTGCTCAAATGTAAATAAAAGCTGAGAAATGTTTTTCTTCCACAATAATGCCTCTTGTACATCGTCTTATTATCTTTTGGGAGACACCTATGTCATTTCCCTTCAAAAAATTACTTGCAGGTTGAATAAAGGTAACTTTAAGTAAAAATTTGTTAGGGGTATAAGTAATTATGGGCAGCACTGTGTATATATTTATATGTAATATGTGTGTGTGTGTGTGTACACGTGTTTCTGTCTGCTTATGCCTTGAGAAAGGGGACCCTCTGGGCCCCCGAAATGGTTGTCGGTGGTGACGGTAGATGTTATGTTAATGTGTGTGAAGGTACAATATAGGCTTAATATTAATCTCTATCAAGTCTGAGTGCGGTCCCCATGATTGTTTGGATTACTTAGCCATCGGGATCCTGCACCAGCATCCACTAACTAAAGGAGTGCGGCCCTTTCGATTAGGTCCTTAGACCAGACTCGTTATCTAAAATCATGCATCCAGATCTGTACCATTACCTGCACAGTGAGATACTTTCATCATTCATCTGCCAACCTTTTTCATTTTTGATGGCCTTCTAATATTCACTTTAGGCAATTTTCATTCACATATACATCTCTTTGGCACATTGTGGTATCTGATCTTAATATCTGGAAATATTGTCTTCCCTTCTATCTAACTTTTGTCTTCATTAACTTCATCTATGGAATATGCACTTTAATGTATATTTAATACTGTACATGTACTGTCACCTTAACACAGATGCACCTTATCTGGCTGATTTTATGATGTGAATCATATATATTTATATTATTTAAAAGGTATTTGTATATTTGGATGTTTTTGCTCGCATTGATTAAGTGCTACACCAATCATTTATAATATGCGTACATACATATGCATATGTGTGTCTGCTGTACTTGAGTGTAGCACTAGACTTATTTTGAATCAATGAGAAGCAATCTTTATAGTATCATTTTGGTTCCATTGACTCAGTATTGCACCATTTCCCATGTAGCGTACATGCATGTGTTTGTGATACTTGTGGTGCAATACCAGATTCATTTGAGTCAATGAGAATTATCAGTTTGAGATCAGGTCTATTTGACTAATTGATTTAATTAATTTGTCTCTATTGGACCAGTGCCACACCAACAGCTTACAAGCTTGCATGCGTGCACATTGGTTTGCATATTGCGCAAAAGGTGGATCAGCGCAACACCAGGCCGCCTCCGAATGGCCTCCATCAGAGATGCGCTGAGCCCCCCCCAGGAACTACAAACGCACCTTGAACCCAAACAGAAGCTCTGCATATACACCAAAAGCATGGCTGTTAAGTAGGAGCAGCTGACCAAAAACAAATTACATTAGTACATAGCAAGGAAATGAGCAGCGCTACTTAAAAACAGACTAGTGCCTACCTGCAAAAGAGTGCAAGCCCCACTTGTGGGGTCGAATACACACCGAGCATACACATGACCTGTCTACCACTAGAGGAGGATGTTGGTTTCCATTAACAGCTTGCATGCAACCTATTAAGTACTCGTCCCTCCCACTGCGAAGAAGTCAATCCTCCATGGGAGGGGCCTAACACTAACTAAATCCTAACCTATGTATATGCATAGCCTGGGTGCGGCTAATCAAATAAAATCAAAAATTGAAAATTGCGCAAAAGGTGGATCAGCGCAACACCAGGCCACCTTTTTGGTCAGCTGCTCCCACTTAACAGCCATGCTTTTGGTGTATATGCAGAGCTTCTGTTTGGGTTCAAGGTGCGTTTGTAGTTCCTGGGGGGGGCTCAGCGCATCTCTGATGGAGGCCATTCGGAGGCGGCCTGGTGTTGCGCTGATCCACCTTTTGCGCAATTTTCAATTTTTGATTTTATTTGATTAGCCGCACCCAGGCTATGCATATACATAGGTTAGGATTTAGTTAGTGTTAGGCCCCTCCCATGGAGGATTGACTTCGCAGTGGGAGGGACGAGTACTTAATAGGTTGCATGCAAGCTGTTAATGGAAACCAACATCCTCCTCTAGTGGTAGACAGGTCATGTGTATGCTCGGTGTGTATTCGACCCCACAAGTGGGGCTTGCACTCTTTTGCAGGTAGGCACTAGTCTGTTTTTAAGTAGCGCTGCTCATTTCCTTGCTATGTACATTGGTTTGCATGCCTGCAAAAACTCATGGTGTGACACCATATTTGATTGGCCCAATAGGAGGTATACCGTATTTCGCGCCGTATAAGACGCTCCGGAATATAAGACGCACCTAGGTTTAGAGGCCAAAAACCAAGAAAAAAAACAAAAAACTAAACCTGGTGCATCCATATTTCAGGAGCACCTTGTACATGACCTCCTGGCCTCCCCCAAATGGTGTCCTCATGTGTCCTGCTGTCTGCCCCCAGTGTGCTGCTGTCTGCCCCCAGCTGTCTGCCCCCATGGTCCTGCTGTCTGCCCCCAGCTGTCTGCCCCATGTGTCTGCCCCCATGGTCTTGCTGTGTGCCCCCATGGTCTTGCTGTGTGCCCCCATGGTCCTGCTGTGTGCCCCCACGGTCCTCCTGTGTGCCCCCATGGTCCTCCTGTGTGCCCCCATGGTCCTGCTGTGTGCCCCCATGGTCCTGCTGTGTGCCCCCATGGTCCTGCTGTGTGCCCCCATGGTCCTGCTGTGTGCCCCCATGGTCCTGCTGTGTGCCCCCATGGTCCTGCTGTGTGCCCCCATGGTCCTGCTGTGTGCCCCCATGGTCCTGCTGTGTGCCCCCATGGTCCTCCTGTGTGCCCCCATGGTCCTCCTGTGTGCCCCCATGGTCCTCCTGTGTGCCCCCATGGTCCTCCTGTGTGCCCCCATGGTCCTCCTGTGTGCCCCCATGGTCCTGCTGTGTACCCCCATGGTCCTGCTGTGTGCCCCCATGGTCCTGCTGTGTGCCCCCATGGTCCTGCTGTGTGTCCCCATGGTCCTGCTGTGTGTCCCCATGGTCCTGCTGTGTGCCCCCATGGTCCTGCTGTGTGCCCCCATGGTCCTGCTGTGTGCCCCCATGGTCCTCCTGTGTGCCCCCGTGGTCCTGCTGTGTGCCCCCATGGTCCTGCTGTGTGCCCCCATGGTCCTCCTGTGTGCCCCCGTGGTCCTGCTGTTTGCCCCCAGTGACCTGCTGTGTGCCCCATGGTCCTCCTGTGTGCCCCCATGGTCCTCCTGTGTGCCCCCATGGCCCTGCTCTCTGCCCCCCATGTGTCTGCTCTCTGCCCCCCATGTGTCTGCTCTCTGCCCCCCATGTGTCTGCTCTCTGCCCCCCATGTGTCTGCTCTCTGCCCCCCATGTGTCTGCTCTCTGCCCCCCATGTGTCTGCTCTCTGCCCCCCATGTGTCTGCTCTCTGCCCCCCATGTGTCTGCTCTCTGCCCCCCATGTGTCTGCTCTCTGCCCCCCATGTGTCTGCTCTCTGCCCCCCATGTGTCTGCTCTCTGCCCCCCATGTGTCCGCTCTCTGCCCCCCATGTGTCCGCTCTCTGCCCCCCATGTCTCCGCTCTCTGCCCCCCATGTGTCCGCACTCTGCCCCCATGTGTCCGCTCTCTGCCCCCCATGTGTCCGCACTCTGCCCCCATGTGTCCGCACTCTGCCCCCATGTGTCCGCTCTCTGCCCCCCCCCCCACCCCCGGGTTGCCTGGTGTCCTCGGTCCCCCCTGCGTGTCCTCGGGTCGGGCCTCCCTGTGTGAGAAATAGCAGCGCTTACCTTCTCCATCTTGCCCGCGGCGATTGAAGAGATCCGGCTTCAGTGGGCGGCTTTCTCCAGTGCCGGCTTGTAATGACGCGTCATTACAAGCCGGCACTAGAGGAAACCGCCCACTGAAGCCAGATGTCTTCAATCACTGCGGGCAAGATGGAGAAGGTAAGCGCTGCTGTTTCTCACCCAGGGGGGACCCGAGGACACGCAGGGGGGACCCGAGGTGTGGGTAGAGGGAAGCGGGGAGGAAGGAGACGGCCACCGCAGCACCACAGGCAGGGAATCCCCGACGGCGGGTCGCGGTTCATATCGGCGGGCGTTCGGAAGTCGGGGATTCCCTGCCTTTGCCGTATAAGACGCAGGGACTTTTTCTCCCCATTTTTTGGGGAGAAAAAGTGCGTCTTATACGGCGAAAAGTACGGTATATTATATTTACAGTGCTTATCATTTATATAATTGGTATTAGGGATAGTTGGAGCCTGGGAGGCCATGCCTCATCGTTGTTTTAATTGTTTTTAACCAGTGATTGTTGGTCAATAAAGATTTTGTTACAAATGTATTCAGCGCAATAATTCGATTTTTTGATAATAAGACAAGGGGAGGTTGCTTTGCTCCCTGCTATTTTTGTGTCTAGTAATTAAAACAGGTCTATGACCTCTACTTCCCTATTTATTTCTATTCTATTCTAGTGGATCCGAGATGAACTTTTACTCATTGCATAGTTGTGTTCCTTTCCTATTGTTTATAGGGCATTCCTCAAGCCAAATACTTTTTTGTTTTTGTTTTAATTACTAACTAAACAAGCCACGCCCACAGGTTTTCAGAGAGCCAAGGCACTTTCAGACAGTAGCAAGGGCTCATGGGAGCTCAGTCTGGGCCGGAGGAGGGGGAGGTATTACTAGCCAGAGATTTCAGAGGCAGAGGGGGGGAGGAGGGGGATGAGGTTTTTTTGCTCAAGATGCAGATAAGCCTGCCTCTGTGTAATGTTTACAAACAACATGGCTGCTGTCATTGTATCACAGGAAGAAATAATCATATTCTATTAAAGCTGTTTGCAGCTAGATTTGCTGTTTAAACTATCTAAACTTTAGATAAGATATATAGACAAGTTGCTTGCTATAGTTAGTTTTTCATCTCGGAGCCGCTTTAAGAATAGGGCTCAACCCATAACGGTTGTATCCCTACTAGCTCAATTGTTAGAGTTGAAGAGCTATGGGAGTAGTCACAAGTTTGGCACTATGTGTACGGTGCTGCGGGTATGCAGTTGAATGGGCTGGATGCAGGACTTTATCCAGCTACTTGACGTGCGATACAGGTCCTAAGTGATGTGAGCAGGCAGTTTTGCACCTCACACTGTTTGACTGCCATTGAGCTTCTGAATTTGTAAAGCAGTGGGAAAGACAAGTGGCAGTTATATAAAAGGCGCATGGTAAAATTAGCTTCAGTTAGTGGTAGTAGAATATCAAGAATTTTACCAACACTCTCTTATCCATTGTAGTAGAATATTAGTAATTTTAATGATGTTCTACTTTCACCCTCTGAACCACAATTCCCACTTGAACCATCTGCTATCTATGCCTAGATCTAACTACCCCCATTTACTCCCAACCCTAACCACACCTACATTTACTCCTAACCCTTACCCTCCACTATCTATGTCTAACACTAACCTCCCTCTATCTATGCCTAACACTAACCACCTGTACCTACTCCTAACTGTTAAAAGCCACAAAATATGGACAGTATTACCTGCTATACAAACTCTTGCTACAAATAGCGGGTTCCAGGAAGGTTTGGGCACTGCCATAGGCATCTGTTAATAGCTGCAGCTATAAAAATGGGTGCCTATGTCGGTGCCCAAACTACCCCGGCACCTCCAGTGCCCAAATTTTTTGCTTTGCATCTGCTTGGTTCGGCTTTGCATGTCTAAAACAGCTGAACAGAATTATGAGTGATTATTGGAACTGGGTTCTTCTTAATAATTCTTTCAGGTTGGGCCCATGTGGTGTGTGCATTGTACATCCCAGAGGTTCAGTTTGCGAATGTCCTGACCATGGAGCCAATTGTCCTGCAGTATGTTCCTCATGACCGATTCAACAAGGTAACATTTTATTATAACTTTCTCCTTTACAAAATGTCACTTTACCCAATGATCCCTCCAGCCTGACTGTGGTTACCGTAATTCCACAGACCTGCTATATCTGTGAAGACCAGGGACGCGAGAGCAGGGCTGCTTCCGGGGCTTGTATGACCTGTAATCGGCACGGTTGTCGGCAGGCATTTCATGTGACATGGTAGGTGATCCATACAGCCAGTTTTACTGAAAATAAGAAAGCAGGTCAAAGCAGTTATACCATATAGCCTAGGCTGTGGATTTGGGTTGATCTCTGTAATCCCTGACTTGGGAGTGCCTAAGGAGCTTGCGGCCCTGGGCACTTACCCAGTGGAAGATCCGGCCATGAGACATTATCCTTCTTTCATTCATTTGTGAGTTAGTGATTTGGAGCAATTATAAAGCTAGTGAAGAGTCAGGACATTGAACTTATATCTTGTCCCATGTCCGTATAATGAATGTTTAACCTTTTGGTACCGTACAGCTCTGGCCCTTTAACCCTCCTGGCAGTTAAATTTTTCTGCCAAATAGGCAGAAATCCTTTTTTTTTTTTCTTTCTTTTTTTTGTTTTTGTTTCATGTAAAGCTACCAGAGTGGTAGCTACATGAAACACCACTAGAGGGCGCATGTGTCCCTCTAGTGCGATCGTCGCCGGCATCAATAGCAAACAGGGGAACGCGTATATAACGCTCTTCCGCCGCTGTGTACGGGCGATCGCCGCAGAGCGGCGGCGAACAGGCTGTACGCGCGGCTAGCAAAGTGCTAGCTGCGCGTACAGCACTTTAAATGGGCAAAATCGCCCCACCAGGGGCTGAGATCTCTTCCTGCGTGGCATAGCCCGAGCTCAGCTCGGGCTTACAGCCAGGAAGGTTAAGTACCAGAGCTGTCCTTTCCCTTTTGTGCCTTGTGATTACTGTGATTGGCTCACAGTAATCACAGGGTATAGGGGCCAATGACCGAGATGCGAAAGCTCTGCTGTCACTGAGACAGGTTTTATTCAGGCACTACAGCGGCAGGGCTGCCAAACAGCTGGTATTGCTTAAAATAAAATAAATATGGCAGCCATCATATACCTCTCACTTCAGTTGTCCTTTAAATATGAACTTTTAACCCAGGATTGAACTTCATCCTAATAAGTAGGCGATACCCCCTTTCTCATGAGAAATCTTTACCTTTCTTTAAATAGATTATCTGTATGGTTGATATTTTGGTGAAACCCCTCCCAAAGTGTGATGTCAGGGCCATGGCCCTGACAGTTTGCTGCCTGTGAACCTCATTGCATTGTGGGAAATAACATATGTTTCCAACTGCCAAGCAAGCATTCTCTCCCTCTGTGCATAGAACTCTCAGTAAATAAACATTCCACATGTAATACATTTCAGAATGTAAATTGGGGTGTGTAAACATTTGGGCAAACACGAAAGTAAATAATTTATAATTGAATATTATAAAATATAATCAATTTTATTAAGTATGCTATTTTCACTACAGTTCTATAAGAAATGTAAATTTGTCAGCCTTAATTTGCCTTCATACTTGAAAAAGTGTGGCTGAGGAGAGATTTGGAGAAACAATTTTCAGAGCCATATTATAGATAGATGAGAGACAGTGGTTGGGAGAAACTTATACTTGGTGCATGCTAGAACCAATGATGCTACATTTAAAGGGAATCTGAAGTGAAAATAAAATTATGATATAATGATTTGTATGTGTAGTACAGCTAAGAAATAGAACATTAGTAGCACAGATGTGAGTCTCATATTGTTTTCCATACAGGAAGAGTTAAGAAACTTCACTTGTTATCTATGCAAAAGAGCTTTCCTGAGCTCCACGACCCAACTTGAGTTGGCTACAGTTCTGTTTTCTGAAACACTTATCTTATACTGTCTCTTACTTGTTCTTGTTTTTTTTAAAGTGGAACTGTAGATATGTTTTAAAGACACTGTTTCACTTACCTGGGGCTTCTGCAAGCCCCCAGCAGTTGTCCTGTCCTGCGCCGGTCCTCCACGAGCCTCTGTTTTCCCGCCGCCAGCTACTTTTGGTTACACCGCCAGGCTACTGCGCCTGCACGGCTCTGGCCACGAGTTTCCTTTCTTTGCGTTCCTCGCCATTACAGAGGGGAACACGAAGAAAAGATACGCTTGGCAGGGCTGCGCTGGCCTCGACTTACAAGTCGAGGAACGGAGCGGCGGCGGGAGGAGAACGGAGACTTGTGGAGAACCGGCGCGGGACAGGACGGCTGCTGGGGGCTTGCAGAAGCCCCAGGTAAGTGAAACAGTGTCTTTAAAACGTATCTACAGTTCCGCTTTAAGGTTTTCCTGCCAGGAAGTTCAAAGGGTTATTAGCTCTGCTCTGTTTCATCATTTAAATTACAGAGTGTAATTTGTAAACTGCAAATATTAGAGAATGATGCAGTGTTATAAAAAAAAAAGCTATGTACTTGAAAATAAAAACTAGACTCTTTTATTTGCTACTAATGTTCTATTAATTATCCGTTCTACACATACAATTCATTATCTCATAAGTTGTTTTTTTTTTTTTTTTTGCTTCAGTGTCACTTTAAATGTCTTAGGGGTCGTTTGGCTAACCAATCAGATGTCACCTTTTATTTTTTATTTTTTGATTAGAGATATGACCTTGAATCTGATTGTCATGGTGAGCAAAATAAATGTTTTTGCCAGATTTTACAATGCTCCCTTATTATCCGCGTTTCCTTTCTACCTATCTTAGCGCTCAAATGGCTGGCTTGCTGTGTGAGGAGGAGGCTCAGGAGGTGGACAATGTTAAATATATTGGATACTGCAAGTACCACTTCAGCAAGATGGTGAGAGATCCACAGGTATGACAGCCCCTTACTCCATAGGGCTCTTATGTGTCATTTCTATTGTGCCACTAATACTTCTTTGTCTATCCCAAGTACTTTTGCTGTGCTCATGGCTAATATTTTGGTCTTTAGCATCAAATCTACAATCATTCTAATATGTGTACATGAAAACATGACAAATCGTGTCCTTATCTTTCCTCCTCACGGTTATTTGTGACCGTCTTCTCTCTTCCTTAGAAAGTCTCCCGCCTCCCTTGCCCTATCCTCCCAGGCCGCTGCAGTAGGTCAGACTCTCCTTCTGTGGAGAAACCTCTCCTTTTCCGAGAGCGGCAGAAAAAGGTTTGTACTACCTTGATTTTTTACAAATTTCGCAGTTGTTTTACAAATTTCGCATCTTTTCTTGTAAGAAAATGTGTTCTTCTTCTAGAGTCATAAGGACAGAGAGCGTGTTCGGCATAGGAAGCACCGTGACTCACCCAGTCACATAACTGCACCTCCACTGCTGCCCATCTCTGTAGAGAAGGTATAGGCATTCCTTTTCCTGAAATGTTCATAGTCCCTGGCTTACATCCAGAAGTGTGTTCTTAAAGCAAACCTGAAGTGAAAAAAAAATTGTGATATAATGAATTGTATGCGTAGTACGGATAATGAATAGAACAATAGTAGCAAAGAAAAGTCTCTTATTTTTAATTTCAGTTATGTACTGTAGCTTTTTTTTTTCTTTTTTAACAACATTGCATCATTCTGTCTTATTTTTAGTTAACAAACCACACAATAAACCATAAAACAGATCAGAGCTAATGACCCTTTAAACTTTCCTGCAGTATTACTTTATCTTAAGCTGTATCTCACTGTTTCTTGGTTGTTTAAGTGCTTCAGAAAACAGGACTGTATTTGACCCAAGGTTGGTGGAAGAATTCAGAGAAGCTCTTTTGCATAGATAACAAATTAAGTTTCTTAACTCTTCCTGTGCTGGAAAATAAGACTCCTTTATTTGCTACTAATATTCTATTTCTTAGTTAAACTACATATATAATTTGTCTCATAAGTTTATTTTCCCTTCAGATTTGCTTTAAAACAGACCTAAAGTGTAAAAATAAATTCCACTCAGCACAGTCAAGAGAAGTTGTAATAGAGTAGCATGAATAAATGTTTAAAAACTGACCTTTTGTGCCAGAAAATGCTGGTTTTGTGGTTTGACCACGCCCCCTCCTGGAAAGCTGCCAGGACAGTTTTCTGCCCTTGTGAAGGCTTCTTTAGAAATTGTGCCACAGGAGGGCAGAAAGTAGCTCTTACAGCAGCCCAGTTGTGTCATGGTCTACTCTAGTCAATCAAAGAAGGAGGTGGAGAAGACGAAAAGAGTACTGCCAACCACAGTTTTCACAGTGACAGATGCAATGCTTCAATCAAGCATAATTCACAAATCACGTGTTGGGTGTGGGAACGGTCATAGTAAGTGTCATTTCATTTGAATAAGATTTTTTTTTTAAAGTGTCTTATTCATTTTGAAATTTACACTTTAGGTCCACTTTAAAGGAGAACTTAACCCATCGTTGTATGAGGGCATCTGTGGAGGTGCATGCTGTTATAAGACTGTTACCCTCCTCCTTGCATGCCTTCTTTTATTTCCATTAAGAAAATTCTAGTGTGTAATGTCTCATATCTGCGTATCACTCTTCTACTCTCACCTGGCTGCCGCACTTCCTCTTTAAGATATTGAGGTGCGTATGTCTAACTTTATGCCTGATTGTCTTTTAAACTGGTCGTTTGAACGACTTAAAATGCAAACAACAAGTCGTTCTAACATTCTGTACACACTGACCAACAAAGCAGCTGATATCCTAATGTATATGTCGTTTAACCAACTTGATAATGGACAATGAACTGGATAGAACAATAGACTAGATTAAACGACTAATCAAATAACTGTATGTTTGAACGTCTATTAGTTGGACACAAACAACTAGAAGTCGTTTGTACACATGTATGGACATGTCAGTCGCTTGAACGACAGTTGGTCCAACTGATCCGCCAAGCGGATCGGGCAAACCGGCTGTTATTAGTTGCTCGACACACATCCAAATTGTCGTGCAAACGTCAAGTCGGATGGAAAATCAGGACGTGTGTACCAACCTTTAGACTGGTGAGCAAAAATCCCATAGACACCTTTGATGCCTCAAAGAGAAAGGGTAATCGCCAAAATAAGCAGGGCAGGGCAATGAGCACAAAGATTTGCTAAATGAGAATACCAAGAAGGCATTCTGGGAGGTGACTATCATTGTCATACCTGCACACACCTCTGTCCTGTCATACGACCATGGGTAGTGTTTCTCCTTTAATCTGTCTCAGTGGCTGACATATAAAGCACATTTAAAAAAAGGTGTACTTCAAACATAGATAATTGAAATCTGACACAAATTGCATCCTGATCAGATATAAGACCGCCTTCATCTTGCTATAGTTTACAAAGGTTTCTCTTCCACAGCAATCTCTCTGTACTGATGATCTTTACACAGGTACTGCTGCATTCCACCAGCTACTCCATGCATCTTCCTCTCTGTGGTCAGGTGTAATAGCTTCTCTCTGCTTATCTAAAGCCCGGCAGACACCTTCAATTTTGATTGGCCAATCACTGACCAATTTTACTTCCATGTAATATGAGAGTTTACTAAACAATCTGCTCATAGTATTTAATCACTTCAAACCTCCTCCACTCAGGGGTAAAAATGGGCATGCACATGTGTGTGCCGGCAAAATGGACATCTATTAAACATCCTATTTGCACTAATTAGTGCACAAATAGGACATATTAAAATGTCCATTTTGCCTTAAAGCACTACTGCGCCTATGCAGTCTGTTCCACGTGGCGGTGATTGACAGTGCCGCTCGTGCAGGCGCAGTACAGGTTGACCTGGAGGTCGGCCTGACGTCATCGCCGGGGACCGGGAGGAAGCTGCAGCGAACGGCTGCGTGCAGAGCTGCGGCGAGGGACATGCTGGGAGCTTTGGGCTGCAGGAAGCCCTGGGTAAGTAGCGATTATTTTGTTCATTTTTGCTTGATAACTCCTTTAACGAGATCCTGTAATGGAAAAAAGTCCCTTGCCTCTGGATTCTAACGAGGCTTCCCCCGTCCTCTTTTGTCTCACGGTGGCAGCGCTAGAAGTCCTTGAATGGCGGCCATGTAAATATTTACCGTCCTGGCTCCAGCGCAGGTGCAGTAGCGGCTCTCCGATGGGATCAGGTGGAAATATCCGATCCCAGTTGGGTCCACTCTACTGCGCAGGTGACTTAAGCGGACCCAACTGGGATCGGCTATTTCCTCCTGATCCCATCGGTGAGCCGCTACTGCGCCTGCACTGGAGCTGGGGAAGGTAAATATTGAGTTTCTTTAAAAGCAAATCTAAACAGAAAAAAAAAGTCAAAATAAACATACACAGGTCATACTTGCCTCGCGTGTAGTCTGCTCATCAGTCTCTTTCTCCTCTCCCGCAACCTGTTTGTCCACAGTGATTAATGGAATTCTCTGTCCTCCATTTTAAAAATGGCAGTGACCACATAACAGCTTCCGGGTCAGCACTCTGTTTTAGGACCACTATCGCAAAAATCATAAAATTTAAGATACATGTATAAATAAGAAGTGGGTTTCTTCCAGTGTAAAATGAGTCCTAAATTACTTTTCTCCTATGTTGCTGTCACTTATAGTAGGTAGTAGAAATCTGACAGAACTGACAGGTTCTGGACTAGCCCATCTCCTAATCGGGGGTTCTCAGGGTGTTCTTTATTTTCGAAAACATTTTGTGAATGGCAGTTGCTCTGTCCAACTGCCAAAAAGGTGTGCAGTGAGTCTGGCTAGCATCTTTGTATAAATCCTTTTCAGGGAATGTCTTTTTAATCCTACTAATATAATAAATGGGAAAGTTCGGATGTTTAGATGTTTGGATGTTTGTTACTCGATCACGCAAAAATAGCTGAACGGATTTGAATGAAATTTGGCACACACAGTACATTACCTGGAATAAAGTATAGGATACTTTTTATTCCCATAACCAAAAAGGGGGCGGAGACAAATACAAATTTCACTGCAAAATGTAAACTGCAGCCATTCTTACACTGTTAATGGTAGGGTTCTCAAACTTTGCACAGTTGGTCTCCGGGTGACTGGGATTAATCAGAAAGGTGGGTGGAGTCTATAAAAGCCAATCAAAATTAACCTATTGATTTTCAAGGGAAATATTTACATTGCTGCCATTCTTGCACTGTTAATGGCACAAGCCTCAAACCTGGTACAGTTGATCATTGGGTGACTAGGGTTCAATTTCAGAAAGGGGGTGGAGCCACAAACAGCCAATTAGATTTGTTTCATTTCAATGCAAATTATTGATGCCAAACACCGCAAAGATCACAAACTTGGTAATTGATTAATTGTGCGTTAGGGTTAGAAAAGTGGGCACAGCCAAAATCAGCCAAATACATAAGCGGGCAACGCCGGGTCATAAGTGGGCGGAGACAAATACAAATTTTACTAGGAAAATGTAAACTGCAGCCATTCTTACACTGTTAATGGTAGGGTTCTCAAACTTTGCACAGTTGGTTACTGGGTGACTGGGGTTAATATTCAGAAAAGTGGTTGGAGCCTACAAAAGGCAATCAAAAATTACCTATTGATTTTCAAGGGGAATATTTACATTGCTGCCATTTTTGCACTGTTAATGGCACAAGCCTCAAACCTGGTACAGTTGATCATTGCGTGACCGGGGTTTACATTAATAAAACAGGGTGGAGCCACACACAGCCAATCTGATTTGTTTCATTTTAATGCAGGTTATTGATGCCAAAGACCGCAAAGCTCACAAACTTGGTCATTGAGTAATTGATTAATTGTGTGTTAGGGTTAGGAAAAGTGGGCGCAGCCAGCACCTGCAAAATACATAAAAGGGCAATGCCGGGTCATAACTGGGTGGAGACAAATGCAATTTTCACTGAGAAAATGTAAACTGCAGCAATTCTTACACTTTTAATGGTAGGGTTCTCAAACTTTGCACAATTGGTCACTGGGTGACTGGGATTAATATTTAGAGAAGTGGGTGGAGCCTACAAAAGCCAATCAAAATTCACCTATTGATTTTCAAGGGGAATATGTAATTGCTACCATTCTTGCACTGTTAATGGCACAAGCCTTAAACCTGGTACAGTTGGTCATTGGGTGACTGAGGTTTAAATTCGGACAAAGGGGTGGAGCCACAAACAGCCAATCAGATTTGTTTAATCTCAATGGAAATTATTGATGCCAAAGACCGCAAAGCTCACAAACTTGGTTGAGTAATTGTGTGTTAGTGTTACAAATAGTAGGCGGAGCCAACACCAGCCAAATACATACCTGAACAATGTTAGGAAATAAGTGGGTGGAGAAAAATACAAATTTAATTGCGCAAATGTAAACTGCAGCCATTCTTACACTGTTAATGGTAGGGTTCTCAAACTTTGCAAAGTTGGTCACTGGGTAACTGGGATTAATATTCAGAAAAGTGGGTGGAGCCTATAAAAGCCAATCAAAATCCACCTATTGATTTTAAAGGGGAATATTTAATTGCTGCCATTCTTGCACTGTTAATCACCTGTACCTGGTACAGTTGGCCATTGGGTGATTGGGGTTCAAATTCAGAAAAGGGGTGGAGCCACATCCAATCAGATTAATTTTATTTCATTGCAAATTATTGATGCCAAAGACCGCAAAGCTCACATACTTGGTCATTTAAGTAATTGTATGTTAGGGTTAGGAAAAGTGGGCAGAGCCAACACTAGCCAAATACACACCCGGGCAACGCCGGGCGTCCAGCTAGTAAAGAATAAAGGCCATATTGCGAATCCCCCATGAAGAGATTGACTAAACGTCAAACATCGCTGGACATCGTCCATAGCATCAGGTTAGGCGACCGTAAAATATTGGAAAAATGTACCAATATTTTACCATATTAATTACATGCAGCCTAATAGTAGAATATTAGTAATTTTACATGTATGCATTAAAACTTTCAATAATTTCAAATTAGTGCTCCCCCTTCACATAGGACAAGATGCTGTCTAAACCCTAACCACAATGCTTTGGGCTTGCTGCACCTCGAAAAATAGTGTTACATGCACTTCTAATAGAAATTAAAAACAGTTTGCTAGAGGGCGCTTCCCTGTCCAAATATATGTATATAAAGTCTCTCATAACTGGACAAACTGGGTCCCTTACTTCTTTCTTATTCCAGCTACAGTATACTGTACAAAAAAATCATCCTGCTCACTATACTAGAGGGCAGGACAATTGGTCAGATAGGAGCTGGAGGAGATGTCCTCATTTTAAATTGTCTAAGCGCTTTTGCTGTTGTTTGTCAGTAGATTTCTCTTATATTTTAATAAAAGTGATTGTTTTACACTAAGAAGGCGTGCTTAGTCCATAGATACACGCTCTGATGGTGGTTTAAGGAGCATTGCTGTTACGAGCTGACTGGAAGACGCCTGTATTGAGTACCTACTACCCGCAAATACCAAACGATTGCTGCTGTCTGTGAGCAGCTACCTCGGAGGGTGATTGTGGGACTGTCGGTGGTACACAGAGGCAGTGCAGGGGATGTGCAGAAAGCTCCGCAGTGATATTGTCTTATTTCTTCTGAGGTCACCTTTGAAGAGTACTGATAATAATCTGGATGTGATGGTGATCGTATTGGGAGATTACTAGCTCTGTGGGTTGAGGTAACATAAGGGCCAGGTGAGCGTGCCATTCAGGTGGCGCAGTGTTCTCCCCAGAAATATTTTGTAGCCGGGTGGCACGAAAAAGTAGCCGGGTGGGGAAGTAAGGTCACGCTGGGTGCTGCTGGGTGAGAAAGTAAGAAAACGCTGGAGAGGGAGGGTCACACTAGATGAGGAGATGTCTAGATCATGCTGGGTGCTGGTTTGGGGGAAGGGGGGGCGGGATAACTTGTTTGAGAAACAAAAATCACATTGCCAGCGCTTCCAAAATGCTCTGTATGTATGATATTTTCATACAAATTGCAACTGTATTTTCATACAAATTGCAACTGTAGTGTGAATGCTTCCACAGGGCAACTTTGTCATAGTACTTCTCTTTGCTGGCATTCAGTAAAGCTCTGGACATTCCCTGAAAAGCACCCCAGTGTGAATGGGGCCTTAGTGCCATAGCCCCCATCATCACATATTTGACCAGGCATCATTAACCACTCCCAGCATGCAATGTATGTAACTCCTGCTGCTGTATAGGAGCAGACGAGTGCTGACTAAAATCACACAGGCAGGTGACAATTATGGTGAGAACTCCAGAGAAGACTGTAAAAACCATGCTAGTTAAGCACAATGATTTAGTATTCTGGCTGAACTGGATGGCTGTAAATCTTCTGTTCAACCTGAAACTGTAACTGCTGAGAAAAGACAAGTGAAACATGCTGTACTGAACGTTTTGCCATTCATTTGCCCATACTGAAAGCTGGATATCTCAGTGATTTAACTGAAAACTTTGGGGTCAGTTTGTGATAAAGTGCAGGAAAACAGGAGGCAGAGTGAATGCAGCACCAGGTTCAGGTTACAGAGCCTGTAAACAGCTTGTTATCTGTATTACCAGTAGAAAAAAGAAAATGTGTTGATGTGTTAATCAGCCAGTATTTGATGTTTCTGGACATTGCAGGGAGAGGAGGAGAGTCTGTGCACTGTAGTAGCTGGGGGATGGGGTGACTCACCAACAGGAGAGCAATAGAGCTACACATTCTATTCTGTGCCTGGACTGCAGCTGAAAGCTCCCCCGGTCTGACTGGCTCATCTCTGCTCTGTACTAGGAGCTTTCCCCGCCCCTCCACGCTGCTGATAGGAAGGAGCTGAGGAGGAGGAGGGCGGAGATGTCTCTACATTCCGAGCTGTGCCTAGTGATTCAAAACTCTGTGGCACTGTGCAGAAGAATGATTCAAAATTCTGTGCAGAGGAATGATTAAAAACTGCAAGAAGTTGTGAATCATTCCTCTGCACGGGGTTTTGAGTCTCTGCTGTAGATGGAGCCTAATCACAGCAGCCGGGCGGGAACAGAGACCCAGGTGGGCGCTCCGCCCGGCTAATAGGCTCTGGGGAGAACACTGTGGCGGTTGTGGATGAGGTCACGTGGTGAGGGCTGGTGATCCATTAACTAAACACAACAGGTGGACCACTGCAAAGCAGAGGGTTTTGGCGCACACGGCACTCACTGCCGCAGTAATGCGTGCGTATGTGTCCACTGAGTTGGATTTCCTCCTTCCCTGGTGACAGGATTAAGGGGCCCATACACCTAACGATTTTCCCGCCGATATACAGCAGATTCGATCACTGTGATCGAATCTGCTGTGAAATCGTTGCGCAAACGCTGACAGAACGATCGATGTCCGTCCGAAATCAATCGTTCCCGTCGATTCCCATCGATCTGTCCATGCAGAAGATTTTTCCTGATCGCCGGCGGGTCGGGAGTGCGTCGATAGACTAGGGCCAGTGCAGTGTCAGGGGAGAGTCATAAGTTGAGACACCAGAATATCTGCAGGCATCCTGCAGCTCACTGCACCGCACTCTTTCTTTCCCTGCTACAGTTGACTTTGGATGTAGCAGCAGCGTGTGTACAGAGCATGGAGCAGCTCTGGGGAACTTAACAGAGTCAGGTATGAGCACAGCCCTGTGCCCTGCTGTGTGAATGCTTCACTTTCCCCTTCATTACTAATGTCGGCTGTCCTCATTATTATTTGTATCCAAACTGCTCCTGATCGATCCCGTTGTCAGTCGGATGGGAAATTGCATTATGTGCACCCAGCATGATGTTCCACCATATTATTATACTGTCTTGTGCGTGGCTTTCAGGAATTCCCCCCTTGAAAATCCGGGGCTTGCCCCTGCTCTCCGCTGTCTTCTTCTCCGCGCTCGGCTCAGAGGTCGGCTGGCTTCACTGAACTTCCTGTCCCGGCAGGAAGTTTAAACAGTAGAGCGGCCTCTACTGTTCCCCAGACAGGAAGTTCAGTAAAGCCAGCCGGACTCTGAGCCCAGCACGGAGAAGAAGACAGCGGAGACCGGGGGACACGTGCCGGCGGAGCAGGTAATGTATAGCTGGGGGGGGGGGGGCATTTGTTGGTCGATCTGATGGCAAATCGACCAATGTATGGCTACCTTTAGACAAACTGTGCCAACCGGACTTTGTTTTTTTTCTTTGTTTTTTGGAGGTACTCCATGAATACAATGTAACTGGATTAAGAAGAAGAAGCACAGGACCTGGTTTCTCCAGTTCCGAGAGACCTATATATATATATATATATATATATATATATATATATATATATATATATATATATATATATGGACAGGGATGTGCGCTCTATTGAACTGTTATGATGCTTTAAAACTTGTTTAGTCTAAAGGTGCGTACACACGCACTACATCCGCCAACGACGTGTCAGTCAGACCCTCCCAATGGGCGGGCGTTCAGCCGTCAGTGGCACGAGTGTACGTGCTGTCGGCGAACTGAGCGGATCGGGGCAGCACGGTGGCGTAGCGGTTAGTGCTCCCGCCTTGCAGCGCTGGGTCCCCAGTTCATATCCCAGCCAGGGCACCATCTGCAAGGAGTTTGTATGTTCTCCCCGTGTCTGTGTGGGTTTCCTCCGGGTACTCCGGTTTCCTGTCACATCCCAAAAACATACAGATAAGTTAATTGGCTCACCCCTAAATTGGCCCTAGACTACAGTACTTACACTACATAATACATACATACACATATGATAATGGTAGGGATTAGATTGTGAGCTCCTTTGAGGGACAGTTAGTGACAATACAACAATACAAGATATATATATATATATATATATATATATATATATATATATATATATATATATACTGTACAGCGCTGCTTAAGATGTCAGCGCTATATAAATACTAAAAAATAATAATAGAAATAATAATAATCGTTTAGAAACGGCCTTATCAGTCTGCCGACAGCA
Source organism: Hyperolius riggenbachi (assembly GCF_040937935.1). Taxonomy (NCBI): domain Eukaryota; kingdom Metazoa; phylum Chordata; class Amphibia; order Anura; family Hyperoliidae; genus Hyperolius; species Hyperolius riggenbachi. Next base: position 99,280,930 of record NC_090657.1, read on the forward strand.
CGTACACACGTGCTGCTACTGTCGTCTGAACGTCCGCCCAGCGGGATGGTCTGACGGACACGTCGTTGGTGGATGTAGTGCGTGTGTACACACCTTAAAGAGAACCTGTACTGAGTAAAAATATTTTAAATAAACACATGAGGTAACTTCAAATGAGCATTACATAGTTACCTTGCCATCAGTTCCTTTCAGAAGCTCACCATTTTCTTCTGACAATAATCCCTTCCAGTTCTGACAATATTTTGTCAGATCTGAAATATATCAGTTGCTGTCAATAAGATATCAGTTGCTGTCAGTTATAGCTGAGAGGAAAACTGATGTACCAGGTAATGTCCATGTTTCCCTATGGCTCAAGTGGGCGATGTTACAGTTTAACTGTGTGCTGACCAGAAAGCTGTTATGGGTAATGGCCATTTATAAAATGGAGGACGGAAAATTCCCTTGATCACAGTGAACAAACAGGACGCGGGAGAGGAGAAAGACACTGAGGAGTAGACTACATGGAAGGTAAGTATGACTTGTGTTTGCTTATTTTTACTTTTAATTTTGAGTTCAGGTTTTCTTTAAGAAGTGGGGATAGTGCAAGTTCAAAAGGTGCTTATCCGAAGACATGACAACAAAAGTTGTTTAGGTGACACCGTTAATGACAAACTGTACAATATTTCTTTGCAAGTTTTCGAAACTTTAAGTTTCTTCTTCAGGCATGTTTCAGAACTGCATCAGAACCATACCATGGTGCAAAGGTGCTTAGTTTGAGAAGTGGGGAACATTAAATACTATAGGAAAGGGAGAGGACAGTGACCAGAGTTGATTAGTAGATTAAACATCAAATGAGTGCTTTATTTATTTATTTATTTTTTGTTGGAGTCTGTTATATGTCTCCTGTAATCCCCTGCACAGCGGTATGTACTGAGGAGGCGGATAGGATCAGGCAACACATTTTGTTATCAGCTCTGATAAAATCTCCAACTGAGCATTCAGTCTAGCTTTGCCCCAGAATGATTATAGCTGAGTCAATCTTCTGTGATGTCTTTTCAAGCCCAACCCCGTCCCCTCCTATATCTGCTTTCCTGCTGCGAGGATACATAGCAGGAAATCAGAGCCACAAGGGGGCAGGCTTGGGCTTGAATAGACATCACAGAAGACTGACTCAGCTATAATCATTCGGGGCAAAGCTAGACTGAATGCTTATTCGGAGATTTTATCAGAGCTATTAACAAGAAGACTGAGCAGTGAAGGATGAAACAAAAAGCAGAGTAGGTGTTTACTGTCATGTTCCCATTGACATATATATGGTAAAATACATGAGGGTGCTTCCTCTCTGGTTCTCTTTAAAGAGAATCTGTATTGTTAAAATCGCACAAAAAGTAAACATACCAGTGCGTTAGGGGACATCTCCTATTACCCTCTGTCACAATTTCGCCACTCCTCGCCGCATTAAAAGTGGTTAAAAACAGTTTTAAAAAGTTTGTTTATAAACAAACAAAATGGCCACCAAAACAGGAAGTAGGTTGATGTACAGTATGTCCACACATAGAAAATACATCCATACACAAGCAGGCTGTATACACCCTTCCTTTTAAATCTCAAGAGATCATTTGTGTGTTTCTTTCCCCCTGCAGCTATCTTCCACTGAAGTTTCAGGCTGCTCTTTTCTTCCTGCAAACAGCTTTGCCCTTGTCTGAATTTCCTCAGTATGTGAAAGCCCAGCCAGCTCAGAGGACGATTTATCCAGCTTGTAAAAGATAAGAGAGAAGCTGCTCTAATCTAAATAATACACAGGCAGTGTGCACAGAGGGGCCTGGAGGGCGGAGTTCATAGCAGAACCACAACACTGAAGAACTTGGCAGCCTTCCAGACACAGGCCGACAAGTCTGACAGGGGAAAGATACATTGATTTATTACAGAGACTGTGATAGTAGAAAGTGCTGTAGTAAGCCAGAACACATTAGAATAGCTTTTGGAACTTGTAGGATGATAAAAAAGAGGATGCAATTTTTGTTACGGAGTCTCTTTAAGGTTTCATCAACAGGTAGCACTGTTGCTGGGAACAGTCCAATTAGCATATTCTGACCTTATGGTGTATGACAGGATTTTTGCCCTGGGCATTCCAGAAATATCAGTAATGTGAGATATTCTGAACAGTCAGTAAAAATCAGCATTATGCTGATGAGCTTATTACTATACCTCTCCTCCAGTTTGGAATCTCATAGCTGGAATAGCTGGACTAAATTGCAAATCCTTTTGCATTTGACATGCTTAAGACACACATACTACTGTTTGGCAGGAAATCACTTACACCGAATGAATAAAGTTTATTCTAAATAACCATGGCCTAGTGGGCATTGGGCTATGTACTGTTAGGTCCATAAATATTTTGACAGAGACACCTTTTCTCTAATTTTGTCTAGAAAAAAGTTGTGTCTGTTCAAATATTTATGGAACTATCTGTTAGTGTTGAATGAAACGGTACTCAAGCTTTTTGGGTTTCTTGTAATATCGACCTGCCTATGGTTTGACTTGTGTAGGATATTGGCATGAGAGATTGACCTATTAAATGGTTCTTGGATTGATTGTTAACTAGACACCCTATGATCTACCTGAATGCAGTATAGCTTTACCTTGCAGAATGTGAGTCCAGTAACTGAGACAATAGTAGAAGAGGCATTCAAAGGAATACAAATAATTAAAGGACAGAAAAGAGGATCACCTAAATAGATGCTCTGTTACCACAAATTGTGCAGACTTTATTGTGAACGGCTACAGTAAAGTCTGCATGCTGTCTGCAATTGTGGTCACAGAATGTCATTGGCAGTATCGATTGATTTTTTTATCGATTTGATTTTTTTTATGAGCTGTATTCCGTTTTTACTACTGTGTGTTCACTGCTTGGCTTAAAGCGGAACTGAACTCTTGCACAGGAGACAAGGAAACACAGAGAAATCCATCCTATTTATTTATTAATTGTATTTATAAAGCGCCAACATATTATGCAGCGCTGGACCCTATGTGTGTTTATAGAGAACAGCTTGTCTAAGGGCTGGTTCAGACGGACGTTTGGAGGCGTCGTCGCGTTCAGCAGCGTTCGTGTGCGTTTGGATGCGGTCGCGTTTTTTCTTCCCCTAGGGGGACATTAGCCGTCGCGGTTAACCTCCCCTGGAAGCTACATGTAGCTTCCAGGGGCTCCTTGAACGCCAGGGAAAATCGGGACCCGAACGCTGCGTTTGTGCAAACGCGCATAAAAGCTTGGTACAAACGCTCCCATTCACTTGAATGGGAGCGTTTAACACCAAGCCCTGAACGCTGGCTGTAAACGCTCTGCAAGCGTCCGTCTGAACCAGCCCTAATTCTCCTTTATCAGCAAGTAATGAGCCAGTGTAATTTGAGCTGTCAGCTGTCGAATTCTGACCTATCATGTAAACACAGGAGGTTAACAAAGGAGGTTAATTCTTTCTGTGCTCCCAAGAAACCAGGAAGTCACCACTCTGCAGAATCTCAGTAGGAGTTCTGTAGGCTGTAACAAGGAAATATTTTTCTTTAACCACTTCAGGTTCCAGGTTTTTACCCCTTAAGGTTCCCGACAATTTTGACATATTAGCTGTGTCGCTTTTGATACAGCAATAACTAATTACCAATGTCATCACAGTGATACATTGTATTTTTCAGGACATGCTAGGCTTTCTTATGGTAATATTTTTTTCAAGAATTATTTTATTTCACTGGCAATTTGTCAAGAAAAATTAGATGTAAACGCAAAAATTACACATTTTTTCATGTTTCCCCCTTCCTAACGTTTACATGACAAGTGCCACCTTTTTAAAACATCTCAAAATACATTATTTGGCTCATCCTGGTTAAAACAATACCATACTAGTCGGGCATGTAGCACTATTATCAGCCTGTGCGCCTGTAACAAGTGCATGCAATTGCTAGGGCGCACAGTTTGGGGACCCCAGTGTTGAATAGATGCATTGCAAGGCAACAACATTTCAGTGCATCTATGCAGCGTTGGGTCCCCGAGCTGTCGCCATAGTGATCACACTTCTTTGTCTTGTGGTCAGAAATAACACTATGTTGATATAAAACTTGTATTAAACCTCTTACACTAACAAACTTAATTTTGTTTACATATGACACCCGCCCCAGGCCCTGCGTACTCTAAGGCCGCCTCTGCTGGCAGCTCCCAAGTAGTACTTGCTCTAATCTTTGCATTATGACCTCAGTTATCCTTTAAAACCTCCCCTACCAAAAAAAAAAAACTAAAGGCAAATTCTGAAAGCAGTCATGTGTAAAGAATTAGTATGGCTATTGGATGTTAAATTTTCAAATTAAAAAAAAACAAAACTTTTTTGAGCAGCTGTGCACTATATTGCCTAAGACGTATTTTACCTGTTATGTACTGTTAATCAGTCCCGCCTCCTCAAACAGATTAATGGTTTTCACTACAATGCATACACAGCTATTGAGGCATTCAGTGAACTTTATGCTTGGTTGCACCTAATTTACCCACCAAACAGCTGTATTCAGAAAGCGGAGAAATCAGATAGTACTGCAGTTCTACACATTTGGCCCAAGGTGTTCCGTCCACAACAGCGCTTCCACACTCTTTATATTCATGTATCCTCACGGTTGCTGTTAGAATTTCTTCTGTTGAGTCCTGGGTTTTTATTGGACTGTGAAGACTAGTATAGGACGATGTAAACTGCAGGTAACAGTACTGGAGTTCATGTGTATCTTGCACAGGAAGTGATGTTGAGTTTTGTACAGTTGGATTGGAGTTTATGTGAGATGCAAATGATACTCAGTGAAATTCTGTATTACTTTGGTTCCATGCAGCATGAGAGCAGCATAGACAGCTCAGTGGTCGCGAGGTCAGACATTAAAGGAAAGAAGCAGTCCGGTCACCGAGGTCGCAAGACAGGAAGTGGGAAAAATGCCTCCGGAACTGGCAGCACCTCTTCCACAGGTATGTCACTGTGACGGATTTACCTCCAGCAAATTGGCCTCCACAGACAGATCTGTTGTGTGGATGTTGCACATTTCTGTGTCCTTTCGTGTGAATAACAGTTGCTCATTAGTCATAGACACTGTTAAACATAAAAAGTCTGTGACCAGTGCTGTGGTAGAAATTCTTCGTTTCTGATTGGCTTGTTAAAGGACCACTATCACGAAAAATTAAAAATTTGAATTACATGTAAACACATACAAATAAGAAGTACATTTCTTCCAGAGTAAAAATGATCTATGAAGGTTTTTTCTCCTATGTCACTTACAGTAGGTAGTAGAAATCTGACAGAACTGACAGGTTTTGGACTAGCCCATCTCCTCATGTTTTTAAATTTTTTTATTTCACAGCACTAGTGAATGGCAATTGCTCAGACCAACTCCAAAAAATAGTGTGCAAACAGATGGGGGGTGGGGCAGGCGGCATCTTTGTATAGCTCCCTTCGAGGGATTGCTTTTGTAAAAAATAAACAAAATACTAAAAATCACCCATGAGGAGACTGCCTAGTCTGAAGCCAGGAGTAAGATTGTTTGCCAGTTAATGGATGCATGATGCACTATCATAGCCATTACAGACCTGATATAGTGGTAAACACCATGTAACATGTTGCCTGAGTTCTTTATACATTTTTTTTTTTTACTTATTGGTATTGTCCCCTCTTTAGAGGTAAGTTATACTTAGTAACTTGTCTGGGTAATTTGTATATATAATTGATAGATGCTATAGAGTGATTTAGGTGCCTTCTTTTTCAATCTTAAAAAAAAATCATTCATTAACATTTTTCCCAATATACAATTCCCCCCTTTTGTTTAATGTCTCCCCTTCCCTATAAAACATAGGAATATGTTTCAACAAAGGCAAGTAAGCAGGGTGAGTTCACTCTGAGGTGGCCATACTCCTGTCAGTTTTTATTTTTAGACCAGCAGACCTAAGCCCATTACAATAACGGGCTCTAGGCCTCCCTCACAACCCCCCTCCCCTCCTGCCCCAGTCACCGCCACCATCCACCGCATGTCAGTGCGCATGCATGCCTAGCTCCCCGACGCATGCTCGACCATGCACAGCCGCGCTCCTTCTGCACCCGTCGTCCTCTCACATGCGCAGTAGCGCAAAGGCACGGACACAGGGACAGGAAAGGACGCAGGGACACAAGGGGTTTAATTTATAGGATTCAATAAAATAATGAAATTATCAAAATTATTATAATCTAAGGGTCATCATTTTATTTAATTTCATTTATTATTTATAAAAAGTATTGGCATCTCAAAGGATTAATTGACGTAGTAATTGAGGGTCTCTGCTGACCAAGCTAGTATTTAAGCACAGAAAGTTCCATTATGATGAGATGTAAAAAAAATACAAAAATGCTTTTGGGAAATCTACTAACAGTATTATTTTTACTGATGATTATTCTTCATCATCCTCGGTCTGTGTTACAGCGTACCTGAAATGGGTAAAAATGAAAAAAAAAATATACATGCCTGGGGCTTCCTTCCGTCCCCTTTAGGTCAATGGCTCCCTCGCCGTCCTCCTGCCGCCTCCAATCCTCTGATAGCTTGCCTGGTAAGTCCTTGGTCTGTGTTACAGCATACCTGAGATGGGTAAAAAAAAAAATATACATGCCTGGGGCTTCCTTCTGTCCCCTTTAGGTCAATGGCTCCCTCGCCGTCCTCCTCTGCCGCCTCCAATCCTCTGATAGCTTGCCTGGTAAGTCCTGTAGTCGCAGTATTCAATGCATGTACGGCCTGGCCGTGCGTGCACCCGTCTGCCGTGCTCCCTCCAACGGGAGCAGTATGAGGACACACGTGGCTAGATTGCACATGCACCGACTCACCCTGACTGGTGGATTTACTCTGCAGGCTATCGGAGGATCAAGGTGGCCCTGGAGGATGGCTAGGGAGCCATCAGCCTGAAGGGGGCTGCAGGAAGCCTCAGGTATGTATAATTTTTTACATTTACACGTACACTTTAACACAGACCGAGGACTAAGAATAATCATCAGTAAAAATATTACTATTAGTAAATTTCCCACATGCTTTTTGTATTTTTTTTATATTTGATGGGTATACTACAGTGGAATTTCTGTGCTTAAATACTCAGGTCAGCAGAGATCCTCAAGGGAGACCTCCCTGCTGGACTTCTCAGATGATATAAGAAGCCAGTAGATGATACTTATACCTGAGATATCAAAAATGTTTCACCATTTTACAATATTGGACTGTTTAAATCCCCTGGGGGTGGAAATAGTGTATTTTTTCTCACTAGATCTTTTACTGCAGGTAGTGTTTCGTCTCCTCCTGATCTGGTCACTTTCCCAAAATTGGAAGAACAAGAAGAAGAGGAGGAGGAGGAGGAAGAAGAGGATGATAATGATGATGCAGGGAGAACCTCAAGGCCAACATCGTCGTCTCCTCCAGAACTTACTTTCTCCAGCTTCGGTTCTATCATGCGTTTCTCCACTGATCCCTCAGCTCACACCCGACCATGGGACCCCACTCCATCTGAAGCCAGAACACAGAAGTGGAGCAGGGATGCTACAGAGCCACCACGGGATAAGAAGCATAAAGGCAGCAGGAAAAGCAGACATGGTCCTGGAAGACCTCGAGGGAGCAAGAACAACCCTCCACATAGCATTGCTTCCACCACATTAACGATTCCTCCGCGGCATTACACACACCAATCTACCCTACATAGTGTCAGCATGGAGTCGCCCCTTTTATCCTCAGGTAATTATTCAGGTAACACATCTTTCTGTGTCCAGTTGGTGGCTATTCACCACTCTGGTTATTTGTTATCATTCATTTGATTTACAGAGTACCATCGTCTTCTGTGGTACTTCACAATTAAAGGAAACCTGTAGTGTTCATAATACAAAAACAGTTTATGTAGATAAACCAGTGTAACACACAGAACACATGGTGAAATCTACATAAGGATGATCTAGTGAGGTATATTCAGCAACCTTCAGGGCTGTAGATTATTAGCGAACATAAGTCATCTTGTAAACCTGTTCTAGATCAATTAATAGTTGTCTGCCGTTAGGTTCTATCAAACCATAGCAAGGGTTCCTGAAAGGTTAGTGAACTCATGGCTGTACGGTGGATTGCATGCATTGCACAACCATTCCTTTAATAACCTTTCTGCAACTCTTGCTACAGTCTAGTGTGATTTAGGTGAGAATTGCAATCCTTTGTCACCAAAAAGGAGACAGTTCATAGGATCACATCTGCAGACTGGAGAACCCTTTAAAAATCAAAGAGAAAGCCCTTCTCATGCAAGATTGCGGGCTACATCTAAGTACAGCTGTTAATAAAGTGAAACTCAGAGTCATAAATTGTGCCCGCTGTAAGGATATGTGGGGGCGATGAGGATATGTATGGTAATATTCAGAACATGGTGACCATTTTGACTGGTACCTGATGTAGCATCCATTTTAACCCTGGCTTCAAGTGAAATTCATTTTGTTCATTTTCTGTCGGCTGTGTGGGTGAAATACTATCTTATATGTGTATGTCTGTTAGAGACAGTCTGGATGCTGTCTTTGAAACCTGCCACCTGTAAATGTTAAATCTGCATCTCTCTGTAAAGGACTGTGAATCTCATTTGAATAGACCAGCTAAGTTCAATAGCCCACAGACACCTAGACATTGTATGAAGTAGGAAGCAATCTGAATAGGCTGCCGGATTTATTTGAGACACCTCAGGATGTCAGGAAGCTCTTCGCATAATCTGTCTTGTAAAGTTAGATATGTTGGTAGATGGGGGAAATTTATATTTAATATAAATGAAAACCATTTCCCCCAAATGTGCTTGCATACCCTCAAGGGATATGTCAGAGCATAAAAGCCCTGTGCTGCGACTCAGTAAGCGTCTTTTCCTGAAGGTAGCTCTTGAGCTAGAGAAGTCCCTGATTTCTGATCACGTTAGATCAGAATTGTTATAGCACCAATGGTCACAAAATGATGTGCAAGGATCCACTCTGAAACACCGAGTGTCAGCAGTAATTTCTCAAGATCCGCACCATCTAGAAGTCCATCGACTGGATGACTTGCTCAGCTTCTGTTTGATTAATCACTGCAAGCTAGGTGTAACATAGGTGTGCACTTCTCATTGGCTTATAAGCAGCCTGCAGGCTTTATAAAGCAGCAGAGAACTGTTTGGGAGTGAGTTTCTCCATTTGTGTAACTAAAAATGGAGGATAGTGCACAAAGCGAGGACAAGACCAAAGCTAGAAAAGCATATGATTGGTACAAAAATCTTCACTTTATTATATCAAAAGGGATAAAAATCGGTAACTGGATGTTCTCCATTTGTGTGTTTGGTAAGTTTTAGAGCAGTTGGAGACAGGCCTTGGGGGTGGCAGCTCCAAGGGATTGGCTGCGCTCACATATGGTGTTAGATGCTGGTTCTGGGGCCCCGGGCAGTGAGAGTTCCCGGGGCCCCGGGCTGGCTCATGCACCATTGTTTTTAATTTCATCTTTATTCAAGTATCAAAATCCTAAAAACATGATAAAACAGCGTGGGAAAATGGCATATGACGCCTTTCTCAAATCATCATAGACCCACAGGTCTCATCTTTATTTGATAAGCTATTCTTCTGAGTACTGAGCAGAGCTTTACATCTTCTAGTGAGAAACTGCAGTGTAATTGTGTTACAAGTTGAGGGCCTGATTGTGTGCTCGGATTGTTAATCGATACTGTGTGAGATTGCATTGTGTGTGTGTTGCGGTCTCATACTAAAGCCTGTGGCTGACCCAAAATATGTAAAACGCCAGCCTGAGTGCAAGCAGCTCGACAGCAGAGTAGGAATTGTCATAGTGTTTAGCCAGTATCGTTGCGGACGACCACTAGTGGTGTCTGAGTCTTGCAGAGTGTTGTTGAGGGCCGACAGCTTTGTGTTCGCTTGAATAAGGCTGCTCCCCCTCTCAATTTTGGGTCAAAACCCCTGGAGGAACTGTCTCTGCAGGCTTGCCGAGGGGCCGGTTCCTGACACCTGCTACGTTATTCCTTGATAAGCTGATCCCATTGGCTAATTGTCACCATCTCTAGTCATGTGATATTTTTTGACAGAATTTAAACACCTGTCCAGTGGCTGTTTGCCAATGGGAGCACATAATGATGGAGTAAGGACAATTTACCACTCAGGCATGGATCCCACTCTGTAAACGGTTGTGCAGGTTCACCTATAAAATGGCTTTCAATCATTTTATCAAATGGGAGAGCTGGAAATTTTTTAATTTTAATTAATTAAGGCAATTTTTATTTAGTCGCTTTAGATTCGTTTGCTGTGGTTTTAACATCAATAGTTTAAGACTAATAAACAAAAAACTATTCATGCCTGGCTAGTACAGGTCCCCTGTACCTCCTCTGTGTCTCCAGTGTCCCCCTCAGTGTCACCTCTGCCCCCTTACCTGCTTATACAAGTTTAAGAGCTATTTTTTCTTTGAATGTTTTCCATTCAATTTTCTCAAAGACTAGTCCAGTTTGAAAAAAATATATATATTTTTGACTTATTCCCACAGAATCAAAGAATCCATGCTCGTTCGTATCGGCGGGTTGTTCGTAAGTCGGCGTTCGTAAGTTGTTGACTACCTGTAGGGATTTAAACACCAAAAAGTATTGTTACTAGGGAAAATCGTAAACCTGACAGCAGATTCTGCTCTGATGCAGTCCAGTCTGAGGAAAATCACATGGCCAGCTCAGCAGCCAGATAAAATTCTGGTGCATACAAATATCTGGAAAGTGGCTACTGTTATTAAAATAAGAGATATGTCTACACTAATATGTAGTAAGGATACTTTGTGGATTGCGGACTGAAAAAGATGGCGTCTTTACAATATGCAGCTCATAAGGCCACATTCACAGTGACCATTGTGTTCGCTGTGACAGAAGTAACGCAACGGGAATGCGGCGCCGCACGTTACCTGCGCTTTGACTTTCATACAGTGATACAGTCAATAAAAAGTGTTTCGCTGTTAATGCACGTTTTGTGGTAGTGCACTGCATGTTAACTCATGCATTGCGTTACCATGTCACATACCATTGTACCGCAACGTACCAGCCGCACTGTTAACGTTGCTTAAGTTGTGCATTGCAGCATGGCATACCGCACCGCAACGTACCACTGTGACCAGTGACCTAGATCCTATTCACATGTACATACTTGTAAACTGAATGTTATCCCAATAAGTTCATACTGACTTTTACTTGGAAGCAGGAAATTTGTGCGCATCCAGCTAATGGGCAATTTGGGCACTGCTATTGCCACTAATACATAAATATAGACTGTTGGGCATCAGAAGCAGAAATTTGGGCACGGGAGGTGCCAGATAAACAGTGAGCACCAAGGCCGCCTAGCATAAAGCGGGCATCGGGGCCACCCACCTGAATTTTTTCATTTATAGAAATTCCAGCCCCAATTTTTCCTTTATAAAAATGTTTCATTTATAAACATTTTTCATTTATGAAATGTATCGTCTTTGCATATTTCATATTAGCGGGGGCAGTTGAGGTTAGGTGTCAGTAGGGAGGGGGTAAGGTTAGGTGTCAGGAAAGGGGGTTTAAGGCTAGGCATCAGATAGGGGAGTTTTAAGGTTATGCGTGGGGGTTGGGTTAGGGTTAGCCGGCATCGGCGGTGGGTGGCTAGGGTTAGGCGTCAGAGGGGAGAGAGTTCTGTGTGAGAGTAGTTTTAGGTTTAGCTGTAGTAAAATATCTGTAACATTTACTATTGTAATTGCCACTATAAATAGTAGCATATCGGTGTTACTGATATTCGATCGGCTATTACAGTGGTATGCGAAAGTTTGGGCAACCTTGTTAATCGTCATGATTTTCCTGTATAAATCGGTTGTTACGAAAAATACTTCAGTTAAATATATCATACTAGTCTACCTAAGCCCGTTAAAAAACAGGCTCTAGGTAGTGATACTACCGCCACTGCATGTTAGTGCGCATGCTCACACCCGTCTGCCATGCACACGCCCGCCCTGCTCCCTGGCCCATCCTCCTGTCTCAACGGAGGATGAAGCAGGGACAGTTAGGTTTTATTATAGAGGATAGGAGACACACACAGTGATATTTGATAAGTGAAATGAAGTTTATTAGATTTACAGAAAGTGTGCAATAATTGTTTAAACAAAATTAGGCAGGTGCATAAATGTGGGCACCACAAAAAAGAAATGAAATCAATATTTAGTAGATCCTCCTTTTGCAAAAATTACAGCCTTTAAACGCTTCCTGTAGGTTCCAATGAGAGTCTGGATTCTAGTTGCATGAATGCGTTAGTGGATTTTGAGCAGTGTTTAGGGTCGTTGTATTGTTGAAAGGTCCAGCCCCGGCGCAGCTTCAACTTTGTCACTGATTCCTGGACATTGGTCTCCAGAATCTGCTGATACTGAGTGGAATCCATGCGTCCCTCAACTTTGACAAGATTTCCCATCCCTGCACTGGCCACACATAGCCCAAAAGCATGATGGAACCACCACCATATTTTTCTGCAAGTAGCAGGGGTTTTTCTTGGAATACATATTCAACTTCAGCCAAGCGCTTCCTTTATATTATGTGGCAGTCCACTACACCTCCACCAGGATCACCCTGTGAGATCCAAACTCACCAACTGCAGTGGGCCATATATTATAGTGGCCTTGCACGCCTTTGGGGGTATTAGCAGGCTCCCCTCGCCCTCGAACTCTCTTCTTCTTAAAACACCATCAACTTCTCCTCAGTAGTCAGCAGCATACAGATTTCACAAGATTTTACCTCAATGATAATAAAACGCCTTCATTGCACAGCTTGTTTGAATACACTGTACTTTAGTATGATATTACACTCATGTTTTGCGGGGTTTTGTCTCAGGCTATTGGAGTTTCTAATGGGCTCCCCCCTCCCCCCCCCTGCGGCCTCCCGGGCTGACTGCCGTTATGTTGGTATCCAGGGTGTGAGCTCGCTTCCACCGCCGCCAGCCTCCCTCCGCTACACGCGACTCTCCTTCCGCATGTGGCTCCTCCTTAGCGGAGGGAGGCTGGTGGCGGTGGAGGCGAGTTCACACCCTGAATACCAACTTAACTGCGGTCAGCGAGGGAGCCTGCTAATACCCCAAAGGCGTGTAAGGCCACTATAATATATGGCCCACGCAGTTGGTGAGTTTGGATCTCACAGGGTGATCCTGGTGGAGGTGTAGTGGACTGCCACATAATATAAAGGAAGCGCTTGGCTGATGTTGAATATGTATTATTGGAGGAAATGACTAATTCCTAGGAACAGCAGCACACCTTGGGACTCTTGTGCTGGGCCTTTTGTCCTAATATTGAGGACTCTATTTTTTATAAAATATACAGACCATATTGGCCAGACTATTTGATCATAGTGATTTGTATACATATTTTCCCTCTTTTTACATCATATTGATACAATTGTATTCTAAGCGCTGTGTGTTTGTTGCATATAATGTTTTTCTTGGAATGCTGTCTTGATTTTCCTCCATGCATAACTCCCCTTGTTACGCCCAAATAACTCAATTTTAGTTCCATCAGTCCACAGCACCTTATTCGAAAATAAAGCTGGCTTGTCCAAATATGCTTTAGCATGCCTGAAGTGGCTCTGTTTGTGCTGTGGGCGGAGAAAAGGCTTCCTCTGCATACAGCACCTCCTTGTGTAAAGTCTGCTGAATGGTTGAATGATGCACAGTGACTCCATCTGCAGCAAGATGATGTTGTAGGTCTTTGGTGCTGGTCTGTGGGTTGACTCTGACTCTTCTCACCAGTTGTCACTTCTATCTATCTATCTGAGATTTTTCTTGGTCTGCTACTTCCAGCTTTAACTTGAACTGAGCCTGTGGTCTTCCATTTCCTCAATATGTTCCTAAATGTGGAAACAGACAGCTGAAATCTCTGAGACCGCTTTCTGTATGCTTCCTCTAAACCATGATGGTGAACAGTCTTTGTCTTCAGGTCATTTGAGAGTTTTTTTGAGACCCCCATGTTGCTACTCTTCAGAGAAAATTAAAAGAGGAGGGAAACTTACAATTGACCCCCTTAAATACTCTTTCTCATAATTGGATTCACCTGTGTATGTAGGTCAGTGGTCACTGAGCTTACCAAGCCAATTCAAATAATTAGTTCTAAAGGTTTTGGAATGAATAAAATGACAACAGTGCCCAAATGTATGCACCTGCCTAATTTTAGTTAAACAATTATTGCACAATTTCTGTAAATCCAATAAACTTCATTTCACTTCTCAAATATCACTGTGTGTGTCTCCTATATGATATATTTACTGACATTTTTTATCGTAACAACCAACGATTTATACAGGAAAATCATGACGATTAACTAAGGTTGCCCAAACTTTCACATCCCACTGTATGTGGCGCCCATATTTCCTTGCACCTCTTTTTCACACACCCCTTTTATTTCTATTCTTCACTGATATTTTGTTCCTTTCTCCTTTAGGTATTTACACCAGTAATAAAGACCCGATCTCTGTAAGAACGGCGTGCAGCACTCCACTCCCTTCCAGCATCATGTCTCACCAGACCTCCCTCCCTCCATACAGCAGAGCTGGTTCCATAACAGCATCTTCCACAGCCTCCACCACACAGGTCCGAGCTAGCTGGGAAGAAGGATGCCTGTATTGGCAGACTTGTGTTTATTCATATATTTAAATAAGATGAGATACAGCAGTGACTGAGAAAAGTATGGAAAACCATCTAAAGCAATTATATTTCATGTTTTTATGTTGCTGTGGTCAGCAGAATTGTCATTGGTTGCTATGGGAAAATGCACTTTCATCATGAAAAGAAGCAGCAGCTGGGCACTAGCATTCCACGTGCATCAAAAGAAACTTTAATAAATCCGGCTATAAATCATCACAGGTAACTTGCATCACATATACCTACAGTTCCTACCTGATCTTGCACGGAGCCTCTGAGGATGCTCAAATAGAGCGAAACGGTCGCCAGGCTAGCCACTGCTCCCACTTCACCCCACAGCCAAGCAAGATCGGGGTAGGAACTGCATGTATCTGTGATGCAAGTTACCTGTGATGATTTATAGCTGGATTTATTAAAGTTTCTTTTGATACACGTGGAATGCTAGTGCTGAACTACTGCTTCTTTTCATTATGACTATGTTAAGTGTTACTTCTGAGTTCTGAGCACACATTGGGAACATGGTGACTATACCCGATCGGGTCCTCCAGAAATACATTGAACTATCCCATTTTGAATGCACTAGTGATTGTAGTGCCTGTTGCTGTTTCTTGATAGCTAATGGAAAATGCACTTTGCCTATTGTCATAGTGTTCTGCTCTGCTCTATTAATTAAGGTAGATTATAGTTCTGTTCTTAGTCCAGTCTATTCCAAAGAGGATTTCAGCAGCGCACATCAGTGTGCAGTACGCAAGGACATCATGCAGAGCACAGACAGCACTCTCTGATGGGCACATTAATGTGCTGTGCAGTAGTGTGCTCTGATCATACACTGCTGCAAGCATTTCTGTGCACAGTGCAGTGTTATCCCATTTAATGTAACTGAATGAGCACAGTGCTGCAACACAGGTGCCATGTGTTTCTGTAAAACTGCCACATGTGTTTTAGAGCAATGTTAAAGTGTGCCCAGGGCCTTAAAAAAAATCTGAGGTGGGCTTTATAGCTGTATTTATACTTACCTGCAGCTTCTTCCAGCCCCATGAAGTGCGTTGGGTCCCTCTCCGTTCCCTTGCAAATCCTCCCGGGAATCCGGCCAGCTACGCTCTAATGCGCATGCTCGGCTGCGCGCACAACCCCCATCGCGCTCCCACAGCCGGGAACGTTCTGCACTTGTGCAGTAGTACTGCGCAGGCGCATAACTCTCCCATGTATGGGAGCACAACGGGGTGCGCACGCCCAAGCTGTGCATGCACAGAAGCACGCGAGAACAGAGAGGCTGAAGAGGGATCCCACGCACCTCATGGGGCTTGAGGATGCCCCAGGTAAGTATAAATATAGTTATAAAGCCCAATTTAGGTACCCTTAAGAAAACCTATATAAAGTTATGAGAAACGAAACAGAAAGTAATGCCTGTACTTTTAATATGAAAATATGGTTACATACACATAGTTATATAAAACTTCTTATAACTGCTTCCTTCTTTTTATACCAGTGTTGATACAGGGCCTACCTGCAATGTCTTTTTTTTACTACTTGTTCTTTGCTTTGCAAAAATGACAATATGGGTGGCTCATCTTGGAGTTGTCACCCATCTATCCTGAAACCGTCACCGCTTTCCAGTTCCCTTTAATATTAATTTTATCTGACTGGGAGCCAGTGTGCATGCCTATTACTATTCAGAATCTATTTAATATAACACTCCATGGCATCCCAGTTGCTACAGTTTCAGTTGGGAGTTCAGTCACTAGACAACAAAGTGACATGTAAGATGCAGTAGACTCTTCCTGCAGGTGGCTAGCTGTTATTATTCTTCTTAGCTGCTCAAAGCATCATGTCTGTTGTTTCCTTTAGGACACCTAACTATCCAATTTATTGCCGGAAATCTGTGGACTTCAAGCTTCAAGTGTACTTATGTAAATTTTGCTGGGCTGGTTAGAAGGAGTTCATGCTTCTTCACAAAAGGGTTTTCTAACCATGCTCACATTTGATAAAGGTAGTGACTTTTTTTTGTAAAGTCAAAGCCATGAAATGAGAATTGAGATTCTTGAGTGGGACTTAAATAAGACTGTAGGGTAACTCTCACTAATTACTAATTACAGGCCATAAATCTGTTGCATTATAGAAAACTACTTCTGTGTGCAGGTAATAGATAAAAAAAAAGTCAACAGTTTAGGATGGGCGCTTTAAAACATTAAAAGATGGTGCCATTCAGCTGAGGCATTAAAAGCATTAAACTTACATTTTTAGCTTTTAAACATAAAATGAGATTTTTGGAAAGTCATGTGTTGGACTTTAGAGAAGATCGTTTCTTATTTTATTTTCAAGTTTGCTTTAAAGGGGCACTATTGCGAAAAATTTTAAAATTTAAAATATGTGCAAACATAGACAAATAAGAAGTATGTTTTTTCCAGAGTAAAATGAGCCATAAATTACTTTTCTCATATGTTGCTGTCACTTACAGTAGGTAGTAGAAATCTGACAGAAGCGGCAGGTTTTGGACAAGCCCATCTCTTCATAGGGGATTCTCAGCATAGCCTTTATTGTTTGTAAAGATATTCCCTAAAAAGGATTTAAATAATGATGCAGGCCAGCTTCCCTGCTCGCTGCACAGTTTTTTGGCAGTTGGACAGAGCAACTGCAATTCACTAAGTGCTTTTGAAAATAAATAAATCCCTGAGAATCACCTATGAAGAGATGGACTAGTCCAAAACCTGTCACTTCTGTCAGATTTCTACTACCTACTGTAAGTGACAGCAACATAGGAGAAAAGTAATTTATGGCTCATGTTACTCTGGGAAAAACGTACTTCTTATTTGTATATGTTTGCACATACTTTAAATTTTACAATTTTTCGCCATAGTGCCCCTTTAAGGAAGTAGTGATTTTCCTACATATTTGATGTTTTTTCTTTTTATCCTATTAGGTCTTCTCATTGGCTGGCTCCACGTTCAGTATCCCGTCATCACACATTTTTGGAAACCATTTATCCATGCCCCCACTCCTTAGCCAAGCTGAAGGCAATAGAATAGGTAACTGTACATGATATAATTAATGATAATACCGTATGTCTATATAGTAGTTGATATCTGCACTAAGCCTTTGTGTTTTGTCATTCTGATCACTGATTGGTTATTGGTCTCACTGTCTCAATTGTTGTTCTTCTAGATTATCTGTCTATTATACCATTCCCACTGTAAATATATACTGAGGTGTCAAGTGCCTAGCCACCCATCCATAAGATCACACAACGTGGATAGGGATTATAATTAACTACTAAAAAAATTCAGAGATCTAGTCCCAACATTTTACATGCATACTTACAAAAATGTTGCAGATACATGCTTTGTGAAAACAGTAGCCTACATAGTTGATTTGGTTTTTAGGAGTAATCTGGTTATTACTGCGGAATTGATATTTATGAAGTGTTTGAACGTTTGACATGAAACTGAATTCCTGCTGACATAATTTACAGAAATGAAAAACGAGTAATGGATGTCAGCAGTTACTATTGTTTATGTATATTAAAGTGGAGGTGGAGTAACGTAAAAAAAATAAGACTAGTTTTCAAAGAATTCTTAAAGGGACACTTAAGTCAAACAAAAAAAAAATGAGTTTTACTCACCTAGGGCTTCCAATAGCCCCCTGCAGCTGTCCGGTGCCCTCGCCGTCTCCCTCCGATCCTCCTGTCCCCGCCGGCAGCCACTTCCTGTTTCGGTGACAGGAGCTGACAGGCTGGGGACGCGAGTGATTCTTCGTGTTCCTGGCCACAATAGCGCCATCTATGCTGCTATAGCATATATCATATATAGCCTGTCAGCTCCTGTCACCGAAACAGGAAGTGGCTGCCGGCGGGGCTAGGAGGATCGGAGGGAGACGGCGAGGGCACCGGACAGCTGCAGGGGGCTATTGGAAGCCGTAGGTGGGTAAAACTCATTTTTGTTTGTTTGACTTAAGTGTCCCTTTAAGTGTACCCAAAAAAGCCAGTTTTACTTACCTGAAGCTTCTACCAGTCCCCTGCAGTCAACCTGTGCCCGCACCAGTACCCTACGATCCTCTGGTCCCCCGCCACGGCTCCGTTTCGATTTCGGTGACTGAGCATGTCGCTGGCCCCTGCACCTGTGCGGCTTTGGCCGCATGCATCCTCGTTTGCGTCCTGCGTAGGCGCAGTACACCTCTACTGCACCTGCTCAGGACGCCTTCGGGAGTGTGAATAAGGACACGCACAGCCAGGGCCGTGCAGGCGCAGTGGCCAGCGACAGGCTCAGTTGCTGATATCGACCAGCGGTGAGGCACCGGAGGACCGTAGAGTACCGGCACAGGTCGACTGCAGGGGGCGGGTAGAAGCCCCAGGTAAGAAAAACTGGCTTTTTTGGGTACACTAAAGTATCCCTTTAAACTAGTCTCCCCAGGCAGCGTCTGAAGGCTTTAACGTTTTACAGCTTGCTTTAGTGTGCAGTTATTAGTGTCCAGTTATTAGTGTCCAGTTTTGACATATATTTAACTCTGACATAAAGTATCTCTTTCATACAGAGCCTGAAATAGAAGACTGTAGCTTTGTATGTAGAGAAAGCTCTCCAAGAGAAAGCTTATCCTCCATGTAAGTATATGTAATCATTATCATGCATTTATACAGTGATTTCCCTTTTTATAGTGCTTTACAGAGTGCACTGAACAACTTGTGTCACTAAATAAGGAGTTCACAATTTAATCGAATATCCCTTACATGGTTGTGTGTGTGTGTGTGTGTGTGTGTGTGTGTGTGTGTGTGTGTGTGTGTGTGTGTGTGTGTGTGTGTGTGTGTGCGCGAGCTCGTGCGATGAGATTCGAACCTGGACCCCAGCACAGTAAGGGATTAATGGTGGACAGTATTCGTGTCCACCATTAGAATCAAACGCAATCCAGTGGGCAACTCTGTGGAAAACGAGTGCTGTACACTTGGGTATACCTGAGCGGATTATACTGTTGCAATGGGAAGGGGAAGAGGAACAATGGAGCAGTTTGCCAGATCTTTAAACGATCACAGGGGACAGTTGTACACATGCTAGCATACAGCATTTTTGGAGTGATTTCATTTCAATATTATACAATTACAAAACGCAATCACTCCTAAATCGCTTTCCTGTACAGTGATAAAACAGCTTTTTGCTGATCGCTGATGATCAGCAAAACACTACCAAAGTGCCCAGTGTGAACTAGCCTGTACCTCACAGACAGCAAGTCAACATGTGTACCAGACTCTGGGCACAATCCAAATCACTTTTTTGCCAAGTTTTTTCCTAGGTCAGTGGTGGCAAACCTTTTCGAGACCGAGTGCCCAAACTTCAACTCAAAAGTCTCTTGACTCTCGTAAAGTGCCAACACGCCAATTTGAACAAAATGACCCCCCTCAGAAGAGATGACAAATACCAGGCCCTCAAACCTACAGTGACCAGATTTTTGTGGGTTCAACACGGGGCGGGGGGGGGTGTTTGCGGGCGCGCCGGAAAAATGGGCGTGGTCATGACATTGTATGGACGGAGCTAACGTAATGATGTAACAGCGAGGCATAAGAAAGCAGCGTTTCCGCTATGATGTGGTGAAACGAGAATTCGCTTCATGGGTGTGCAGAAATTGTGTGATGCTATTTATAAGTATACTGTAACCCCAAAGCAGCAAATATAGCCAACTATGACCATTAAATAATAAATGCAGCAACAGTTACCCCAGACACCAGAAAATAAATGCAATGTGGGCAGCATTTCACCAGAAAATAAACGTAATGTGGGCAACATTTCAGCAGAAAATAGCGCAATGTGGCAGCATTTCACCAGAAAATAAACACAATGAGGGCAGTTTTTCACCAGAAAATAAACGCAATGAGGGTAGCTTTTCACCAGAAAATTAACGCAATGAGGGCAGCATTTCACCAGAAAATAAATGCAATGAGAGCAGCATTTCACCAGAAAATAAACGCAGTGAGGGCAGCATTTCACCAGAAAATAAATGCAATGAGGGCAGCTTTTCACCAGAAAATAAATGCAATGAGGGCAGCATTTCACCAGAAAATAAACGCAATGAGGGCAGCTTTTCACCAGAAAATAAACACAAGGGCAGCATTTCACCAGAAAATAAACGCAATGAGGGCAGCATTTCACCTGCAAAAAAAAAAAAAAAAAAGAATTTACTCACCTGACAGAAGTCTCCTCACCCGGCTGGCCTCTGGCGTGCAGCTCCCCGGAAGATCCTCCTGCATATCTCCCGCACTGAATGGAAATGGAATAGCAGGGCTACGGGAAGATGGCGCCCGAAGCCCTGTACTGGAAACACAAATAGTCTCCAGTACAGGGCTTCGAACGCCATCTTCCCGTAGCCCTGCTCTGCCTGCCAGAAGACAATGCAGGCTGGAGCGGGGCTGCGGGCTATGAACTGGTGCGGCGTCTATTAGACGCCGCGGCCAGTTCAGTGCAATCATGCGGTGGCCAGATGAGCAGCGATGGCGTGCCTGCAGATGGCGCTACGCGTGCGGGGTCTGGCACGCGTGCCATAGGTTCGCCATCGCTGTCCTAGGTGATAGTTTCACATCCGTTAAGCCGCCAACAAGCAAGAAAGTACAATAATTTTGACAGTACTTTATCACTTACTTTTTGGTACGTTTTAAATTGTAGCGCTGAAAATTTATTTTAAACAGATGAAAAAATGATCTCCTAGGAGAGAACTTAGGAGAAAAAGTGAATTGGATCGTACCCTCTGTTTACACATATAAGCCATCTGTAGACAAAGGAAAAAAACTTCCAGGGGAACTACTGAGGTACTAGCTTCAATGTCAAGCCCACACTGAGGCAGATATAGTAAAACTGGTGCAGTAATGGAAGTGTCTCAGAGCAATTACCGTATTTCGCGCCGTATAAGACGCTCCGGAATATAAGACGCACCCAGGTTTAGAGGGCAAGAATCGGGGAAAAAATAAACTAAACCTGGTGCATCCATATTTCAGGAGCATCTTGTACATGTCCTCCCCCAAATGGTGTCCTCCTGTGTACCTCATGTGTCTTTATCTCCCCCTGTCTACCCCAAGTGTCCTCTGGTCTCCTACCCTGTGTCCTGTGGATTCCCCCCTGTGCCCCCTCGTGTCCCCCCCCCCCCCCTGTGCCCTCTGGTCTCCCCCCTTTGTCCTGTGATGTTCCCCCTGTGCCCTCTGGTCTGCCCCCCTGTGCCCTCTGGTCTGCCCCTCTGTGTCCTCTGGTCCCCTCTGTGCCTTGTGGTCTGCCCCCCTGTGCCCTCTGCTCTACCCCCTCTGTGTCCTCTGGTCCCCCTGTGCCCTCTGGTCCCCCTGTGCCCTCTGGTCTACCCCCTCTGTGTCCTCTGGTCCCTCTGTACCCTCTGGTCTGTGCCCTCTGGTCCCCCCTGTGCCCTCTGGTCTGCCCCCTCTGTGCCCTCTGGTCTGCCCCTCTGTGTAATCTGGTCCCCTCTGTGCCTTGTGGTCTGCCCCCCTGTGCCCTCTGGTCTGCCCCTCTGTGTAATCTGGTCCCCTCTGTGCCTTGTGGTCTGCCCCCCTGTGCCCTCTGGTCTACCCCCTCTGTGTCCTCTGGTCCCCTCTGTGCCCTCTGGTCTGCCCCCTCTGTGCCCTCTGGTCCCCCCTGTGCCCTCTGGTCTGCCCCCTTTGTGCCCTCTGGTCTGCCCCCTTTGTGCCCTCTGGTCCCCCCTGTGCCCTCTGGTCTGCCCCGTGTCCTCTGGTATGCCCCCTCCGGTCTGCCCCCTCTGTGTCCTCTGGTCCCCCCTGTGCCCTCTGGTTTACCCCCTCTGTGCCCTCTGGTCTACCCCCTCTGGTCTGCCCCCTCTGTGCCCTCTGGTCCCCCCTGTGCCCTCTGGTCTGCCCCCTCTGGTCTGTGCCCTCTGGTCTGCCCCCTCTGTGCCCGGTCTGCCCCCGTGTCCTCTGGTCTGCCCCCTCTGTGTCCTCTGGTCCCCTCTGTTCCCTCTGTTCTGCCCCCTCTGTGCCCTCTGGTCTGCCCCCTCTGTGTCCTCTGGTCTGTGTCCTCTGGTCTGCCCCCTCTGTGTCCTCTGGTCTGTGTCCTCTGGTCTGCCCCCTCTGTGTCCTCTGGACTGCCCCCTCTGTGTCCTCTGGTCTGCCCCCTCGTCCTCTGGTCTTCCCCCTTTGTGCCTTGTCGCCCCCCATGTTTCCCCCTGTGCCTGGCTCCCCGCTATGTGTTTATCCTACCCCAGCGCTTACATCGCCGGGTCCCCCCTGTGTATGCAGCGGCAGCGGGCAGCAGCTTACCTCCTCCATCTTGCCCGCGGCGATTGAAGACATCCGGCTCCTGTGGGCGGCTTCCTCTAGTGCCGGCTTCTAATGACACGTAATTGATGACGCGTCATTAGAAGCCGGCACTAGAGGAAGCCGCCCACAGGACCTGGATGTCTTCAATCGCCGCGGGCAAGATGGAGGAGGTAAGCTACTGCCCGCTGCCGCTGCATACACAAGGGGGACCCGGTGATGTAAGCGGGGGGCTTAGGCATGTAAGCGGGGGAAGCAGGATAGACACATAGCGGGGAGCCAGGCACAGGGGGAAATAGGCAGGGAATCCCAGACATAGCGGCGGTTCGTATCGGCGGGCGTTCGGAAGTCGGGGATTCCCTGCCTTTGCCGTATAAGACGCAGGGACTTCTTCACCCCAGTTTTTGGGGAGAAAAAGTGCGTCTTATACGGCGAAAAGTACGGTAGTCATATTCATAAATCTACACTTGCTTTAACCACTTCCTGCCATGGGCTGAAGGGAACAAATGTGTACGTGTGCATGAGTGTGTGCAAGCATGCGCACTTCGACAGAAATGTCGGACTTATATAAATGTTATATTTGCACTGAAGGTTCATAAATAGGAAGTTTATAAATGAAAAAGTTGCAAGGAGTGAGTGCCATCCACTACACCACTGTGCTGCCCAATACTATATGAATCAATAATAGTAATATTCATATTAATTGCAGTTTTCTGTAAGATGTCTAGCTCACCCTCTATACCTTTTTGTTTTTCCTCAGGTCCCCCATAAGTAGCCTTCCTGCTCTGTTTGATTCAGGCGGCCCAAGCAATAGCGAAAGCATACCACAGATCACAGCCAACCTCGAGCAATTGCTTGAGAAGCACGGAGAGGCTGGCGTTAACAGTAAGGATGCTAAATAAATTATTGTGGATATTATATTGGAGCCCATGGATTGTAATACTGTTATTAATATTGCTACAAAAGAGCACCAGAGAGCAGGCAGTTGTGGCTGTTAGATGGATTGCACTCACTGAAAGCTGATGTCAACCAGAGAAGAAAAGCAGTGCTGCCTAGAATCCATATAATAACACTTGGGATTATCTCCATCAGCTGTGTAGGTAATTGGAGCGTTCTCTGATCTAGGAAGGTGGGAACCCTGCCACAACCATGCAGGACAACGTTAGCATCGATCTGTAAGATGTAGCCAGACGTCAGCTACCAATGCTTAGATTGTATTTGCATGTTCAACCAATAGGATATGTTTTTGAGGTTGGTTGTAGATGTAAAATTGAGCAAAGGTGAATCAGCGCATCACCAGGCCGCCTCCGAATGGCCACCAATCGGAGGTGCGCTGAGCCCCCCCAAGAAACTACAAACGCACCTTGAAACCAAACAGAAGCTCGACATAAACATCAATAAGCAATGCTATTACATGGGATCAGCTGACCAAAGTTAATTACATTTGTACATGGTGAGCAAAGGAACAGCGCTACTTAAAAACAGATTGCATCCTTATGACTACCTGCTTGAGAGTGCAAGCCCCACTAGTGGGATAAAATACACACCCAGCATTCAAATAAAATGCACTTGTCTACCATTGGAGGGTGTTGGTTTCCGTAATAGCTTGCATGCAACTTATTAAGTACTCGTCCCTCCCACTGCGAAGAAGTCATCCCCCATGGGAGGGGCCCTAAAACTAACTAATCCTAAATTATGCATATGCATAGCCTGGGTGCGCTACCAAATAAAAATTCAAAATTGCGCAAAGGTGGATCAGCGCATCACCAGGCTGCCTCCGAATGGCCACCAATCAGAGGTGCACTGAGGCCCCCCCCCCCACGAAACTACAAACGCACCTTGAAACCAAACAGAAGCTCTGCATATACCTCAATAAGCAATGCTATTACATGGGAGCAGCTGACCAAAGTTACTTACATCTGTACATGGCGAGGAAAGGAACAGCTCTACTTAAAAACAGATTGCATCCTAATGACTCCTTATGATCCTTGGGGGATGACCTCTGATTGGTGGCCATTCGGAGGCGGCCTGCTGATGTGCTGATCCATCTTTACGTAATTTTGAATTTTTATTTGGTAGCGCACCCAGGCTATGCATATGCATAATTTATGATTAGTTAGTGTTAGGGCCCCTCCCATGGGGGATGACTTCTTCGCAGTGGGAGGGACGAGTACCTAATAAGTTGCATGCAAGCTTTTACGGAAACCAACATCCTCCAATGGTAGACAGGTGCATTTTATTTGAATGCTGGGTATGTATTTTATCCCACTAGTGGGGCTTGCACTCTCAAGCAGGTAGTCATAAGGATGCAATCTGTTTTTAAGTACCGCTGTTCCTTTCCTCATCATGTACAGATGGTTGTAGATGTAACCTTGCACGCTCAATACAACTTTAGCAAATCGACAGTATTTTATGTTTATGTTTATGCTTCTCCTATGAATTGTGCAGAACAGTATGCAGTGTAGACAAGAGATGTATGTAAAGAACCTCAATTAAATGGAACACACACTGAAGTACGGTGAGAGGCAAATTTAGCGCACTTCTTAATAGGTGAGATCCATGACAGTTCTCCAGAGTAAAAGTGCCCCACACAAAAAGCTCAATATAGATGGTGTCCCCCAGGAGATTTCTCTCTTTTTCCCTTTCTTCTCTCTTTTCTTCTTGAATACGTACCTAAGTAGAAGGTAGGCTCTGGATACCACAGAGCCTTCACGATTCGTGATCTGTCTTGTCATTCCTACTCTGTCTCTAGTTGAAGTTGTTTGACCTGCTGATCTCTGGCAGCCTTTGGAACTACTCAGGCCTTCGAAAAGTTCTGAAGAGGAAATGGAAGCGAGGACTGGGAAGGCTGTATGGTATCCAGAGCCTTATCTCTACCTAGCTAGGATCATTCAAAACAAATAAGTGATCATGTGTTTTCTACTATAAAAAGCTGTTTTGAAGCTTCCACTCTGTCCTGAGGGGAGGAACTATGACAGAGGTATTTCAAAGGATAGTGAGTAGGGTCCCACCCATTCCTAAAGACCTGTGTGGGTCCTGCCCCAGAGATAAAGCACACTTTTAAAAAGGGTGATGCGGTAATTTGGGCATCGGAGAAAGAGGCTAATGGAATATCTGTAAAATTATGATATTCCACTACTTAAAGGGAACCTTAACTGTAAAAAAAAAGTGAGTTTTACTTACCTGGGGCATCTACCAGCCCCCTGCAGCCATCCTGTGCCCTAGGATTAGGAGTCGGCCGGCCGCCATGCGTCCGTTTTTACGCATCCCTGCTAGTGCAGGAAGCTATTGCAGAAATCAACAAGTACATTTTTACGCGTTACGGATGTATCTTTACGCTGGTACTTAGGTGGTTAACATTTATTGCGCTTGATTCACAAGAGTGCTATCTGTTAGCACGGCCATTTTCGCAAACGTGAATTTTCCCGCAAAAACGATAAAGATTTTGCGTGAAAATTCGCATTTGCGCGCGAAAACATTTAATTGCGCGCTAAAATTCTCGATCGCGCGCAAACGCGAACATTCGCGCGAAAACAGCCATGCTAACAGTTTGCACTCTTTTGTGAATCAAGCCCATTGATCCTTCTCATCCTAGCGCAATACTTTGGCTTCATATAATT
This sequence comes from Hyperolius riggenbachi, assembly GCF_040937935.1. Taxonomy (NCBI): domain Eukaryota; kingdom Metazoa; phylum Chordata; class Amphibia; order Anura; family Hyperoliidae; genus Hyperolius; species Hyperolius riggenbachi. Next base: position 99,307,452 of record NC_090657.1, read on the forward strand.
ACCTGTATTGGTGAATGTATCAATATTGGGTTCTCTTTTTATGTGTTTTTCAGGATGGATTTTTTGTTGTTGTACTGCTTTTGATTATATATTATTGTGTACTGTTCATTCGAAGTATAGGTATGCAGTGTAGGTGTGTTATGCATGCCATAGAGGAGCATTGTTGATAATTGTTGATTGACTGCTGTCTGCTAAGTTGAATTATATCTTGTGTTTCAGTTGTAGACATGCTACAAGCTCTGCACTCTCTACAGAAAGAGAACCGGTCTCTTCAGGATCAGATCCTGAGTCTCACAGCTCGGAAGGAGAAGCTTCAGCTACTGAATGTCCAGCTCTCTTGCCCCTTTCCTAGCAGTTTACCACCCACTAATATCTCTCAGTGTGAGTTAGTAGTCTGAGGATTGCTTATCTTTTCACTTAGTGCCTGTTCACATACCAGCAGTTCCAAGAAATCCACACCACTTGGTACCGTTACTGCCCGCACTGGCTGTTTGGCTGTGTCAGAATGCAACCCCAATTAGGAGATATAACTGCTATGTACAGTGTACTGCCTTCTTTGGGAAACGATACTTGTGGTTTTGTATACTATTTTCTTGTTATTCTGTTATAATGGATAGCTTGATGTAAATCCATAACATTTGGTTCTCAAGTGTGAATAAGGAAGTGAATCTAACAGTGCACATTAGCAATACTATTTCAAGCAAATTATTATACTTTCAATAAGAACATTTAGATTAAAAGATCATTATAATCATATCTATGAAAACATCCGCCAAGTGGAATGATCATTTCTTTTAAAAAGACTCTGAAGTCTCGCTAAAATCCTGTTTTTACTTAAACTTCATTAGCCCTAATGCCCTACCTAAAACGCTGCATTCCTTCAGCTATAAAAAACCCCGAAATCCCTGGGGGGGAGATTTGGGCAGCTCTTCCTGTAGAGGCTTAGCTTTGTGCAGCAGCTCTGCCTCTACTCCCGTCAATTGGCGCTGATCGCCGCCTCTCCCTGCCCCTCTCAGTCTTCTTTCACTGAGAGGGGCGGAGGAGAGGCGGCGATTAGCGTTGATTGACGAGAATGGAGGCAGAGCTACAGCCCGAAGCTCTGCCTCCCCCAGCAGCAAAATCCACGACCAAGAAAGTTGTGGATTTTTGCCGTGGGATTTGGGGGTTTTATAGCGATTTCAGTCGCGGGGATGCAGCGTTTTAGGTGGGGCATTAGCGCTAATGAAGTTAGTTAAGTAAAAAGGGGATTTTAGTGAGACTTCAGAGTCTCTTTAAGGACAACTGAAGTGAGTGGGATATGGAGGCTAACATATTTGATTCCTTTTAAAGGAGTTATCAGGAGAAAGTTATCAGGTCCTTGGCGATGACGTCGGCCTGTGTCAATCACCGCCACGTGGAACGGACTGCGCAGTCCTCTCCGGTCCACGTGGCGGTGATTGACAGCATCGCTCGCGTAGGTGCAGTACAGGGCGACCTCTTGGTCGGCCAGACGTCATCGCCGGGACCGGGACGGAGCTGCGGCAAATGGCTGACTTCAGAGCTGCGGCACGGGACATGCTGGGAGCTTGGGGCTGGAGGAAGCTCCAGGTAAGTAGCACTTATTTTCTTAATTTTCTCCTGATAACTCCTTTAAACAATGCAAGTTGCCTGTCATCCTGCTGACTTTTCATGCATCAGTAGAGTCTGAATCACACACCTAAAACCAGTATGCAGCAAGTCAAGTCAAACTTTAGCCAGAAACCTCTAATCTGCATGCTTGTTCATGGTCCATGGCCAAAAGTATTAAAGGCAGATATTCAGCAGGACTGCCAGGAAATGTGCATTACTTAAAAGGAAATAAATAAGGTGTCCTTTAAGGAAACTATCTATAATATGATCTAAATCACACACCTGAAACAAGCATGCAGCTAGTCTTGTCGGATGTGTCATAGACATTTGATCTGCATGCTTGTTCTGGGTCTATGGCTTAAAGTATTAGAGGCAGAGGATCAGCAGGACAGCCAGGCAATGGGCTTTTTTAAAAAGGAAATAAACATATCAGCCTCCATATTCCTCTCACATCGGGTTTCCTTTAAAGATGTACAAGTAAACGGAAACTCCACTTTTACTAGCAAAGACAATCATCACCAGATCAGTTGGTTACATTGCAAGTACAGTAAGCACTGACATACCTGCTAGTTCTCTAAAACCAATCCTGTAATGTACTGAAGTAATGTTCTGTCAGGAAGTGGTAAGTCTGAATGATTAGTGTGCGCAGAATTATATCACATCTCTGGCATTCCTACATACAAGGAGTTTTGAATCAGGATGACACCAATTATCAGCTAACGAAGAAAAGGAGTAAGCTTTCGGCTAATAAGCCTTCTTCAGACTCGATTTCTGTATGCTGACAAGATGTTAGAACATTATATCTAATGAACTGCACACCTGGTAGTCGTGAATGCTGGTGCAGGATCCTTAGGCAATCATACTATCAGGTTCCAAAAAAGAGACCGCAACATGTTTGTCTGCTTGATGCCTTGATAAAGGGGACCATGCTGGCCCTGAAATGATCGTCATTTGTACAGTCAATAATTTGTACGTATGTGTATCATGGGACAATACATTTTCACGAGTTCCAGCAAGTCTGTGTGCGGTCCCTTCCATTGGAACCAAGATGTTAGAACAGGGAGCTTATATACACTGGACATTAAAAGGAGATGCATTGTTTTTCTAACATAAATCAGTGTCATTAGATGCCTTAGATTACAACATCAGGAGGGTCTTACAGGGATGCTAGCTCATTTATGACAAATAGATAAGACCACTTGTTTACTTAAAAAATCACATACCACAGACTCTGGTTAATAAGTCATTGTAAAACCAGAGTTTAATAGTTAACCTAGAGAGAACATACATTTTTTGTTATAAGCTAAAACAATTGTGGCATTTAAAACCCATTGTACCAGCACAAGAAATTACAATCCTTGTTTAAACCTTCTTCTACAGTTTTGAACCAATGTATAAATCTTTCTTTATGTGATTTGAAGCCACCCATTAAAACAGTGATTAGAAGATCACTTGAACTGTGTCCACGTAAGCAGAAATGTGTGGGCGCTGGGAGATCAGATTTTTTTTTTTTTTGCTGTTAATACCGAACCTGCTGGTTCATACACTCACATCGAGTTAGTCCTGGTTTTCCCATAGCCCACTGTTTCTCCCACGGAGGTTCAGACCTCTTGGTAGGCCCTACACCAATGACACAGATAGACATGTGAGCATTTAGGGGATTTTCTGCATACCACATCCTATACTGTGGATGTGTGGCTATTAGTTCCAAGGAAAATCAGTATGATTTTTTTACAGTTGTTAGAAGGTTGTAGCAGCTACAGATTGAATAAAAATGTATTTTTTAATCACAATAAATTACAAATGATTTGCATTTTTATGTTACCTTCTGCTTTTTCTCTGCTTGCAGTGAGTTCCCATGAATCCCTCAGTAGTAAGAGTCCTACTTCAAAGAGCAGCTTTCGCACAGAGAATTCTCCGTCTGAGGTGAGGAATAGGGAGAAGATTAGCAGATCAGTGTGAGATAGATAAATATTTATCCTTCTCTATGTTGCTCATTATATGTGTCAGCCTAACTAACTAATCATATCATTATGCAAAAGCCCTGCCCTGTTCCTTTTTCTGTGGCTATTTTCCCATCTATGTCCACTTCTGTATCATCTTCTACCCCCAATATATCTTCATTGCAACTGGAAACCTGAACATAACTATCTGCACACATATCTGTCCTGCTTCACATACCGAATAACATTGTTTTATTAATGTATATTGTTACCAGAGTTTGCTGGTCAGTGCTGCACAATTTATTGTCTCTGTGTCATGAAGGCTACCACCTTGCTGTCTGCAAATTCTGAAAATTACATTACCTGCATCGACACTCTTTTTCTAGCTCTCAACAGTTCATTTCTGCCTTTTTAAAGGGGGCTTGCAACATCTAAAAATAAAAAAAGCCAAAAAATAGTTGGTGCCCCTAAAATATATGTAACCCCCTTTTTTCTAAAATTGATACCCCACTTTTGTTTTCTTTTTACCTGGTCCGGGTGCTTTTGACGAACTACAGGAACTACAGTGCCAGCAGGATTGTGTTTTTTTTTTTGTTTTTTTAGCTACAGTTACAAGCTTATCTCAACATGCAAATAACAAAAATATTGCTGTTTTGGATAAGATAAGGACACTATGACCAGAAGGTAACTTAATGCCTGCCCCTTTTTGGAGAGTATCCCCAATCCATGTGACCAACAGAAAAAAACTACAAATCCCAACAACACTGAATTTACTACGTCTCAAAAGTCTTAAGTAGGGTAACTGTTTTTTGCAGCACACCAGAGGGATACTGGATTACTAGAAAGTACAGTCACTCCCAGTAGCAAGCTCACAAACTTGCACAATCCACCTCTCTTTAGCTCTGGATGTAAACTGTAAGTCCCAGATGAGTTAGTCCTTGGCAGAATATTTGATGAGCAACTTGTCCCAGTAGCAAGCTTTCAGGTCTCCACAACCAGCTGGAGAAAGGGTTAAAAGATCAGCAGTTAGAGCATGGAACATGAAACTTTTTTTATGTTAGGTTAGAGTTTGCTTTCCATGACAATGGTGCCTGACATGAGCAGAGGTCTGCTCTCAGCACAGAACACAGCTAAACTCCTTACTCTCTCCATTCCTCTTGATAGATAGGCCAATCCTAGTGGCTCTGCATTATCTGCTTTTCTGCTGAAAAGTACAGTGAGACAGGGAACAGGAGAGAGGTTTATCTTGCTGAGGTGAGAAGCCCATTCTTGTCTGATACATATGCAGAAATATACACTGAGCTGAACAGGGCATTGCAAATCACTCTCTGACAAGAGACTAAGCAGTTTAAAAAGCAAGACAGAGATGGTCTTAGGCTATGTTCACATTATAAATCACCAGTGCTATCGCAAGCGCTGAGCAATTTATGCTGTGATTTTTTTTAAGAGCTTTTCCCTGCGATTTGAGCGCTTTGATAAGTGCTTTTGCTCAGCGATGATTTTTTTTTTCACTTCCTGACATCAGTCAGCAAGAGAACTCTTTCACCCGGAAATGAATAAATACAATGTGTTTATTCATAAAAGCGCTCGGGAAATCGCTATACAAAGGGCCTTTTCAAGCGCTTTGCGATTTTTCCCTATACCTTCCATTGAGCCAAAGCGCTCAGAAAATGGTACATGTAGCGCGTTTGCGATTTCAATGATATCGAAACCCTTATATGTGAACACTGTCATAGTAAATCATTACACAAGTGCTTTTAGGGTGATTTGCAAAATCACCAGTGCTTAAAAAAGCAGCAAACGCTTATAGTGTGAACACGCCATTACTTCATAAGAATGTACGTATTGTATGTAAGAATGTTAGTATTACTCAGAAGGCAGATTTTCCCAACCATGGCCTCCAAAGCTCTTGGGGTATATCATCCTGCACACACCCGTGTGAACTTGAAATTGACGCCTAGTGATTCTAGTTTTTCTTATTTTAACATTTGTTGCTCATACCACCTCCTCCATCTCCCTTTCCTATTTCAGTACTGATTCTGATCTGATTACAGCTTTTGTTCATTACAGGACCCACACTCTGGCTGCCCCAGCAGAAGCAGCTCATGTCTATCACTTCACAGCACTCCACCCCCTGGACCGCTGCCACAGACATGTCCTCCACTTCCTGCCATGGGAACAGAGCAGCTAATGAATGGGTTAGTACGTGCTGGAGGCCCTTCCACACTAGCAGCTTTACCCCTTCTTGGAGCTCTCGCTGGAAACACTGGAGCACTCTCACTGAATAACCTATTGGCAACTATGAATGGAGGTCTGCAGGGCACGATAGGACAGGCCCAGAATCCTTTGCGCAGCGGGACTGCCAATACACATATTCCAGCCAGGTAAGATGATAAGCTGGTAGCAGATAATTTGAGCTATGGAACTGAGGGCCTGATTCATTAAGCTTAATTAAATTATGTGCCCTCATTACTAATTTGCGGCTGCTCCTAGCATGCACCGCGAGATGTGAACTATCCCCACCACGATACTTCACTAGCGTGGGCGCTAATTTAATTTAGTGGCCCTGTATTTAGCTTTTGTTGATGTCATTAAGCTTATGCTTTAGCAGCGCAGCTTAATGAGTCAGGCCTTACTTAGTCTGTACATGTTGCTTTCTTGCTGTACGTTTCTTGCTGTACCAGTATAAAAATGTGTACACTTGATATATGGTACATCCAGTGTGGTGTGTGTTTTACTATATTTTACATGTTAGTAAAATTCAACCAGTGAAGGCAGAGCTTTACACCCACAAACAATTCGGCAATGATACTGCCATATTATTGAATGTTATGTGGTTTAACGTGGTATGGGGCAAAGAAATACGTGACAATTTTCTTTAGGTTCACCTTATCACAATGTAGCCTTATTCGTTCACTGATATGTATGTATGTATTTGTTATTTTAAACTTCTTTCTAAATTACATAAAACAGGCATACAATATTAATTATTATTATTTATTGTATTTAAAAAAACACCAACCTATTACGCAGCACTGCACAATAGATAAATTAAGTTTACATACAAAGTAGGATGAACAAGATGCTCACAACAAAAAAACAAGATCATGCAAATGGCTTTGATAACTGTAGTTCAGTGTCTTTGGTAAAAAAAAAAAAAAAAAAAAAGATAGTCTATTCAAGTCTGCAAGAGGAGTGTCCGGCAGTGAGGTTGCATGATCAAGCTGGAAAAACTAAGGGGAGGGCCCTGCCAGAGGCGTACAATCTAAAGGGTGGGGGTAGAGACCTAATAGGTGCATCTGTTGAGAGGGTGCCCAGCAGTACATATTCTGGTACTGATGAGGATGGTGGGGTAGACGAGCATGGAAAGGTGAGTCATGAGGGCTCATTTGAAAGAATTAGAAGGTGGGGGTGAGTCTGATGGTTGGTGAGGGCGAGTTCCAGAGAGTGGGGGCAACCCTAGAGAAGTCCTGGTATTGCGCGTGGGACTGTGGAGTCTGTGAGTAGGCCAGAGTGAAAAGGTGAGTTTTGAGGGCTTTCTTGAAGATGTTGAAGGAGGGGGCTGCCCTAATGGGTGGAGGTAGGGAGTTCCATAGTGTTGGAGCAGCTCTTGAGAAGTCCTGGAGGCGTGCATGGGACTGGGTGATGCGGGGGGCGGTTAGGCGAAGTTCATTGGAAGAGCGGAGTGAGCGGCTAGGTGTGTACCTCTGAGTAAGATCGGAAATGTAGGTTGGACAGGTTTTGTGGACAGATTTGTAGGTCAGACACAGTATCTTGAATCTGATTCTGGACTGGATAGGAAGCCAGTGGAGGGATTCAAGGAGGGGATCCGCCATGGTGGAGCGATGGGAGTCGTGGATAATTCTGGCTGCCGCATTCATGATGGACTGCAGTGGGGCTGTTCTGGTGATAGGGAGACCAGACAGCAGGGCATTGCAGTAGTCAAGGTGGGAAATTATGAGGGCACGGATGAGGAGTTTGGTGGTGGCAGAGGTCAGGAAAGGGCGAATCTTACAGATGTTACGAAGGTGGAAGTTGCAGGACTTTGTGAGGTTTTGGATGTGGGGAGTGAAGGAGAGTGCGGAGTCCAGGGTGACACCCAGACAGCGGGCTTGAGAGGTAGGGTGAATGGTAATGTGGTTAACAGTGACATGCACATCTGGGAGGTTTATGGATGTCCGGGGTGGGAAGATCATAAATTCCGTTTTGTCTAGGTTTAGTTTCAGGAACCTAGCGGACATCCAGGAGGAGATGGCTGATAGGCAGGAGGAGACCTTGTCCATGGTAGTGGTGGATATGTCAGGGGTGTGGAGGTAGATCTGGGTGTCATCTGCATACAGATGATAGTTAAAACCCATGGAGGAGATAACCTTGCCAATGGAGGATGTGTATAGGGTGAACAGTAGGGGGCCAAGGACCGAACCTTGGGGGACTCCCACCGAGAGATGGTTGGGGGTGGACGAGGACTCATTGAAGGCGGTCGTGAAGGACCGGTTGGAGAGGTAGGATGAAAGCCAGGACAGGGCAAGATCGTGAATGCCCATGGACTGGAGATGTTGGCAAATCTTATGTAAATGGTATGGGGGAGGGGAGCAGAAGTGGTGGGGTATCGATGGCCCATAACATTGCTAACATTGCACTCAATGATCCAGTCAATTCATGTGATTTGAATGATGCTTGATAGATTTCTTCTAAAATCTATCAAAATACTTGGCCATTTGGTGTAGGAATCAATCATTATCTAATCATATTTTAATCAGATAGGGATCAATCTGCTTGACTTATCAGCCCATAATTAATTTGTGGCTGGCTTCAGAGCTTTTGACATCCATTAAGAGAAGAATGCAAGATAGTGTTTTATACCATACATGTCAAACTCCGTCCAACAGGCCAAATCTGGCCCTCAGAGCCATTAAATTTGGCCCTCAAGTGGTTTCCCCACTATGCTTTATGTTTGGCCCACTCTAGACCACCAGGGAAGCTATATTGGAGGTGAAGCCGTAGAACACCAGGGAAGCCATATGGGGGAGGTAGGGGGAAAGCACTAAACACCAGAAAACTGTATAGGGGAGGGTAGAGGCCTCTAGACATGAGGGAGCTGTACAGGTGTTTGAAGGGGGCCATTAGACACCTGGGAACTTCATTAGCGAGGAAGGTAACCAGCAGACATTGAAATTGGCCTGCGACTAGGTCCCAATGTACAATTTCGGCCCACTTTGTATTTGAGTTTGACACCCGTTTTATACTAAAGTTTACTTCTCTCACTGAGTAAGCATTGCATAATTTCTTTCAAAACATAAAAACACACATTTAAAATTGTGCCTGTAATGTTGTAATCTTACGGAGTATAAAAGCAGAGTATAAAAGCTAAAATTCATATGTTCCTTTAAATAAAACCACTTCCTTTTCTTGGGTTAAGGTGTTGATTTTACTATTTTTTACTCCACAGCCTCTCCCCTCTGAGCACGCTGTCAGAACAGCAGAGGCAGCTAGCACAACAGTTGCAGCAGATCACCACAGCTCATCTCACAGTGGTAAGCTTTATTTCCTGTTCCTCTGAGCATCAGCATGCTTTTGTCTAAAAGAAACCAGAAGTGAGAGAGATAAGGAGGCTTTCATATCTATTTCCTAATAAACAATACCAGTTGCCTGGTATCCTGCTGATCTTTCTAACCTCAGTAGTGTCTGAATCACACACCTGAAACAAAAATGCAGTTCAATTTCAGTTTAAAGCTTAAAGGATTTGTAAGGGGAAAAAAAAGAGCCCTGGAGGGTACTTATCTCTGGAGGAGGAAGCCTCTGGATCCTAATGAGGCTTCCCCTATCCTCCTCCATTTCATCGCTGTCAGATGCCAAAATGTGCTGGGCTCCAGGATCATAACAATCTTGTGAGCCTTTTGGGTTCAGGTGGAAATAGCCGAGCCCAATCGAATCCGTTTTACTGCGCAGTGTCTGCTCTCACAGGATTGTTTTGATCCTGGAGCTGGCAGGATCTTCGGCGGCTGACCGCGTTGGGATGGAAGAGGATGGGGAACCCTCACTAGGATCAAGAAGCTTCACCCTCCCGAAGAAAGAACCCCCCAAGGGCTCTTTTTTCTTTTCTTACACTTCCTCTTTAAGTCAAACATCTGATCTGCATGCTTGTTCGGGGGCTAACTTTCACCTCACCCCAAGAAGTGGGCACTCACCCTTAATTATTAACCCTCAGCTAGATGGGTCAGAAGTGCATCAGGGTCATTTAGGCTACCCCCTGCCTTTATGGACTCTCTGTCACTGCTTCCTCATGTGCTGTAGTCCCATGAATATTGCACCTCAGAATAATGCATTCATAGCCAACATAGAATAACTTGCCTGATTTGTTTTATCACTTAAAGGAGTTATCAGACAATTATAATGAAAATAAGTGCTACTTACCCGGGGCTTCGCCCTGCCCCAAGCTCCCAGCATGTCCCTCGCCGCAGCTCTGCAGTCAGCCGTTCGCCACTGCTGCCTCCCGGTCTCCGGCGATGACGACTGGAGGTCTGCCTGTACTGCGCCTGTGTGAGCGGCGCTGTCAATCACCGCGTCGTGCACTGGAGCGTACTGCGCAGGCGCAGAACTACTGCGACTGCGCAGTACGCTCCGAACCACGTGGTGGTGATTGACAGCGCCACTGGCGCGCAGTACAGGCCGACCACCGGGAGGCAGCGCGGGCGAATGGCTGATGGCGGAGCTGCAGTGAGGGACATGCTGGGAGCTTGGGGCTGGACGAAGCCCCGGGTAAGTATCACTTATTTTCATTATAATTGCCTGATAACTCCTTTAACGTGACTCCTCGGGAGTATTCTTTTGGTATTGAAATACCCAAACGGTTTTATGCTATGGTGGCTATGAATGTATTATTCTGAGGTGCAATATTCATGGGACTACAGCACAAGAGGAAGCAGTGACAGAGTGCCCATAAAGGCAAGGATCAGCCTAGATGATCCCGGAGGCTTCTGACTCATCTAGCTGAGGGTCAATAATTAAGGTTGAGTGTAAGGGTAAGTTTCCACTTCTTGGGGTGAGGTGGAGGTTTGCGACTTGAGTGTTGTAAAGGATCGTCTCTGCCACAGCTGGGTTTACTATAAGGCACTTTAGGCGCGTGCTTACAGGCGCCTGATGATGGAGAGGCGGCTCCTTCCCTATGCAGAGCCATGATGAGAGTGTAAATGAGAGGTTACTCACCTGGCTCTCAACATTTCACTGACGAGATCTCCCTTCAGCCAGGAGCACCTCTAGCTACTTAATACTGAGGTTCCTTTGGCTACCTAATACTAAAGAGCACCTATATCTACCTATGATGGGCATTGTAAGTAAGGGAAAGTGACAGCTGGGACAGCCGGCACACTTGCGGTGCGATTCGATGGGGGTTTGCAGGTTTGTGGAGGGTGAAGTCTAAAGCCAGTAGATCTGTGCCTATCGGCTCCTGTGATGTAAATCCCAGCCTGGTCTCTGCTAAACACCCGCTCACTGCTGGGGTGAAATTGCGGGATCGTCTTTGCATAGACTTGTGTTTATTAGAACCTAAAAATGATAAGTGCGCTATCTAACTTGATTTTATGGTTGTGATTTATAGACTGTTTAGTTTTTACTATTTCTTTTTAATTTGTAGGCAAGGTATGGTAGCCTCCATATCCTTCTCACTTCAGGTGTCCTTTAAAACTAGAGTAACGAGAAGTGTTGCTTCCAGAACCAGTCAGATTACAGCTGTTATTTTTCTGATTCAAGTAACCACACGAGTCTCAACAGCCTGACTGGGACATGGACTACTTTATATTTTTCTGCTCAAGATATTCTTGCTTAAAGAGGAACTGTCGCAAAAATCTTAAAATTTAAAACACATACAAATAAGAAGTACATTTCTCCCAGAGTAAAATGAGCCATAAATTACTTCTCTCTTATGCTGCTGTCACTCACAATAGGTAGTAGAAATCTGACATTACCGACAGGTTTTGGGCTAGTCCATCTCTCCATAGGATAATCTCAACATGGCCTTTAAGGTCCGTACACACGCCGGACTGAAGGCAACGACGGAGCCGCCGTTGCCTTCAGTCCGGCGTGTGTACGGACCTTTATTCTTTATCCTGGCTCTGTACAAATTAACAAGCTGACACATCATTGCATTCCAGCGGTTCTGGAGGTGTGTTTAGCTTCTAAGGGTAACAATGGTTAATTTGCATATATTCAGCAGTGTTGCACTGGGAGACATCTCAAGCTCACTCCAACCTGAATTATCGCAAATTATTTCAGTTTTAAGAAAGCAAACTTTTGTTTTTCTTTATAAAGACACTCCCTGAAAAAGACTTATACAAAGATGCTGGCCAGCCTCCCTGCTCGCTGTACACTATTTTGGCAGTTGGACGGAGCAACTGCCATTTACTAAGTGTTTTTAAAAATAAAGAAAACCTGAGAACCCCCCTATGAGAAGATGGGCTAGTCCATAACTGTCGGTAATGACAGATTTCTACTACTTATTGTAAGTGACCGCAACATAGGAGAAAAGTAATTTATGGCTTATTTTACTTTGAAAGAATTGTACTTCTTATTTGTATGCATTTTAAATTTTAAGATTTTCGCAACCGGTCCTCTTTATGCTAAAGATCACCATTTAGATATATTCTGAGATAAGCCAAGAATTTTGTGGATACAAATAGGCCATATAAATAAGAGACAACCCCTCAAGGAGGCTGTGATCCATCATGAAAAGTTTACTATTGAAAAACTGGTTCAAAGCCCTACCTCACTCTCCCAGATTTTTCATTGTTAGTAAAGGTGAATGTGGACTATGCATTATTCACACAGTTTTCATATTTGATGCAACCATTTCATAGAAATTACCTTTGGAAAAGCCAGTCACGTGTCCTAGAGATTTGTGCAGAAAGTAAAAGAGTGAAAGTTTCTTCATCCGCCCATCCCCTGACCACACCCAACTCTTCCCTCTACTCCAATGTGTGGAACACAGAGGAGGTGGGTAGTCAGCTCTGTGCTCAGAGCAAAGGACTGGCTGGTGCCTCATCCCTGTCTTCTTTGTGTAGGTGATAATAGATGAGGGGAGGAGTTTAGACAGAAAAAGACTATTAATTCTAACTCTAACCAAGCTGCATCTGACATTAGCACAGGAATTCACCATTGCAAACCAGCCACAGAGGCAATTAATAATGCAGAATGGGCTTATGTGCTATGTACAAAAGTTTGCAGATAATTATGTATTCCTCTCTGTATGTGTTGGCAAACACAATACGGAACCAGGGCTTTATCACTTGTATTTAGTCTCTGGTAGATGGCGCAAGTCCCTATACTTTGACTCTTGTGAAGGCTCCCGGGCATTTCTTGTGGTCCTGTGATTCATTGTCAAATGACTGACTTAGTGGCCCTTCAGCCTGCCCACAAGAATTTAGAATCTTGGGGTATTCACCAGAGAGGATGTACATCATGATTGTTTGGATCTGTCTATGAGAGGCCTACACTGTACATTTGGTAGGGGACACACAAGAGGACTTGCATACTAATGGAGGACACACAAGGACCTCTATATTAAAAGAAAGGCATATGGAGGCTTACATACTAATTGTGAACTCAGTACAACCTACACGCTAAATGTGGCACATGTGAGGACCAGCAGATTTATTACAGGCACAGTAGTACCTACATACTCCTCTTTTCAACAGGTGTTGAACTTTAATATTGTTTCAAATGAAAGATCCAAGGTTGGCTTATCTGTGCGTATGTACAGTAGGTGTCTGTAATTCTGTATTAACCCTTGCACTCAAAGCGTATACTTGCAGCAATGCATAACACACAGCAATAAAAACTGCCAAACAAAATGGGAGTATCTTGGAAATGGTACCCTCCTTAGAATTGGACCACTCATACATACAAGCATGCATGCATGCAGACAATTCATGCATATATATTTCATGTCCAGGGTGCCTACACATAGCTTGTACTGCTAGTGAGATCTGAAAACAGGTTTGAGAGCCCTTACTTTATCTGATTTTGAACTACCTATTCTTCCTAAGGGATTGCACTGAATAAATATACTCTCTTTGTTTATTTGTCCCATTTTTGTTTTAACCTCAGGAGCAACAAAATGTCCTTTATCAGCTTGTTCAGCACCTCCAGCAGCGACGGGACCTTCAACGTCTGATGACGTCACCAGCTGCCCCAACTCTGCTTCCTGTGACATCGGCATGTAGCACCATGACATCATCACCTGCCCCACCCATCCTTACTGCACAGGCCCCTCCTTTCCTGGGATCTCAAGGCGAGGTGTGGGTCCAGAAAACAGCATGGATGATGGAATAATAATGTGAGATGGGGATCAAGAGTAAAAACCCTCAAGCAGCTTGAAGTATCATGACACTTTACAATTTACACTCTTTTATGGCCATAACTATTTCATGTGTGTGAAAGCTTCGTACAAGACAGCAGGGGGTAATATGTGATCTTTTAAGCATAGCATATACTATATATTTAATAGATTATACAGTTATAGCACACCTGAAGTGAGAGGAATGTTGAGACTGACGTTTATTTCCTTTTAAACAATGCAAACTGCCTGGCTATCCTGCTGATCCTCTGCATTGGAAGGAAATGACAAGACAAGACAAATAACATTTATATTGCGCTTTTCTCCTGGCGGACTCAAAGCGCCAGAGCTGCAGCCACTAGGATGCGCTTTATAGGCAGTAGCAGTGTTAGGGAGACTTGCCTAAGGTCTCCTACTGAATAGGCGCTGGCTTACTGAACAGACAGCCGATATTCGAACCCTGGTCTCCTGTGTCAGAGGCAGAGCCCTTAACCATTACACCATCCAGCCACTACTTGATAGAGCGCGAAAAACAGATCAATGAAACAACTGATAAATGTGTTGGCACCATCAACACGAACTGATCAATCTAAATGTCGATTGTTCATTAAATTGTATCGTTCATTAGCACCTTTGCTTTCTCTGTTGATCAGTGACGCTATCCTTCAAATTACAGGATCAACAGAGTTTGTATGCCTGAACTGGCAAAGCCAATCTCATTTCAGCAGTCTATTTTTGGGACAGCTGATCCTTTCTGACATTAGTTTTTCTTAATTATGTTCTGGATCCTCTCCATGTTCAGTCTGTAGTTACCAAGTTTGTAATAGCAGTACTTTCAAACAGATTTTAGGTGTAAATGTATTAATAATAAAATAGCATTTTACATGGGCAGGGCAGGAGGTGATAGATGATCAGTGGTTGCTTGGCACTTGGCAGTCACATAATCCAAGTCCTTAAAAATGGTTTGTATAAATTATGCTTTGCAGCAGTGCTGACCTTATGGACATAGCTCTGTATCCTATAATCATCTTAACCATTTCCGGACCATGTTGGTTGAAATTTACGTCCTGTTTGTGGCCGCTGATTTCCTACAGGACGTAGATTTCAACATCCGTGCCACGCGGTCCAGTTGTTACCACCAATCGCATCGCTCTCTCCCCGCTGCAGCTCACTCGCCCTGCTGTCAGTATGACGGCAGAGCTCCACGAGCCGATCAGGAGCCGATTTCATTGGCTGCTGACCCCGTCATCACCGTGAGCTGATCTCATTATCTCACATTGATCACAGACCAATGAAAGCGGCTCCTGACCTTCTCACAGAGTTCTGACATCATAGAGACGGCCGAGTGGGGGGCTGAGGCGACGGGTGAGCGGCATGACGTCGGCGAGCCCCGGTATTTGGTACCAGTAGTCTTTGGTCCTTGACCTCCCTAGCGGTATTGACTGATATACACGTTCATACAAAACATGCTGAGAACAGTATAAACGTGCATACACGTCAATACTCTCCTGCACCAGATACTAGACCCTTGCTTGACACATTTTGGCAAGTTACAGGAAAAGAAAGGTTATGAAAATAAATAGATCACTTTTTGCACAGAAATTCTGGAGAAATTGAACGCCAGGGAGGTTAAGGAGCCAGAGACCTCTGGTAACTAAGTGGTTGAAAAATATGCAGTCTTCCTAATATTCTGCTTTGTGGGCTGCCGCTACCTAGAGTGTTTCTTCACCATACTGCATAGATCAGTCCATCATTTTCAGCCAAATAATGGATGCCAGCAGTGTACAGTGCTCCTGGCTCCACACACAGCTACTCCTAATCCTTCCCAAACATGACCGCACTGGAAGCTGGACCATGACCTTTCAACACCGTTTTTCCCGTTTCCCCTTCTACTTAGCACTGAGGCCCGGAACACACTACGATGGATTCTCCGAATCCATAAACCGCTTGTGAATTCAAAATCACGAAGTACAGTAATTTTGTGCGCAATTCCTGGAGTGATTGAAAAGAAATGCAATTTGCCCCGTTATTCCTTCAATGTGATCGCTCTGGGATCGCTCCTGCACTGGAACCACTATCATAGAGCTTCACTGTTGCAGTGCTTTGCTGATCACCAGTACACACAGGCAAGCAGGACAGGAACGAACAAGTCTTGAACAGCACAGATAGATGGCTCCCATGCAGTCATGCAATATCAATATCACAGCAGTATCACAAGTGCCATCTACAGGCCAGAAGTATAAACCCATGACTGTTGGCAACATGAATCATGTACTCTGTAGCACTGCGGAAAAGCCATCAGTAATATATAGGGCCTAATGATAATTATACATTCCAAATGTGCTGTTTTATAGAGCCATTCAGGACTTATGGTAAGTCAGAGAACCAAGGTTTGTCATTGGCAAGTATTAGTTCTATATTTGGGCGATGAATCCCATACCTTCTCTGAAATCTGAGCAGTAATTGTTACACACACACACACACGTATGTTGGGATTATGATGATAATCATTATTATGATACTTCACACTGCTGAGGAATTCCTGCATTTTCCTGCAAGAGGAGGATGCATGTATGTTTCTGTCTCGTACAGATCTGAATGATCCCGTTTTCTGTTTTATTTTGCAGAGGGGTGGTGAGAAGACTCCCACAAATCATGACAAGGGATGAAGGACGCCTCAGAGTCCACCACATCGAAACTTTCTCTAGCCAACCAAAGGGTACTGGAGCAGAGGAGAAGGTCTTTCCAGAATCAAAAGTAGAAGAGGTTACCCAGAAAGTAGAGCATCGCCAACGCACATCTATAGAAGAGATGAATCTGTGCACAGTACTCAAAGTCTCTGTCCCAGATTCACAAACATCTGTTGAGTTTGTCTGCAAACCATACAGAATGTATGCCTTTTACTGCAGGGTTCTGTTTCTACAGATCACTCTATGAGCTTCCACGTCTTATTATCACTGTCCCCTAGTGGCTGATTCTGGAAGTCATTTCAGTGCGTCTAAATCACACAGGGAAAACCGTGGGCATTGTGTGTATGAATTGCTTGAAGGAAATCTTTGCCCATAGCAAACATTTATTTTCCAGCTTTTATGGTATAAGTCGTAAAAGAAAATCTTTATGAAAACTGGATCACACGTAGAGTGGCCATTGAACAACTGCATCTTTCAGAAGATAACTTGTGATTGGGTACCAGATTCCATGTGGCCATTTTTTTCCTTCGTTTGTCATGAATGAACTCCTTTGTTAGGAATCATGGTCCATGAGATACATTCATACATGCAGCCCCGTGTGTGTCCATGTAGACAACGATTTACATGGCCTGTCTGTCTGCCGGTGTGGCAGTCTGAGCCATCCCTTCTCCTTATTCGCAGTCATCTTTTCCTTTGGAAGTATAATTGTCTGCACTCGCCCCCACATCCCCTTGCCTATTCCGTTCTGTGCCGCCATGGGCGGAGCCTGAAGCACCTTGTGATACAATGTATCAGTCCATGTGAAGGATGAGTGCCGGCAAATTCTTCTTACTCTTGCACTGTCCTTGTTCTCTATGTACATGAGACATTTATTTTATAGATGTGTGCTTTTTTTTATATATATATACATATACATATATATTTCTATATATACATGTATATACGCACATCCATGTTTTTGTTGTTAATTTTACCCTATTTCTGTATCATGTCACTTAATACACAGAGCGATAAATGTAGCGATTTTACATTGTGACTTCTTTAGCACAAGATGTAGATATTTTTGTCTATTTGTGTCTTATTGGGGTACATTTGGAGTTTTTGTAAAAATCCGTTTAACGGGGGCCCGGCGCACTTGTAATATAAAGCTATACACCGGTATGTTAAAAAATAACATATAGTAGCCCCAGACTTTGCACCTTCCAGAAGTCGCATATTGCGTCTCAATGACTGTTTTTTGTACAGAAGTCGAATTGTCTCTTGTGTGGAGGGTTAGCTATTCTGTGGCTGGTGAAGCATGCTGGGAGTTGCTGTCCTGCACTAGTGAGCAAGTCACGTGATCTGATCACACAGCAGTGTGTTACCCGTAATGTCAGTATGTTTCTGTTCGAAGGTTGTGCTTGAGCAACACAAGATGTTCTGTATTGTCACTGTTATAAGACATATCTCTAGGCTGTACAAGTGAAGGCATCAAAATAATAGATGATGTTCGTGGTACTTTCTCTTGAAGACATCCAGGTGCTATTGGGTTTATGGAAGAATTGTGTATCCATTACTAAATACTCACTTCTGATTAATGGCAAATGTTATTTAAACTGGCTTACCTTGTTTTTATATGCATATAAAATTCAACTGCAAGTTGATTAGTCTGGGTGTACAAAGAGAATATAATAAGAGATCTTGCTCTTTTTAAAGGAAACCAGAGCTGAGAGAATATATAGAAGTTTTATACATACCTGGGGGCTTCCTCCAGCCCCATGCGCACAGATCGATCCCACGCTGCCGTCCTCAGTCTTCTCCAGCTTCGGTACCGGGTCCCGTAACTTCAGCCTGTCGCGGCCAGTCTGAGCAAAAGAAGTGCGCCCATATGTAGAGGGCGCACTTCTGTTGCGCAGACTGGCTGAAGTTACGGGCCCGGTACCGAAGAGGGAGAAGACTGAGGATGGCGGCGTGGGACGATCCGTGCGCATGGGGCTGGAGGAAGCCCCCAGGTATGGATAAAACTTTTATAATCTCTCAGCTCTGGTACACTTTAATTACTCATGTAGGAAGAGGGGAACTTCCGTGCAGTCTACCTATACTTAACACATTGTACTGTTTCCATGCTTACAGAGAAGTGCAACTTGTTGTAAAAAAATAAAAATAAAGCTTAATTGCTGATAGTCTGTAGTGTACTGGCAAGCATAAATGGGAATATTGAGAGTTGGAAAGACAGCAGTTCATAAGCACATCAGCTGCGTTAGGAAGTTGTGCAAATTTAAGCTAATGGGAACCGACAAACCGATACGTACCTAAGGAGAGAGAAGGTTCTGGGTCCTATAGAGTCGTCCCGTTACTCTCACAGTCCCCTCGTTTCAGTGATGTCACCCCCCGTTTGAATCCCCCACTATGAGAAGCTTTGGAAGTCTTCGGGAGCCCGAGTGCTCCTGAAGATGGGCGACTCTGTACTACTCATGCTTGAGCGCGCTAGAACAGGTGAAGTTTGGAGCTGCCCGTATTAGGGGAGCATACTGACGCCCCCTTGACTAGTGACATACTCCTGACTGGACAGGAAGTACGTCACTGGGATTCTTGTTAGTCTGCGCATGTGCACCATGCTCCCGCCGTGCACACTTGCTGCATCGCCCATTGACTTGTATTGTTGCATAATTCCTGCAAGAGGCAAGGTTGATGCGGTAACGCGGTGTAGCCATTGCGTCGGCATTGTGGCAATTTGCATACTTCCGGTGCACCATGTCGCGTAGTGTGAATGGTGCAAGTCTCCATAGACTTGTATGACCCTAGCAGTGGGGAATTGGCGCGGAATCGTACCACAGGGAAACGCAGTGCGCAAGTGTGTAAGGGGCCTCAAACAACAAGGGCCTGTAGTTCTTTTCACCTCTGCCAACCGTATGCCCGGGTTTTATACTGTCCTGGGAGTAGCTGGGAGACGGCTTGCGTTACCAACGAGCAGAAGACATGACTCTACTGCTCTAGCCTCATTCCCAGGCATCGGTAAATAACATCAGATAAGGGGCTAAATAGGAATATTTTTAGAGAGCACTGCAGTCATAATTTAAGAATTGATATTCTTCCATAAACCCATTGTTGCTTGGTTCTGATTATTTTCTAGGAAATTACCCAATATCCCTACCAGTGTGAGGCTTTGATTTCTCCTTGATCGACATAACATTTTTAAAAAATAAATATCGATTGTTCTATCGATTGATCAAAACTCAGTGAATGTATGGCTAGCGTACGTTATCTAGGCTATGATGACCTAGATTTAACTCTAGATACAAATCTGGTCCAGCCATGGGCCACCTGGGGTTCTATGGCTTCTATAGCACTGCCAGCCTCTACACTGGTACAAATGGTCTAAGATAAATGTTAGCACTTCTTGTTTTACAGATCTCTTGAGCTAATTGAAAATACATGAACAGGTTTTATATAAATATCTGTGGTCGATCTGAAAAACATAGCCTGTTAGAGAACCTCTGATGGCGTTCATATGTAGCTATGTGCTGTTTACAGACCCCTGATACTATAGAGAAGCATTCACTTTGCCTATTTTACCTTCAACTGTTGAATCAGTTTCAGTTTCAATAATAGACATTTACTGGAATTGGATTGATTATTTGAAGTGAAAACAGACAAAATAACAATGTTTACCTTTATAACACGGCCACAGTAGCAAATCAGCCATCAGGCATAGCGGTGGTAGCTGGTAGTATTCTGTATTAAAGACTTCATTTTCTCTTGGGTATCTCTAGTGTGCGGTTTTAGTTGGTCATGTGACATTTCATGTTAAGGTCAAGAAAACCTAAAATACAATTTGTGTTATATAAAAGAGGTACATTTATCTGTTGAAATATGTATATTTTTATATGATATACAGAGTCCCATACAAGCATAGAACAGATCTGTGGTTGCAAGGCATGCATGGTGCATAATCATTGTGTAATACCCACTTGTACTGGAAAACAGCCCTGACTGATTGACTCCACAAGAGACCTCCATGTGCTATGGAATCTGGCTTCAATATATATAATAATAATCCAAACGTGTGCATAGCGCTTTTCTCCTGTTGGACCCAAAGCACTCAAGAGCTGCAGCCACTAAGGGCACTCAAGGGGCCACCCTGCAGTGTTAGGAAGTCTTGCCCAAGGACTTCTTACTGAATAGGTACTAACCCGGGCCAGGATTTGAACCCTGGTCTCCCGGTTATAGGCAGAGCCCTTAACCAGTACACTATCCAGCCAGATTAACCTGTTAGTGTGGAGTACAGATTTAAGTTCTTATTAAAATGTTAACGAAGCCTCTTTTATATAATGTAATAGGAGTTTCGGTTTAAATGACCTTCTATGTTGCCTGCTAATATATTTCAGAAGCACTGCTGTAGCATCTGTGCTATTGTTTGTGTTACTCAGACTAGAGTCCTTGTCTGTCCCTGTGTTGTAATGGTCAGGCTTGTGGTAACCCTTGTAGGCCTGAGACAGTAGTATCACTGACCTGCTTATTATTCCATGTCTTAGGACTGGTTAGGAATTTGTACGTGGTTAGTAAATACATGGGAATGTTGGGTAAAGTTGTGTCCTGAACACGAGCATAAAGCAAATCTGCCCCAAATCTCAGAAATACAAACTGAAGATATACTGACAAACAAATCATACATGTTACCGTTTCTTAAAAAAACGGATCGGTAATTCCAGATGGATGTTACTAATGCTAACGTGGCCATAAAGCCAATGAAGCCTCTGATCTTTCCTTACTGGACAATGAAAAGGCCAGTACAGAGGCTATGGGAGATACAAAGGGTGGTTCTAAACTGTTAAAGTGTTGATGTCCTTATGCTTGATAGGACCCTGGTCAATAATGCAGTATACACGCAGCATGGATCTCACTCCCATGTTAAGATACTGAGGCATTGTAGAGGGGATGGCTGATGTGAGAATAGGGTGACTTTTAGCACTAAAATGTACAAATATTTTACAGAATTACCACTGTCCAATAATAAAATATCAGTAATTTTACCAACTTTCTACTAAAGGCTGTTTCTGGCTCCCAAATCTCCACAATGCCTTTTTTACACATGCTGATCCCTATTTAAAGAAAATATGGTGTCTGAGTTTTGCCACTGCTTCCAGTGGCGTAGCTAAGGAGCTGTGGGCCCCGATGCAAGTTTTACAATGGGGCCCCCCAAGCACTCTATACATAACAATTGATACGGCGCATCAAAACCTGCCAATGGCAACAACAGTGTCAGAGGTGCAAGAAGGGGATGGGGAATAGCTTGTTAATGATTACCATTATTCAAAGTATCTATAGAAGTGATTATTATGAGCACAGGACCAATAGAGAGCTAATACTGTAGTTGAGGGAGGGCCCTTCGGGGCCCTTCTGGCCCAAGGGCCCCGATGCGGTCGCTACCTCTGCAACCCCTATTGCTACGCCCCTGACTGCTTCTAAAGCGTTTCCTCCCCCATCGCTTGTAAATGATATCGCTACACTTCTTATGTGCAGATGTAGCCAGCCCTCTCCAAAAAGACTGAACGCAGAGAAGTACAAGGCAGTGTGGAGTCATTCCTCAATAATTAACAACGGCAATGCTTGTATATTGCATAACTGACATTTTACCTAGGCTTAATATTAGTACTCTAAAAGTCAGAATTTGCATATGGCTTTATCAGTCTATTTGTCTGGAACTACTGATAATTTTGACATGTATGTTTTACTGTGTCATTGTTCATTTTATGCTCATTTCATGCTGTTCAGGTGTATGGTGGGTTTGCTTTGACCCTCTAGACATGTTTGAATGACTAGAATCTGACTACTCAACAGCTCTATAGACACTTGGCAGTGATAATTCTAATCAACCGTCTTTGATTTGCTAAGAATAATCTTCCTGATCTGGGGAACATAAATGATCAGGGCAATCTGCCCAGGTGACTGGTTTGAGGGTATGTTGGACCTCAGCAATGGTTGCTGAAAGGTCTGTGAATTGGCAGCAGTGCAGTTGTGTAGTCCTGTAATTGGGTAGTTGTAATTATGGGCCCTTTTCCACTACACAGCTGAATCACAAAATCGCAAATCGCTAGTGATTTTTAAATCGCTAGGGTTGTTACTTTATCATAGAAATCATGAGGAGTATTTTCCACTATAGTGATTCGATTTGGAAATCGCAAATCGCAATCGCTTTCTGGAACGATTTTTAGAGTGATAATGCAATGCAAATGAAAAATCGCAATTGCATAATGGAATTAATAAAAAATTGCAATCGCTGGCGTTTGTGATTGCGATTGCTAGTGGAAAAGGGTCCTTTGGGATGTCTTATTGGCAGGTGGATGACACAGGAAGCTCCAAAGCTGCAACGGGTGATAATGTCAGCAGACTTGACTGTAATGTGGCCAAGCTATAGCTGGCTGAATGGAATGCCAGAATAGGCTGCTTCCACACAGGGACGTTACAGGCGCACGTTAGTGCAGCCTGTAACGCTCCCCCAACGCATAGCAGCAATGTAACACAAGTGGGCTGTTCACACTGCCCACGTTGCGTTACATGTAACGCTGCACGTTGTAGTGAAAGTGCAGCATGCTGTGCGTTCTAGCGGCTTTAGCCGCGTTAGACTGTTTGCACATGCCCAGTGGGGGGCTGAGAGGAGGCGGGGAGATGCCGCTACAGTAGCCGCGCACATGGCTACTTAATATGCACTGCACTGGCGGCCGCTGATTGGCCGGCGGGACCACGTGATGCAGAGTGTCTTGCTCCGCATCACGTGGTCCCGCCGGCCAATCAGCGCCACTCTGGGAGACCTTATGCGGATAGAGCCGCCTAACGCGGCTCACTCTACCGTCCTCTCCCGCACCACCATGCGTTGCATTAGGGGCACGTTATGCGACCATAACGTCCCCTAAAACGCAACGTCTTGGTGTGTAAGTAGCCTAATGGTAGAAATTGATCATAGATATAGCTGTTTTCCTGGCATTGTGCTTGAAAGTGACCCTATAGTTGATATGTATGAATCAGCTGTTATATCCTAAAACAGCAAATGTTTAATGAAAGTACAATTGCTTTACAATTGCTTGTTTTTTTTTTTACCTCGGAAATCTGTATTACCCCTCCTGGCGCTCAATTTCTGCTGGACTTCTGTGCAAAAAGTGGTTCAATTAATTTTCATGAAATGTGTGGCTGTAACTTACCAAGATGTGTCAAGCCAAAGGTCTAGTATACATTTTGAGTATAATAACAGTTTCAAACACAAAAATCGTGTCAAAAAATAAATTTAATTTTCCCTTTCTGCCAGGACACAATTGCCCCATTCTCCAACTTTTAGGCAGAAAATGTCCAGGTTTCCAGAGCATGCAAAGACAAAAAAAAAATCACATACAAATGTGAATCTTAATGCGGAAAACGCATGCAGGAAAAAAACGAAACCTGCTGGACAAGCCTGACTCGTCCGTACCGCCAGGGAAGGTTGACCAGCCACAAGAAAAGTGCAGATCAATATGACTACTAAATAGTCTACAACTTAACTTGTTGACTCCCATATGATCACTTCACCCCCTCCCCCCTTCTGTTGACTTCTGTTGGGTCTCTGAACTATGCACAGAATATGACGAGTCATTAGAAGGGAGGAAGTGAAGAGTGATCACTTGGAAGTCTGTATAAGCAAACTTGAGTGGGCTGCAGGTTTTTTTTGTGTTGCTGGATAACACAAATGTGCTTTCTGTGATAAGATCGTCTTCATGCATGACAATGCACCAACTCATGGCATCTGGGCTTTTATAAAACATTGGTTCAGGATATAACAGTGGATTTGATATGCATGGATCACTTTAAGCGTGACAGGCTAAATTTCACATAGGTTTGGGCATATGCACTCTTTCCATAGTTGAATGTGTTGCTGTGTGGGCATCTTGTTTTTATGAAAGGCATGGATGGAACACAAACCAGTACACATTAATAAGTTCTACTATACTATTTATGTAGTATGTTTTGTTTTTTATACAGACAGTTAAGCATTTGTCTTAACTTTACCTTT
The DNA here is from genome assembly GCF_040937935.1 of Hyperolius riggenbachi. Taxonomy (NCBI): domain Eukaryota; kingdom Metazoa; phylum Chordata; class Amphibia; order Anura; family Hyperoliidae; genus Hyperolius; species Hyperolius riggenbachi. The sequence goes on from NC_090657.1 coordinate 99,332,043, forward strand.
CTAGATTACACTTCAGAAATGATTCTATACACACATATATATTTTTACTGACAATTCTGTGTACAAACTCTGTTCTCGCTTTTGTTGCTTTTATTGCTGTTATTTCAGAATTACTTATGACATTTAGTACAACCTACTTGGCAGGTGATGTACACATTCTGATCCGTCCCTCACTGGGTACAGCTGTGTCCCTAGTCTTCTTTCCTACAGTTGCTGTGACTCTTTGCTTTTACAGATTGTTTGTGTCTTCAGAGTTTAGTTTGCTGTTGCTCCCTGCATAACACACCTAGGCATTTGTGGCTGGCAGATGCATTGACTTGTAGCTGTGCAGATTGTTGGGCCTCATTTATCAAAACCAGTGCAATGATCAATGGAGCAAAAGCGGACCAGTTGTTCAGTGTTACCTATTAAGCTCCATGGATAGGCTGTGGCTTGAAATGAACAAGGAGCGGGGGTCGACCGAGAATAGTTTAAAAAGAGGTACTAACGACGGTAAGACAGCGATTATCGTCCATGTAGACCGATCCGTCCTGGCGATCGTTTTGCATGATAATCAGTGTTAGTTGTTCATATCGAACGGTAACAAACGATTGCTCCATTCAAACAACTCATGTGTGGCTAGTTACGTACTTCCCGGTTTTCAGTTTAGCATTACCGCTAACGATCCTATTGGTAAACCATCACTATGCTGTTGTTGAATTTAAACATGTTAAGGAGTCTTCTTTTTGTTGCAAACCATTGTAGATCACTTGTTTTACAATGACGGTGATCGAGCCTGTGTAAGGAGTCTTATAATTATGTTTATCTACCAGATAAAGCCTGATTGGTTGCTGCAGCCAATTCCACCTCTGTTGCGATAGTTTTGGTTGCTGTATTTTGAAGGCAAAATTGAAGAAGACGTCAGTCACCAACTATTTTACCACCACGTCACTCTTAGGATCAATAGTCAGTCTGAAACTGGTCAAAGGTCTGATTAGGCTAACAAGGTTCAGTAGATCAATGGTTGATTTATTAAGAAAATCTATATATGGTCTATGGTTGGTCATTGCAATCTGTAGTCTGCACAGATAAACAAGGATCTGCCCTAGTTCTGTAATCTGCCACTTATAGAATTATTATTTTGAGGGAAGGAATGAATTTAAAGCCAAAGTTCACCTTTTTTTTGTTCTTCTTTCCTGTCACGTTTGCTGCACCTTATTTTTTTCTTTTATTATATTTAATTATCTTTTCCTCTGCCTTATCATACACGATTTATTCATATTGCTGCATCATTCTGACCACCACCAACATTTCAAATTTTACTGGGTGCCATATAGATTTACAGAAGGTACATGCTTTCTTGGGTTTATATTGCCATTGTTAAAATACATTTCAAAAGTACCTGACGAGACATAGGTAAAGGTCTCCAACAAGGACAGTGACAACAGTAAATCCAAACTTCGTTTTTTCTTCTTTTGTAAAATGTGGAGGGACATAAACCCTCATCAACTTTTTATTGCTGCTCTTTAACTTCCTGTCTCCAGAATCACAAGGTTTTCCATTATCATCCTAAAGGCCCATATCCACCACATGATTTTTCCGAACTATTTTTCATGACGAGCAATTCTTTCTGTGATAACGCGCAATATTGTTTAATGACGCACGCCACCTTTAGCAAGTGTTCGTTTTTGAGCGAACACCATATTGGACTAAGTCACGTAGTATTCTTCTGTTCCACATTTCAAAGTATCAGGCGTTGTTAAGGAGCGCACACTACACTGCCTGTATCGCACGTAGCGTGCCTGTGGGGGCATTAAGCCCCGCTAGTATAATTAGCATGCGTAAGGCCATTTAACTTGCGCTGTTGCAGCTCGTTACTGTTGATGAATCAACACCATAGTTCTTAAGTGGTGATGGTCATGTCTAAAAGAACTGATGGAGAAGCATGTGATCAGTTTGGTCAGGTGATAGATATGTAAGTCTCTGATATGCTAGTCATGATCATGTGTTAAAGCACAAAGTGATCACAGAAAATCAGAGCTTTGCAAATCTATCAGCTGATCAAACAAATCACATTCTTGTCCTTGAATTCTCCTAGACATGACCATCACTAGTTCTCATTGGGGGTTATACTACTAGCATCTGTTCTTGATCCTCCAGTATCAGCTTTGAGGCGGTAAGAGTACACAAAGCTGCTTGGATTTATTTTAGCACATTCTAGCTTTGGTCACAGGAGTCCAATGACTTCCACCCAAGTTACCAGCTTACTCTGCATTTATCCTGACTACTATGAAGGTAGGAAACCAAATAAAGATTTGTGATTATTATGGCTCATGACCGATGACCTTTCATCATAATCTGCATCCAGCGGAGAGATGAGAATAAATAAGCTCCTGGGAGTAAGCATTACCACCAGTCAGTAATTTGCTGAATGTTATCAAAATATATATGTCAGTGGTTCCAAGGCTTTACATGGTTGCTGCCTCCTTTCTTCCTAGACCACATCCCTAGCGCTTCATCTATAAACACATACTCTGCTCTTTCTTTAGTATGTGGGTAATCCAAATAAGTGGATAAAACAAACAAGCATTCATTCATCCAGTGTTGTTTTGAGCAGCAGTCGAGGAAGAGAGTTCTCAGAGAAATGCTGCTTGGCTCTCAGCCAAGCAGCGTGTTCTGCTCTGTGGAAGGGGAAGATGCACAACTGGCAGCCTGCTGCAGGAACACCCTTTGAACCATCATCCAGCAAGAGCAATCCATCCTGGTGGTCTGACACAGGGGAGGTCAGATGATCGGGAGGTGGTCAGGTGATCAGGAGACACCTGTATGCACTTTAGATGTTCAACTATTTGCAGAGATCACGTTGGCAGGAAGTGTGTATGTAGCTTATTTTTTTTTTTTTTTTACTTCAAACAACATAATGCTAATTTTATTTGTCATAACAAGTGTAGCACATAGTAATGAAGGCTTATTTATGAAGAGTGGGAATGGGCCGTTCTTCAGAAAAGTGGGAAAATGCCTGCTTTTCCTCCAGTATAACCTTTTTTCAGATTGCCAGATTTATAAACCTTGCGGTCGGTCTAAATGGTTGCCACTTTTATGCTAGACAGACGCTTTCTATAGGATTGCTCACTTCCACTAAAGTGTTGTTGTTTAACAATACTTGAGATTGCTGTGTTTGTAAACTGGTAATCAGCCTGATCTCCTCTTTATTGATCAGCAAATAATGTTTTCCACTTTCCCAGTATTGCCCACTGAAGGTGAGAAGCATCGTCTGTGGCAGTTTGCTGCTGATTACTCTAGGAAGTAGCAGTACACAACAGCTTTGGAAGTCATAGGGCCTCACACTGCTTCATTCTCTGGCAGGAAGGGATAGGTGCAGCAGGAGATGAGACTCTATTCACGTCAGTAGAGCTGGAGAGCTGGAGATCGCCACTTTAGGATAATCCCTTTCTGGCAATCAGTGTTGATCGTCAGGAAAGAAAATATGGGCACTCTACTATAAGTTTGGCATTATAAAACTGGAATTAAGATTTTAAACAGCAGATAACAAAAAAGTTGGTATTCTGTATAAGGAATGACCCTCTTTATAAACATGTGATAAACAGGACCCCTAGGGTGTAACTTGCATAGTGGGGTCCTGATCAGTGAAACAATATACATGCATTTTAAGAAAGCAACATGTCACTCCCAGCCCATATAGCACAAGTCAGTGCTTATAGTAAATGAATGCAGAGTATGTTGATCTCTGAAAAATACACTTCTAAAAAGTTCCCCGTGCTTGTACAGATGGGCAGGCAGTGAGTGGGTCTCCCTGGGGACAGCAAAGACCTAGCACCAGAATGCCATTTTTTATTCTACTGAAAAGAAATAGACTTTGTTACTGTCTGCTTCACCATTGGCAATATTTGAATTCACTTCCTTGTCCTACTGATAGGAAGTGAGGATAGATCCCAGCATCCGTGGGAACTTGACAGAGGCTTTCATACTTCCCTATGTTCCTCTCCTATAACCTGTCTGCCTGATAAAAGCATTCTGTACAATCCAGGATGAATTGTGACCATTATCAGCAGAGGGGATGCAGGCTTCTATGCTTTGTAAACATTTCATCTCAGTATTCACATATAAAAAAAATGCAATTTACACAAGTACAAAAAACAGGTCAAAGGATGAGTCAATCATGTTCAGAAGCAATCACGCGTCTTTACATTCCTTAACGTGAACTTTTATAACTGATTTTGTGTATCTGTTAATTGTCTGTTTCCTTTTATTTTGGTTTGTTTTAAAATGCAAACTTGTTCTTGTTCTAAAAGCACCCTCTCTGGGTATGTAAGACACTGTTTTGTATGTTAGTATTATGTAGCATTTAGACATTTTACCATGCTGCTGGACTGGCAATCACCATAAGTAGGAGCTGCAATGTCACTGTTCCATAGCCAGTATGATGAGTCATAAAGCAGACCTATATAGATGTAAGGAGAAATAATCCCCGGTATGGCTTCATACTAGCTGCCGTCCCACTGGCCTGTAACACTTGTTTTAGGAAATACGGCTGCAAATAGCCCTACCGGGCCCTTTAGATTGTTGTAGATCCAGGTATAGAATCATAGTTCCTCGCTCTGTCCTGCCAGGCCTGACCATCCTCCGGCTTCAGCATTCGTGCAGAGTCCAGAGGATGGTGTGGGCGGGGATGGCTGCAGCCTCCACTTGAAGATCAGTGATACAGCCTGATGCAGGGATTACTTATTAAATCGATCGTATTTCAGTATATGAAACCGGTATTAAGGCTGCTTCCTATGCATCCTATCTGTAAAGCCCAGTTCCACAAATGACATCTTCATAAGCTCCACAGCAGGGTCCATAAAATGTTTTAGAATTTCTTCTATGGAAGACCAGCTAGGCTTACTTCCAGGACGGGCCTGGAGTTGGTTTGAAATGCGACTCTTATCAAGCTTTAGGGACCCTCCGGGGCTTAAGAGAGTCCAATTTGAGTACCGTAGCTGTGCAATGCAGTCAGGGTGAGAAGACTGTATGGAACGCTAGCTTTTACCACCTGTGTTCATACTTTATCCACTGTCCTGCACTTTGACTGGACAGTGGACTGACAAGGGATGGATTGAGGACGGCAGTGATTTTCTCTGGACCAGTTCACATTGATCTGTTCCATGTTTGTCTATTGCAGAAAAGTCCTGCTGTTTGCATTTCTGCATATAGCAGATCGATTTCGCATTAATTAGATCAATGGCATCCCTCTGTACCGAAAATGGACCGTGCAACCTGACCCAGCAACAAAGACGAGTGTTGCATTTAATGCAAATCTCACATGTCATATGAACCCAGCCTTATTGCAGTCCTCTGCAGGATAGCCTTAAAGCTGACCTTCACCCCTATAGATGATGCCACGTTAAAGGCTGAAGGCTGTCTTGCAGGACTTGCAGGAACTATTTACGATGAAACTTTTTGTTTAGCACCAGAGCAGTTTTCAGTGCTGTGATTAACTGCTGATAACTTTCTATTCTGAATATTCTGAATCTGAAATTGTTTTTCAATGATGAATAAGGCTTTCTATGTATAAAATGCATAACCAGTTTTAGTAGAATATTTTGAAATACAGTTGCAAAGAACTGAACAAACTGAACAAAGGCGCTATTTTGCAAATTAGCTTCTCACTACTTGAGAACAATGAAGATATTTGAAATATGACCCAGTATCTATTAAGGAATTATTTCATTTTATAAAAATAGGATTTGTATTATTTATTTGTATTTTTTAATGATTTCAAACACCCAAAAGTAGACCACGGACCAATATCACTGCTGTACTGCAGTTTCTTACCCCACACTCTACCAACTCTTTCATTAACCATAATTTTCTTGGAAAACTTGAAAGGCTTTCTAGTCTACAATGAAGCTGACTTTTCAAGGAAAATTGTATTTGGTTTTTTTTTGGTCACAAGTATTTGTGCCTATGCCCAGCCCTCTTATGTTCTGCCGATGAGCAATTAGAGGGCTGGACATTGTAAGGAAGGGCACGTTACAGTGACAGACACTTCTTTTCGGTCTTTTACTGACCTGGCAAATTGTAGTGATCACATTTCACAGCAGGAATCCACTACTTGGCTTCAAACGAAGTCTTTACAAGAGACATAGGATCATTCATTTCATATTTTTATTTAAAATCTTTAGGAAAATATTCTGAAGGTTGTCCTTTGATGTTTAAGGCTAATGCCACTTGATTCGATGTTTGCATTTTGGGTGGAATGAGACCAGGTTAGACACCATCTGGCTCTGAATGATAGATCTCTTCCCATCCAAAGCACATTTCTGATAGGCCTAGCCAAGCTTTTCAGACAAGCATTAAATTCAAAGAGTATATGAAGGTATTAAAGTGAAGCTTTTAAATAGAAAAATATTTACCTCAGTAGTAGGAACTCTCTGGATAGTCCAGAAGATTCCTTCATCCTCCTCGAGCCCACCAATCCAGTGCTGCGACCCTCTAAGCATATCCGACAAGGGCTTGCCTGATATGCTTTTGTGGCTACGCCCTCATCCGTGTACGAGTACAATCTACACCTGCCCAGTAGCATAAACCCACAGCTTTGTGCTACTAGGCATGGGTGGATAAATCGGCACACACACAGCACTGACTGGCTCGTGCATGGACAGTAGCACAGCCACAAAGAAGAAGAGCGTCAGCCGGAAGTGATGGGGTCGAGGAGGACTTGGGAAACCTTTGGACCATCCAGAGAGGTTCCACTACTTAGGTTATCTTCCTTTTTTATCCTCACAGGCTAGCTGTAAGCACAGTAGGTAATGATTGATACTTGGTCTATCGTCGTTTTGCAGAAGGATGTTAAACTTGGACTTTGGAATCCTGGTAGGAAAATGTTCATTAACAGTTCCAGGGGCTGCATGTTAAGCAGTGAGTTTGTTGAGGGTCCGTTTTTGACTTGCACTTAAAGCCACCATGAAATGCTCCTTGCAATAGATTTTGCAATTTACAAGCCAAATATATTCCTTTATATGAATTTCAACCCAATTCTTGTATGTGTAGCAAAGCGTGAACGCATTACTTGATTTTCAGCACTTTTTTTTTTTTTGAGGGGGGGGGGGGGGGGGGGAGGAGTGGGGAAGAGAATAATCCAAAACCTGGAATGGAAACAACCTGCATACACCATGTTAATTTAAATTGTTTTCAAGGTTATAGCTAATTTATATTGTGTATTTTTTATTGAAGCGTAAAATGAAAAAGTGGCAATGGTTGAAGGCTATTTTATTTTTCTCTTTTTTTATGTTACCCATGTAATCTTCCTATGGGATTCCTTGTTATATTTGTAAATATTTTTGGTGTCCTTTTGTCTATATCTGCAGGAATAACTGACATGACTGTTTCTTAATGATTGTTTAAATAAAATATCCGTTTTGCTTTAACATTTTGAGAGTTGATATTGTTTTTTATTATTCAATTATGGAAAGAAAACTTGTAATGAGTGTTTGCAGGGATAGCTATGGGGGTTCTTGTAAACCTGTTAAGTGTACAGCTACTTTCATAGCTATTCTGTACTATATACACAAATTTATGATTATCTTCCAGTCCCATTTTTAGGCTTAGTTTACATTATAAATCGCAATTGCTGAGCGCTTTTGTGAGTGCTTTTTGAAGCAATTTCACCGTCTTTTTTTTTTGATCGATTTGCAATTTTTGTAGGCACTTTAAGTTTTTTATTGTTTTGCGATTTGAGCTTTTCTTTTTTTCAGACAATCAGGAAGTGAACTCTTTGACCTGGAACGGAATATGTTTAATGTAATTTATAATGAAAAGCGCTCACAACACTACCACAAAAGTTTTGGGACAGTGTTCTGTGGACTGATGAAACAAAATTAGAACTGTTTGGGCCCATGGATCAACGCTATGTTTGGAGGAGGAAGAACCAGGCCTATGAAAAAAAGAACACCTTGCCTACTGTGAAGCATGGCGGGGGATGTCAATCATGCTTTGGTACTGTTCTGCTTCTGCAGGTACAGGGAAGCTTCAGCGTATGCAAAGTACCATGAATTCTCTTCAGTATCAGGAGATATTGGATGAAAATGTGATGCAGTCCGTCACAAACCTGAGGCTTGGGAGACGTTGGACCTTTCAACAGGACAATGATCCCAAGCATACCTCCAAGTACACTAGAGCATGGTTGCAGATTGGAACATTTTGGAGTGGCCATCGCAGTCACCAGACTTAAATCCGATTGAGACCCTCTGGTGGGACTTAAAGAGAACCCGAGGTGGGTTCTAAGAATCCTAATAGCAGACAGAGGCTGGCTGTGCATATAATCACCAGCCTCTGTTGCTATATATCGTCCCTCCAGGGCCCCCCTGCGCTCTGCCCCCATAAATCACAGCCGCGCTGTTGACATGCAGCGTGTCACCAGCCGACTGTTTACAATTGCCTATCAATCTCCGCCGCACCCCTGCCTCCTCCATAGCTCCGGTCCCCGCCCGCGTCCCTTCCCTCCCCGCTGATTGGAGGGAAGGGACGCGGGCGGGGACTGGAGCTATGGAGGAGGAGGGGGAGCGGTGGAGATTGATAGGCAATTGTAAACAGTCGGCTGGTGACACGCTGCATGTCGACAGCACGGCTGTGATTTATGGGGGGCAGAGCAGAACGCAGGGGGGCCCTGGAGAGACGATATATAGCAACAGCGGCTTAGCCGCTTATAACCAGGGCTGTGGAGTCGGTCCAAAAATCCACCGACTCCGACTCCTCAGTTTAGGATTCCACCAACTCCGACTCCGACTCTAATTTGCATATTACAATTTTGTTGATTAAAAGTATGTAACATGAAATTCGTCTCTTAACTGCCAACGCTTAGGAATTTTACAAGACAACTGAAGTGAGAAGGATATGTAGACTACTATATTTATTCCCTTTAGACTAAAACTAGTCCTTGGTAAGAGTACTTGTAAAAGGTACAAACCGGAACAAAGAACATCAGGCCCTAGGCAATGTAAGTGTGGGTACATGTAAGCATGATGTGCAGGTACTCTGCAGGGGAATGAGGAGATTGTAAACAGACAACACCTCTGTGTTCAATGTGCACAGCATTCTCAGTGGATTCCCTGCAGCTCTGTGGGGAGTGCATATGTAGAGTATAGTACTACTGTGTAACAAAGTAAACCTGAGACAGATGAAATTAAAGTTTTATACATACCTGGGGCTTCCTCCAGCCGCCTTCAGGATAATCAGTCCCTCGTTGTCCTCCTCCACCACCTGGATCTTCTGCTATGAGTCCAGGTACTTGAGCCAGTCAGGCGTAGTGCGCATGCACACACTCCGCCGCCAGGAGCATACTACACCTGTGCAGCACTATTGCGCAGGTGCAGAATGTTCCTGGCCGTGGGAGCGGCATGCGGCCGGACAGCGCTGACTGGCTGAATTACCAGGACTCATAGCAGAAGATCTGGGTGGTGGACGACAGTGAGGGACTGATTAGCCTGAAGGGGGCTGGAGGAAGCCCCAGGTATGTATAAAACTTTACTTTTCATCCGTCTCAGTTACCCTTTAATTTTTAGTCACCAAACCAAAATTTTAATAACATATCAAATTATTTGATTTCATCAGCAAAGGGAGTGCATACATTTGCATAAATCAGCATCAATGCAGAATTATTTCCATCTCGTTGACCATCTCTATTAGTGACACAGCTACACATCAGGCTTTATTCTTACAGCATAGATGTTATTTAGTATATATAAGAGGTTCCTGTGTACACATCATATATACAGTCACAATCAGATATGTATATCTGTCCTTAAAAATACGGGGACTGCTTTTTTTGAAGCAGCACAAGTAACTAATTTTGATTGGTTTATTTCATTTTTGTGGACTAAGCACAGCTATTATTGTATATATACATTATTTTTAATGACTATTATCTGAGAAATAGAACATTTATCATATTTTCTATTTTAATTACAGTTACAAATTCATTAGGAGTCGGAGTCGGTGCATTTTTTCCCGACTCCGACTCCAGGCACCCAAAATTGCCCGACTCCACGACTCCGACTCCACAGCCCTGCTTATAACGTACAGCACGCAGCACTTTAACTTGACGTGCTGCGTTACAATGTAACGCAACGTGGGCACTGTGAACAGCCCATTGACTTTTCATTACTGTGCGGTGGGCTGCGTTACAGGCTGCACTAACGTGCGCCTGTAACGTCTAACTGTGAAAGCAGCCTTAAAGAGACACTGTACCAAAAATTACAACGTTTTTTTCTACCATCCTACAAGTTCCTAAAGCTATTCTAATGTGCTCTGCCTTACTGCAGCACTTTCTACTAGCACTGTCTCTGTAATAAATCAATGTATCTTTTCCCTGTCAGACTTGTCAGCCTGTGTCTGGAAGGCTGCCAACTCTTCTGTGCTGGTCTGTTTATGCACACCCCTCCAGGCCCCTCTCTGCACACTCCAGTGTGTGTGTTATTTACATAAGCCAGCAGCATCTCTGCTATCTTATCAGTGATAGAAGAGAGCTGGATAAAAATCCTCCTCTGTTAGGCTGTGAAAGTAGCTGGCTGACACATACTGAGGAATTACAAACACAGGCACAGGCAGAGCTGTCTGCAGGAAGCCTGTCACTTCAGTGCATGAGAGAAGAAGGGGACAGAAGGTAAACACACAAATGATCTTTTGAGATTCAAAAGGAAAGCTGTATACAGCCTGCTTGTGTATGGATGTATTTTCTATGTGTGGACATACTGTACATCAATCTACTTCCTGTTTTGGTGGCCATTTTGTTTGTTTATAAACAAACTTTTTAAAACTGTTTTTGACTACTTTTAATGTGGCGGGGAGCGGCGAAATTGTGACAGAGGGTAATAGGAGATGTCCCCTAATGCACTGGTATGTTTACTTTTGTGCGATTTTAACAATACAGATTCTCTTTAAGGTGGCCACTAATAATCCAATCTTTTTCATCCAATTTTACCAAATTTATGTAGTATAAGGGTAAAATGAGTGAATAAATTGAATGGATAATTTGGGCAGTTCCCTTATATTACATAGAAATGGTAAGATTGGATGAAAATGATTGGATAATTAGTGGCCACCATTAGCCAGTTTCCTATACATGCGCACACAGACTCTTCCTGAGTCCTTGCATCAACTTTTGCACCAGACTTTTGGGTAAAACAGTGTTGAAGGCCTTTGCAAAGTCCAAGTATATCACATCTACAGCATTCCCAATATCCACATTAGCGTTCACTACCTCATAAAAGCTGAGCATGTAAAGCTGGCCACTAATGGTCCAATTTCTAGCGAAAAATCGTTCGAGCGATCAGAAATTCTGATCTCGTTCACTACACCATCAACTAACCAATAATTGCTTCCCATCTATCACGACCACCAAGAAAATCCAAATTTTCGTTCGACGAAAATTCATTCGGGCGACATTTTTTTCACTCATTCATAATCGATTGTGTCCACCAATGGAGATTATTTACAACCAATCTGATCAGAATTTGATCGCTCGAACGATTTTTCGCTAGAAATTGGACCGTTAGTGGCCAGCTTTAGTCAAACAGGACCTGTCTTTAGTAAACCCATGCTGATGCTGAGAAATAAGATTATTTTCTACTATGAAGTCATGTATAGTATCTCTTAGTAACCCCTCAAATAGTTTGCATACAACTGATGTTAAAGGGAATCTGTATTGTTAAAATCACACAAAAGTAAACATACCAATGCGTTAGGGGACATCTCCTATTACCCTCTGTCACAATTTCGCCGCTCCCCGCCGCATTAAAAGTGGTTAAAAACAGTTTTAAAAAGTTTGTTTATAAACAAACAAAATGGCCACCAAAACAGGAAGTAGGTTGATGTACAGTATGTCCACACATAGAAAATACATCCATACACAAGCAGGCTGTATACAGCCATCCTTTTGAATCTCAAGAGATCATTTGTGTGTTTCTTTCCCCCTGCAGTTCTCATGCACTGAAGTTTCAGGCTGCTCTTTTCTTCCTGCAAACAGCTTTGCCCTTGTCTGTAATTCCTCACTATGTGAAAGCCCAGCCAGCTCAGAGGACGATTTATCCAGCTTGTAAAAGATAAGAGAGAAGAGAGAAGCTGCTCTAATCTAAATAACACACAGGCAGTGTGCATATAGGGGCCTGGAAGGGGGAGTTCATAGCAGAACCACAACACTGAAGAACTTGGCAGCCTTCCAGACACAGCCTGACAAGTCTGACAAGAGAGAGATAAGTTGATTTATTACAGAGACTGTGATAGTACAAAGTGCTGCAGTAAGCCAGAACACATTAGAATAGCTTTTGGAACTTGTAGGATGATAAAAAACAGGATGCAATTTTTGTTACGGAGTCTCTTTAAGCTTACAGGTCTATAATTTCCTGGATCTGATTTTTTGCCCTTTTTTGTGTTCAAGAAATCTGACCAAATGATTTATTTATTTATTTTTCAAAGATTGGAAGTGGTGGATTTTTCAGATTTTTTTTTTTTTTTTTTTTTTAATACTGAATAATGTAGGGTAGAGTGAAAATGTCTTGAATTATAGATCCCAGCAATTTTCTCATAGGTTTCAATTTTTTTTTCATAATTGGGGAAAAATTTTACACTTGTGTGAAACATTGATCAGTTTTTTCAAATGTAACAATCAATCAGAAAAATTGATTGCAATTCTTGACTTGTGTAAAAATTGTATGGTGTGACAACCTTAAGGGCCCTTTCACACTGGCAGCTGACAATCGGTGAATTCACCGCCTGTCAGCTGCTCTCCTGCACCAGCTGGTAGTGCTTGGTAGCGCTCAGTTCTGGCTCTGTACAGCCCCCCCCCCCCCCCCAGGAGTGAGATCTGAGCGCTGCCACCAGGGCCCATGATGCCCGGTGACGCTGCTTCCTCGGGCGGCATCACGCCTACCCCCTTAATCCCGCCCACCCTCTTGCTCCCATCTTCCTCCTCAACCTTTTTAAAGGAAAGGTCCGAGGTGTTTAAAACTCAAAAATCTACTCACCTCAGGCTTCCTCTAGCCCTTGCAGCCGTCCTGTGCCCTCACCGCAGCTCTGGCGGCTCCTGGTCCCCTCTGGTGCAGATGCTGACCTAGCCAGGTCGGCATCTTACTGCGCTCCAGCGTGCGGCTCATGGAGTCGCAATTACGTCATCCGGGCTGTACTGCACAGGCGCAACTCTGTCAGTGCGACTCTTACGCAGGCGCAGTGGGCATTTGCGCTGGAGGGGACTCCAGGCCACCGGCGGGGAGAGTAGCAGGGCTGGAGAAAGCCCTGGGTAAGTAGATGGTTTTTTTTTTATTCAGTCTTCTTGGATGTGTCCTTTAAAGCAAGCGACAGCCGCCTCCTGCAGCAGCACAGGCTAATCGGGTCCCCCTTACCTGTCCTGCTTGTAGACCTCAGATCTGTGTGACCCACCGCAGCTCCCATAGCAGAGCGTATACCGGAAGTAATACTTCCAGTATCACATGGATCTGAGGTCTACTAGCAGGACAGGAAAGGTGGTCTTGGTGAGCCTCTCCTGCTGCAGGAGGTGGCTGCCACTTGCTTCAAGAAGGTAAGCGGTGGCCGGAGAAGGAGTGGGGCCAGGGCAACCTTGCTGGGGCAACTATACAAGCTACCTATACAGGGGGCAACTATATTGGCTACCTATACTGGGTGCAACTATACTGGCTACCTACCTATAATGAAGGTGAAAATTTTCCGGTGCTGTGCGATCGTTCCAAATCGGGTGGGGGCGCATCCTCAGAAGTTTGCCTCAAGCAGCAAAAAGTCCAGAACCAGCCCTGGCTCCCGCAGCGGCGCTCAGACTCAACGTTGCATTCTTCCACCGCCCAGTAACACCACCGCATGTCAACGATTGACATGGTGTTACAACCGCTGCAATTTGTCTGCATTTAAATTGCACCCGAATTGCTCTGCAATTGCGCAGTTCAGCTGCCCATCTGAAAGGGGCCTTACAAGTACAAGAAATATCATTGCACTTGTAAGCACTTTTTGAATGTACTCTGATAAAGAGGTCTGTGAACTGAGAAATGCATGTCAGACAAAAATATCCATGCAATGTATTCATCCTATATCTAGGATGGACACTGATTTATATTCTTCATGTGCTATACAGTATAATCTCATTATAATAAACACTGGTGGTATAGTAAACCTTCAAAACTAAATGTCCCGGTCCCAGCCAATCCCCATTATACATATATGGGAGCAGGGTCGGCCCTAGACTTCTTGCCGCCTGAGGCAAACTTCGGAAAAATCGGGGGCGGAGAGAGCGGTATTTGACCAAATTGGACGTATACTGCTACAGAGGAGGCAGCGTTAGAACGAGGGGGGCGAGAGGAGCTGGAAGGCTCTATAGGACCCAGAGCCTACCCTCTCCTTAGGTAAGTATCTGGCTTAATATTTTTTCATTTGTCTCCATTCACTTATTCACAGTATAGTATACTTTATGTGCTTGGGTATGACAATTTCTGATACAGTAAACTCTTGATAAACTACTTTTCCTGATCCCTTGTAGTTTACTATAAAGCCCAATCTACACGATACGATTCTTTATACGATTCAATTACAATTCTATTTACGATCCGATTATATCCAACATGTCCGATCGGAATTCGATTCAATTCGATTTGCCATTGTTTTGCAATGGCAAATCGAATTGAATCGAATCCCGATTGGACATGTTGGAATCGGATCGTAAATAGAATTGTAATTGAATCGTATAAAGTATCGTATCGTGTAGATTGGGCTTAAAGGTAGTCTACTGTTCAACGATAAGATCATACCTCCCAACGTTTTGAGATGAGAAGGAGAGACACATAAGCCATGCCCCTGCCACACCCCTGATCACGCCCCATCACACCCCTAGTCAAGCATACCATAAAGATTTCATAAAAAACATATGTTGTTTTATAATTCAAACCACACTGGTCCTTTCTACCCTGGTTTCTTTTCCCTCATAGTAACATTTTAAAATTAGTAATATATCAATTTCAAGGATGGGAATAAAGTTTACAGTCAATCAAACACATTTTTAGTAGAGTAATATATATATATATATAGAAAGAGGGACAAAGTCCTGACAGAGGGACAGGGCTCCCAAAGAGGGACTGTCCCTCCAAAAGAAGGACAGTTGGGAGCTAAGAGCATACGACTCTGTAACAATTCCTTACTTTTTATTTTTTTTCCCCCAGCAGTTACTCTTTCATGTTCAGGACACACACGTGACACTTGGAGGACCAGATATTGTGATCAGTGATTCAGTGAATGGCAATACCATTTCCTCACAGTTCGACCTTTGGAACCACTGGGAAACGGAACCTACTTGTCACAGACCTGTTTCCGGAGGAGTTAGAATTCGGTTACAACAATAACAATGAGGTCGATGCGGGGACTGAGTGCCCTGGTGATTCGGGTATGTAGCGTTCTTCCTGCACGAGGCACGCGTCTCCAATCAGCGCTGTTCAGCTTTGTGTAGCATTGTCACTATTGGGGTTGGTTGCTGATCATTGTACGGCTGTTCGCAAAGCTAGGGTTGGTTGTAGCAGCACCTCTCATATACAACACACACCAACATGTTATCAGCTGCTTATGTGCGCCCTCTGGTGGTGTTTTGTGCGAAATACAGTTGCTGAAAGTAAAAGTAGGTGCCACCTGAATCGATTGTTGGTGTTCCTGTATGTGTCTACATCTACATGGTACAATTTTCCATCAGATCGACAAGTGTTCTGATAAGAAATTGCATCATGTGTAGACGCCCAAATTGTTTCCGATCGATTTTGTGATAAGTACCCAAAATCGATCGGAATCCGATCAGACCGGTAGGAAATGATCTAATAGATCCGTCGATCTGACAGAAAATTGTACCGTGTAGATGGGGCCATAAGCAGGCCATACATACACATTTAGATTGCCACCCAATTGTGGCAAACGGATCAATCACTCTCTGATCTGAATCTGATCAGAGAGGAATAGATTCCTGCCATACACTGCACACAGATTTTAAAATCTGTTGCACTGCATCATTGCGCTGTTCGATATAGTTCAACATAGGCCATCGATCTACCATTGCCTCCCTGCCTTGTCGGATCAATTGAAATGTTCAGTCTGTAATTTTGATCAATGTTTGCCACAAATTCATCTAAATCGTGATCTTTGCATCATAGATAACAGCAGGGGCGTTGCTAGCCCCAAAGATCAGTGGCACGTGCCACGGATGTATTCTGGGGTGCCCCGGATGTCCCTCAGGCAGCGGGCGGCAGTACTCCCCTCCGGCTGCTTGGTCTCCAGATTCTGCAGACATCTTCTCTTCTGGGCTTCTCCCCCTAGTGTCTGAGAATGAATCAGATGCTAGAGCTCCTAGCATCTGATTCTCACTGCCTATTTATGCGATATGCTGCATTTTTTTTTTTTTGTATTAATGGAAAGGGGGGCTTCATACAAAAATTTTGCTGTGCAAGCCTACTTTTGCTCCACCCATGACCACACCCACATTATGGTGCGTGGCCACACCCATTTTCATCGGGAGTGCCCAAAAATGCCTCGGATCTCTTAGGATCCTAGCAACGCCCCTGGATAACAGGCAGATTTGATCATTCTAAAAACTGATGCATGTATGGTCAGCTATAGGCCTCCCCTACAGCAGTCGGGCAGATTGGATCACTGTTGCTTGCATTTCTTTTGTATTCCCTACTTCAGGGTGCTTTTCCCATATCCTCCCATCTCCATAGCACAGTACATGCTGTTCAGATGGGATCTGCACACTGTTTTGTACAGCTGGTGGTATAGCTAGTCATAGAGCCATCCCTTCGCCCAGAAATTTATCATGATGGCCCCCAGCATGCCACTTCCTTTTCTCCCAGAACATGGACAGTTGGATACAGTTTATGAAGGATAACCAGTATAAAAAGCACACATAGGCCTCCATTCACAATACATGTACAGTAAAGAAATTTGTAATGGAAAAATGACCAGCAGCGGTAATTGCCTTTTTTTTTTGCAAACATTTACAAAAATGTTTCCGAGTACGAGTAAAGGTTGGTAAAATAGTGGGGTAACAAGGCAGTAATGGTGAAAAAAAGTAATTAAATGTTCATTAACGATGTGGAATAAGTGCGTAAAAGATCGTTTTCTGTGGAAAAATCCCAAAATCCAGCAAACACATCTCAAAAGGCTCTAGACTACATGTAATTGGATGTGAAGTGAAAAATAGCACAAGGTACTTACAGGTGATAAAAACCGGTAATTAACAATGAAACAATATCGTGCTCTTTTTTTTCATTATGAATTTCATTTTTTGTGGAATTTAAGTTTAAAATAATTTTTTACCAATGTGTTACCGCACTTTTAATCTTTTTTTTTTTTACCGCACTTTTTCATTGTGAATGTGAACATGATCATACTTCAGTCAGTAATTTTCTGACATTTTGTTACTGAATGCGGTAACTCATTGTGAATGTAGGCCATTTTGCAAATCATTGCTACTAAGAGATGAGCGGTGGCCTGGTTGTGGTCATTATTAAAAATGTTCAGAAAGTCTGTGGCACCACTTTTGGTGGGTATGTTTCAAATCTCCTCCACCCCACCGACCCTTTCAAGTAGTTCTTAAATGACCCTGAAGCAAGCTTTATAACAATACAATAACATGTGTAAAGTGATTTTCCCCCATAGGACTTGAAAGCAGTGGTGTATCTAGGTAAGACAGCGCCCATGGCAAATACTAAAAACACACACACACACACACACACACACACACACACGTACACACACACATACACGTACACGTACACATACACACACGTACACACACACACGTACACACACACACGTACACACACACACGTACACACACACACGTACACACACACACGTACACACACACACGTACACACACACGTACACACACACGTATACACACACACGTATACACACACACACACACACACACACACACACACACACACACACACACACACACACACACACACACACACACACACACACACACACACACACACACACACACACACACACACACACACACACACACACACACACACACACACACACACACACACACACACACACACACACGTTAATCAAAGGGCTAGTTCACACTTAAGAGACCCATACACTGGTTGATTTCAGCCATCGATCGATCGATCTGATGGATTAGAAATCGATCAAAATTCCCCATTTGATCGATTTGCGGCCAATTTCAATCGATTTGATCTATCCGACAGGATTAAAATCTAGGTCGATCTGTTGCTGACAGCAGAAAGATGGCCCATAGAGTTGCATTGGATCTAATGGTCCAATAATGCATTTAGATCACGTGTCGAACTCCAGGCCTGGAGGGCCAGATCCAGTGTTTAGGATGGACTGAGAAAGAGAGGAATGTGTTCTACCTGATGGACCACACCTTTCCCGATTCAGACCCATCAATTCATTTGAGCTGTATCAAAAATGTGTGAGGATCTTGGCCCTCGTAGGACCGGTTTGACATACCTGATTTACATCGATTTCCAATAGATTTCATTCTGAGGATCTTGTGTGAGGATCTTGGCCCTCGTAGGACCGGTTTGACATACCTGATTTACATCGATTTCCAATAGATTTCATTCTGAGGATCTTGTGTGAGGATCTTGTCCCTCGTAGGACCGGTTTGACATACCTGATTTACATCGATTTCCAATAGATTTCATTCTGAGGATCTTGTGTGAGGATCTTGGCCCTCGTAGGACCGGTTTGACATACCTGATTTACATCGATTTCCAATAGATTTCATTCTGAGGATCTTGTGTGAGGATCTTGTCCCTCGTAGGACCGGTTTGACATACCTGATTTACATCGATTTCCAATAGATTTCATTCTGAGGGTCTTGTGTGAGGATCTTGTCCCTCGTAGGACCGGTTTGACATACCTGATTTACATCGATTTCCAATAGATTTCATTCTGAGGGTCTTGTGTGAGGATCTTGTCCCTCGTAGGACCGGTTTGACATACCTGATTTACATCGATTTCCAATAGATTTTATTCTGAGGATCTTGTGTGAGGATCTTGTCCCTCGTAGGACCGGTTTGACATACCTGATTTACATCGATTTCCAATAGATTTCATTCTGAGGATCTTGTGTGAGGATCTTGTCCCTCGTAGGACCGGTTTGACATACCTGATTTACATCGATTTCCAATAGATTTCATTCTGAGGGTCTTGTGTGAGGATCTTGTCCCTCGTAGGACCGGTTTGACATACCTGATTTACATCGATTTCCAATAGATTTCATTCTGAGGATCTTGTGTGAGGATCTTGTCCCTCGTAGGACCGGTTTGACATACCTGATTTACATCGATTTCCAATAGATTTTATTCTGAGGATCTTGTGTGAGGATCTTGTCCCTCGTAGGACCGGTTTGACATACCTGATTTACATCGATTTCCAATAGATTTCATTCTGAGGATCTTGTGTGAGGATCTTGTCCCTCGTAGGACCGGTTTGACATACCTGATTTACATCGATTTCCAATAGATTTCATTCTGAAATCTATTGGAGATCTGTTCCTAGTGTGTGGCACACATCAGATAGATTCCTGTCAGTTTGGACTTGATAGGCATCTGCCAGAAATCTATCTGATGGTGGAATCTGCTGCAAATTTATAAGTGTATGCCCACCTTTAGGCCTCTTTCCCAGTGGGACATTGCGTTTGATGCAACGTTACAGTTGCACAATGTGCCCCTAACGCAGAGTAGTCAAAATCCAGGCAGGGGTCAGTGTAGGTGGCAGGCAGTTGCCAGGCAGCAGTGAGCAGTTGTGAGAGTCTGAGAGGCTTTTCACTGCCTATCAACTGCTTATGGAAAAGGGGCCCAAGGCCTCCTTTCCACAAACTGTTGATAGGCAGTGAAATGCCTCTCAAACTCTCTGAACCGCTCACTGCCAGGGCCGGGCCGAGGCATAGGCTGGAGAGGCTCCAGCCTCAGGGCGCAGTGTAGGAGGGGGCGCACAATTAATTCAGCTGTCATTCCTAATTGTGTTTGAAGCAGAAAGAAATAAGAAAAGGGGATACATAGCAGTGACTGCAAGCCAGATAACTAGATATTAAGGTGTTGGGGAAGTTGTGGGCCCTGTGGCACCTCTTAGTCTAATAGCAATCAGTGTGTGACGGCTGGGGTGGCAGGGATGGAGGGGCGCACTTTGGTGTCTCAGCCTTGGGTGCTGGAGGACCTTGTCCCGCCTCTGCTCACTGCTGCCTGGTAACTGCTTGTTGCTGCATGATAACTGCTTACTTCTGCCTGGTAACTGCTTCCTGAGCACACAGTTCAACAGTTTGTGGAAAAGAGGCCTTAGTAAGATACTTATCTCAGTAGGTGGAATCCTCTGGAGGGTCTGGTTTCCCAAATCTTCTACTCCCCTCCTGCGCTTCGACCCACTAAAATTTCTTTGACTTTAAAGAGAATCTGTATTGTTAAAATTGCACAAAAGTAAACATACCAGTGCGTTAGGGGACATCTCCTATCACCCTCTTTCACAATTTCGCAGCTCCTCGCCGCATTAAAAGTGGTTAAAAACAGTTTTAAAAAGTTTGTTTATAAACAAACAAAATGGCCACCAAAACAGGAAGTAGGTTGATGTACAGTATGTCCACACATAGAAAATACATCCATACACAATCAGGCTGTATACAGCCTTCCTTTTGAATCTCAAGAGATCATTTGTGTGTTTCTTTCCCCCTGCAGCTATCTTCCACTGAAGTGTCAGGCTGTTTCTTCCTGCAGAGTGCAGACAGCTCTGCCTGTATGTAATTCCTCAGTATGTGAAAGCCCAGCCAGCTCAGAGGAGGATTTATCCAGCTTGTAAAAGATAAGAGAGAAGCTGCCCTAATCTAAATAACACACAGGCAGTGTGCAGAGAGGGGCCTGGAGGGGGGAGATGCATCACAGAACCACAACACTGAAGAACTTGCCAGCCTTCCAGACACAGGCTGACAAGTCTGACAAGAGAGAGATAAGTTGATTTATTACAGAGATGGTGATAGTAGAACGTGCTGCAGTAAGCCAGAACACATTAGAATAGCTTTTGGAACTTGTAGGATGATAAAAAACAGGATGCAATTTTTGTTACGGAGTCTCTTTAAAGAAAACCTGAAGCGAAAATAAACTTATGAAATGATGAACTGTATGTGCAGTACAGCTAAGAAATAGAACATTGGTAGCAAAGAAAAGTCTCCTATTGTTTTCCAGAACAAGAAATTTCAGTTGTTATGTATGCAAAATAACTTTTATGAGCTATTTGACACACTAGTTTGAATACAGTCCTGTTTTCTGAAGCATTTACATAGCCAAGAACCAGTAAGTGACAGCTTGGGATAAGGTTTTACTGCAGGAAAGTTCAAAGGGTCATTAGATCTGCTTTGTTTTGTAGCTTAAGACACAGTGTGATTTTAAAACTGCAACTGGGACAGTATGATGTAATGTTATTAAAAAACAAAAACAAAAAACAGCTACATAAATGGAAAAAATATAGAACTCTCTTCTTTGCTACTAATGTTCTATTCATTATCCATACTACACATACAATTAATTATGTCATTAGGTTTTTTTCCGCTTCAGGTTTGCTTTAATGTCAAAGATGGCTTGCAGCTGTGTTCCCCTCCGTGCATGAGCGTGGCAGGACTGCACAGGTGCAGAGTACGCCGTGCGCAGCTTTTATCTCTGTACATGAGCAGCTCTGTGAACTGCCTGGGGCCTACGTGGCTGCGCTCTTACAGGAGGGGAGTGTCTGTGTAGTTGTGAATTCCCTGGGGCCTACGTGGCTGTGCTCTTACAGGAGGGGAGTGTCTGTGTAGTTGTGGACTCCCTGGGTCCTACGTGGCTGCGCTCTTACAGGAGGGGAGTGTCTGTGTAGTTGTGAATTCCCTGGGGCCTACGTGGCTGCGCTCTTACAGGAGGGGAGTGTCTGTGTAATTGTGAATTCCCTGGGGCCTACGTGGCTGTGCTCTTACAGGAGGGGAGTGTCTGTGTAGTTGTGGACTCCCTGGGTCCTACGTGGCTGCGCTCTTACAGGAGGGGAGTGTCTGTGTAGTTGTGAATTCCCTGGGGCCTACGTGGCTGCACTCTTACAGGAGGGGAGTGTCTCTGTAGTTGTGGACTCCCTGGGTCCTACGTGGCTGCGCTCTTACAGGAGGGGAGTGTCTGTGTAGTTGTGAATTCCCTGGGGCCTACGTGGCTGCGCTCTTACAGGAGGGGAGTGTCTGTAGTTGTGAACTCCCCTGGGGCCTACGTGGCTGTGCTCTTACAGAAGGGGAGTGTCTGTGTAGTTGTGAACTCCCCTGGGGCCTACGTGGCTGCGCTCTTACAGAAGGGGAGTGTCTGTGTAGTTGTGAACTCCCTGGGGCCTACGTGGCTGCGCTCTTACAGGAGGGGAGTGTCTGTGTAGTTGTGAACTCCCTGGGGCCTACGTGGCTGTGCTCTTACAGGAGGGGAGTGTCTGTGTAGTTGTGAACTCCCCTGGGGCCTACGTGGCTGTGCTCTTACAGGGGGTGAGTGTCTGTGTAGTTGTGAACTCCCCTGGGGCCTACGTGGCTGTGCTCTTACAGGAGGGGAGTGTCTGTAGTTGTGAACTCCCCTGGGGCCTACGTGGCTGTGCTCTTACAGGAGGGGAGTGTCTGTAGTTGTGAACTCCCCTGGGGCCTACGTGGCTGTGCTCTTACAGGAGGGGAGTGTCTGTAGTTGTGAACTCCCCTGGGGCCTACGTGGCTGTGCTCTTACAGGAGGGGAGTGTGGCCACAAGCACCATATTCAACATTATTATTTAATGTTTTCTATGGGTCCCAGCACAGGAACGGAGGGGTGTAAGAAGATCAGGGAAGCTTCTGGAGTATCCAGATGCTTCCCTCTTCTGGGGTAAGTAACTTTTTGTTTTGTATTGTTTCAGGTACCCTTTAAAGTGAACTTAAAGTGAGCCTGAACTCAGAACATCCTCTCAGCTCTAAAAGATATGCAACAGCATAATAACATTTAAACAAAAAACATTTTTCGTTCTACCTGATACAAATCCTAAAATAAATCGGCACTGTTTCTACTTCCTGATTCATGGAAGCAAACATATTGTTAACATCCTGTGCTTTCAAATGGGCTTATCTGCCATCTCTGCCATGTGCAGTCGTGTGACACAAGGGAGAAATCAAATTACAGCTTGTGTTTAAATTTAAATGAGGGGAGATTAAACAGGCTAAACTCTCTAAATACTGGGTGCATTTCTCTATATATTCAGTCCTGTGCAAGAGTTCAGGTTCACTTTAAGGGGGGAAAACGGTTAAAACATATATATTAACCTCGATGAGCTATTGGCTCTGCAGACACTTTCAGGCTCCATTATTATTATAATTATTATTATTTTTTTTATTATTTTTTTTAATTTATATAGCGCCAACATCTTCGGTAACGCTGTACATAGTACAAACAAATAATGGGGAACAAATATACATAAGAAATACAAGACACTGTACAGTCATGACATTGAATAGAATACAAATACATACATAGTTGATGTGTAGTTGGTACATGTACATATGTTAAAATTACAGCAGCATGAGAAACACTAGGAGGTCCCTGCCCTTGCAAGCTTACAATCTAGAGGGTAGTGGGAAGGAAACACAAGGATTAGTGGGTGAGCCAGCGTGCCTTCAGTGCTGCCTATAGCAAATTATAGGCTTGTCTGAACAGGTGTGTTTTCAGAGTACGTTTGAAGGTTTCCAGACTCGTGGCATGACGAACCGGCTGAGGAAGAGAGTTCCAAAGGAAAGGGATAGCCCGTGAGAAGTCTTGGATGCGAGAGTGAGAGGAGGTGATTAGGCTGGAGGACAAAAGGAGGGTCCACGCGGGGAGGTATCTGGAGATTAAAGAGGAAATGTATGGAGGGGATAGCTTGTGTAGAGCTTTGTATGCAAGTGTGAGAAGTTTAAACTGGATCCTTTGGGCAACTGGTAACCAATGGAGGGATTGGCAGAGAGGGGCTGCCTCAGAGGATCTAGAAGAGAGGTGGATAAGACGGGCTGCAGAGTTTAGTAGGGATTGGAGAGGTGCCAGTCTGCTTTTTGGTAGACCACAGAGTAGGGTGTTGCAGTAGTCAAGACGGGAGATGATTAGGGCATGCACAAGCATTTTAGTTGCTTCTTGTGAAAGGAAGGGACGGATTCTGGAAATAATTTTGAGATGGAAGTAGCAGGAGGTAGTTAAAGTGTTAATATGTGGTTTAAAGGAGAGCTCAGAGTCTAGAGTTACCCCTAGGCAACGAGCTTTGGGGGTTGATGCTATTGGGGTGTTATCTACATTGATTATGACAATGGGAGGTGGAAGTATCACAATCTCAGTTTTGCTCATTGAGTTTAAGAAAGCGGGATGACATAAATGTAGATACAGTGGATAGACATTCGGGGACTTTTGATAGTAGTGTGGAGAGGTCTGGGGCAGAACAAAAAATTTGGGTGTCATCAGCATAGAGGTGATATTGAAACCCAAAAGAGCTTACTATCTGTCCCAGGCCATGGGTGTAAATGGAAAAGAGGAGGGGTCCAAGGACGGACCCTTGTGGTACTCCCACATACAGTGGGCGCGGAGAGGAGTTGGTATTGGCATATGAGACCATGAAAGAACGTCCAGACAGGTAAGAGTTGATCCAGGGGTGTGCTAGGCCCTTGATTCCCAGTGTTGAGAGGGTCTGGAGAAGTAGGGTATGATCAACAGTGTCGAAGGCGGAGGACAGATCTAGGAGTATTAGTACCGAAAATCTGCCTTTGGCTTTAGCAACTAGGAGGTCATTGGCAACCATAGTGAGAACGGTTTCCGTAGAGTGTTGAGGGCGGAAGCCAGACTGGAAGGGGTCCAACAGGGAATTAGCAGAGAGAAAGTTAGACAACTCTTGAGTAAATGTGGCGTTCCAGCGGTTTGGAGGCAAAGGGAAGGAGAGAGACTGGGCGGTAATTAGAAAGGACAGTAGGGTCTAAGGAGGTTTTTTTTTATTAGGGGTGTTATGATAGCTTGTTTAAAGAGAAACTGAAGGGAAAAAAAATTATGATATTATGATTTGTATGTGTAGTACAGCTAAGAAATAAAACATTAAGATCAGATACATCAGTCTAATTGTTTCCAGTACAGGAAGAGTTGAGAAACTCCAGTTGTTATCTCTATGCAAACAAGCCATTAAGCTCTCCGACTAAGTTAAGGTGGCCATACACTGGTCGATTTGCCATCAGATTCGACCAACAGATAGATCCCTCTCTGATCGAATCTGATCAGAGAGGGATCGTATGGCTACCTTTACTGCAAACAGATTGTGAACCGATTTCAGCCTGAAACCGTTCACAATCTGTGGTGGTGGTGGTGCTGCCGCCGCTTCCCCCCCCCCCCCCCCATCCCGCATACATTACCTGCTCCGCCGGCACGACTCCCGTGTCTCCGCTCTTCTTCTCCGTCTCCGCTCTGGTCTCCAGGTCCAGCATGCTTTACTTCTTCCTGTCTGGGGGAAGTTTGAACAGTAGAGCGCCCTCTACTGTTTAAACTTCCTGCCGGGACAGGAAGAAGGGAAGCATGCCGGAGACCAGACCAGAGCGGAGACGGAGAAGAAGAGCGGAGACCCGGGAGTCGTGCCGGCGGAGCAGGTAATGTATTGCAGCTCTATTGCGTCGGTCGTCGGGCACTCAAACGCCGCTAGCGATGCGCTCTTTACCCGCGGGCAATCGACGGTTATTTTCCGCACGGCGCGATCGACGGGATCGATCGAAATTCGGCATGTAGCGTGAACGATTGGCAGCAGATTCGATCCCAGTGATCGAATCTGCTGTCGAAACGGGCGCAAATCGGGCCAGTGTATGGCCAGCTTTAGTCGTGGAGAGGGCTGTTATCTGACTTTTATTATCTCAACTGTAAGTGAACTGTTTACTTTTTCTCTGCTAGAGGAGAGGTCATTACTTCACAGACTGCTCTGAAATAATCATTTTGAATGCTGAGTGTTGTGTAATCTGTACATATTATAGAATAATGCAATGTTAGAAAAAACACTATATACCTGAAAATAAAAGTATGAGAATATTTTCTTTGCTGCTAATCTTCTAGTAATTATTCATAGTACACAACCAATTCATTATATCATTTTTTTTCGCTTCAGTGTCTCTTTAAATGAAGAACTGAAAATGCCAGTTGAGATGGAAAGGTTAAACCGTGTTGTTAAAGCAGGAATGAGGGGGGGGGGGAGAGGAGAGCTGGGGGATAAGATGAGAGGGAATAGGGCCCAAGGCGCATGTAGTAAGATGAGCCCTAGAGATTAGTGAAGAAAGACGCTGTTCAGTTAAAGAGAACCCGAGGTGGGATTTACTTATGCTAGTCGGGCACAGAGGCTGGTTGTGCACACTAAACACCAGCCTCTGTTGCCCCATGGTGTGCCTCCAAGACCCCCCTGCGCGCCACTATAACCCCCGCAGTGCTGGCGACACGCAGCGTCTCGCCAGCACAATGTTTACCTCTCGCCTGTCTGTTAGCGCGGCTCCCCCGCCTCCTCCGTATCGGCGCTACCCGCCCGAGTCACTTCCCTCCAAACAGCGGGAGGGCAGGGACGCGGGTGGATAGCGCCGATACGGAGGAGGCGGGGGAGCGGTGCTAACAGACAGGCGAGAGGTAAACATTGTGCTGGCGACAGGCTGCGTGTCGCCAGCACTGTGGGTGGGGGGGGTATAGCGGCGCGCAGGGGGGTCTTGGAGGCACACCATGGGGCAACAGAGGCTGGTGATAGTGTGCACAACCAGCCTCTGTGCCCCACTAGCATAAGTAAATCCCACCTCGGGTTCTCTTTAAGGCGGAGAAGATTGTTAGCAGGGAGGAGGTTTGAGTGAGTGAGTGAGTGATTGGTTATGTGGAGAGGGATAGTTGATAGTAGGGGAGCTGCCGGGCAGAGAGGAAAAAGGAAGAGGTGATTGGACCAGTGAAGAGGGTTGCTTTTGAAAGCTGTTCTGTAGTGATTCAATTTTGCTCACAAAATATGCTGCAAAGTCTTCTGCAGACAAGCATGTGGTTGTAGGGAGAGGCGGGGCGTGGAGAAGAGAGCTGAAGGTGTTAAAAAGTTGTTTAGGGTTATGAGATTGTGAAGAAATAAGTGTAGAGAAGTATGACTGTTTTACAAGTGAGAGAGCGTCCCTGAGCTGGAGCAGCTTTTTTTTTTATAGTGGACGAAGTTGTCTGCATTGGAGCTTTTCCTCCACTGCCGTCCTACTGCCCTGGATTGTCTTTTCAGTTGTTTGATGGGTTCAGTCAGCCAGGGCTCTCTGTTGATGCGGCAGGGGCGGAAGTTGGTGAGAGGGGCGGCTGTGTTCATGACAGCAGTTACTGTGGTGGATTAGTAGATGGATATTGTCTCGGGGTCAGTGTAGGAAGACAGGGAACCCAGGGGTTTTAGAGAATCAGCTAGGAAAGAGAGGTTGAGGTTGCGATAATTCCTGCATAAGCGTGATGGCTGCACTACAGTAGCTGGAGGAGGCAGGGAGGGGCTGATTGTAAGTTATGAGATTGTGATCTGAAAGTGGGAATGAAAAGTTGGTAAATGTGGAAACTGGGCAGAGCCGGGTAAAAACTAGGTCCAAAGTGTGGCCATCTTTGTGGGTGGAGGTTGAGGACCACTGGGAGAGGTCATAGGATGAGGTGAGTGAGAGGAATTTTGTGGTAGTGGAACAGTTAGTGTCTAGGGGATGTTAAAGTCCCCCAATGATGATGGAAGGAATGTCGGTGGATAGAAAGTGGAGGAGCCATGTGGAAAAGTGGTCAATGAAGGTGGAGGCTGGTCCAGGAGGACGGTAGATTGCACAAGGCCTCCCCTCCATCTTGTTTCTGTATCCTTCATCTGCAACCTTGGTTGGCGCATGCACAGTCCATCCACTTGCCTCCTGTATACGCATGCCCAGGATTAGTATTGGTGTTTTTATTCAGCTTGTTGAATTTGGAACACCCGAATACTCCTGAACTCCACATTTCCGTACCAAACAAGCGGACAGAGTCGGGGAAAGTTCATTACTTGTGCTGCACATTTTGCATGACTCCGATGCTTCTTCATTTCAAAGCCAGAAAGAGGAAGTATCGGAGTTATGTGAATTGCAAGTGAACTCCCCATGACCCCCTCCGCTTGTTCAGTACTAAAATGGTACTGAAGTGTGGTGTTCAGGAGTATTCAAGTGTCCTGAATTTAGTATGCCGAATTCGAAACACCAACACAACCCAAGACTCTCTCGGTTTTGGGCAGGCGCACTACACAGGGGCCATGTGGTGCGGACTGAGCACGTGCCAGTCTCTGACAGGCCCCAATCACAGCTATGAACGGGGCAACAGCTGCAGGGGACACGGGAGGAGATGGTAGAACCAGGCACATCCTGGGATCTGTGTACTCAATCCAGCCATGTGTGGTGGGGAAGTCTGCTTATTTGTTAGCTGTGGCCCCACACTACCCGGACATTACATCTTCAAGCAGCACTCCAGTGCAGAACAGAGGGGGCTACTGGACTTTGGCATATAGATTGTGTGACATCATTCTCCTGGAGTTGGTGAGACTTCCGTATTATTGCTGCAGCCAGGGGCGTAGCAATAGGGGTTGCGACCGCATCGGGGCCCTTAGGCCAAAAGGGCCCTCCCTCAACTACAGTTTTAGCTCTCTATTGGTCCTGTGCTCATAATAATCACTTCTATAGATACTTTGAGTAGTGGTAATCATTAACAAACTGCTCCCCATCCCCTTCTTGCACCTCTGACACTGTAGCTGCCATTGGCAGGCTTTGGTGCACCGTATCAATTGTTATGTATAGCGTGCTTGGGGAGGGGGGGCCCAGTGCAAAAACTTGCACCGGGGCCCACAGCTCCTTAGCTATGCCACTGGCTGCAGCTTTACTTGGGCATCACACTGCAGCACTTTATTACAAATGCTGGATCCAGCAGCAACTTGTGTGAGTGCATACATTGCACGATACATACATAGACATAGGACTATGGTAGGAATTAGAATATGAGCCCCTCTGAGGGACAGTTAGTGACAAGACTACATACTCTGTGTAGTGCTGCGGAAAATGTCAACGCTATATAAATAGTAAATAATAATATTAATACTAGGGAGTCCTATAGCATAACACCTGCCTCTGTGGGTTGGTTATAAGGTATTTCATGATGGTAGCAGGTATGTACCAAATTCCGGCTACTAGACTTGCACATATTACCTGATGAAGTGGTTAATGGACTGCAAAACGCATCCTAGTGCCTAATAAGCGGCTTGCAATTTTTAGCATTGCAAGGGTTAATAAGCCAGTGCTTTATCTGTACAGTTGGACACCAGTGACCATTATATTTTTTCTTCCTTCACAGACATGCAGCACTGTCCCGCCGGCTCCAGTTATTGCAGCTAAACATCCATTTAAGGTGGAACTAAAGGCAGGAAAATTGTACCCATGGTGCAGCTGCGGGCACAGCAAGAAACAGGTAACTGCTCAGCCCCTCCCTTTACCCATCCACGGGCTGCTTTATAATAAATGGAACCAAAGGGAAACCAGTTCCTAGGACAATCAGGTTTCAAACCTCACAGGCCATTACTGTATTGGCCTTTGTCAGAGGCCCTAGCCAACCATAGACTAAAGCTGTGTACACAAGCTAGATACTTGGCCAAGGCGGCCGATAACAACCTCCTCTGATGAGAATACAGTGTGTATGTGTGTACAGCAGCACCCTATCCTCTCGGCTGCATGGCCAGCAATCAGCCTGGAGGATGATGGAAGATATTCACACACAATATACAGCATTAAAGGGGCACTATGGCGAAACATTTTAAAATATGTGCAAAGAGAGAAAAAGTAGTACTTTTTTTTCCACAGTAAAATGAGCCATAAATTACTTTTCTCCCATGTTGCTGTCATTTACAGTAGGTAGTAGAAATCTGACAGAAGCGACAGGTTTTGGACTAGTCCATCTCTTCATAGGGGATTCTCAGCAAGGCTTTTATTCTTTATAAAGATATTCCCTAAAAAGGATTTAAACAATGATGCTGGCCAGCCTCCCTGCTCACTACACAATTTTGTGGCAGTTGGGCAGAGTAACTGCCATTCACTAAGTGCTTTTAAAAATAAATAAATCCCTGAGATTCCCCCCATTAGTCCAAAACCTGTTGCTTCTGTCAGATTTCTACTAGCTACTGTAAGTGACAGCAACATAGGAGAAAAGTAATTTATGGCTCATTTTACTGTGGAAAAAACATACTTCTTATTTGTCTATGTTTGCGAATATTTAAAATTTTTACAATTTTTCGCCATAATGCCCCTTTAAGAGACTAAAGGTAAAAAGAGCCCTGGCCAGTCAGACTTAGTCTAAATTATGGGATAGGACAATAGGTAAAAGGAAGCTGTTTGGGATGGCTTGACGAATATAACTGCAGCTGCGTGTCCTAGCTCCCGCTCACGTCTCTGGGAGCTTACTGTGCAGGCGCAGTATGAGAACTTTTTTGTACTGTGCCTGTTCAGGAAACTCCCAGTGACATAAGCGGGAGATAGGACATGCGTAACCACACAAGCGCAGTTGCACTCTTCTGGTTAGATGAATAATTGGTCGGTGTCCAGCGGCAGGTAACGGAGGATCGTATAGGATGGCGCAGGACAGGTGCAGGGGGCTGGTAAAAGCCCCAGGTAAGTGTCCGTTTTTGTTTTTAAGACGAACCACAGAACCCCTTTAACCACCTGGGCGTTACGGACGAACTCAGCTTGTCCAGTAAGGTGGATTGCTCAGGCCCTGGTGGGCCGATTTGCATTCTTTTTTTTTTTTTATACACGCGGCTAGTACTTTGCTAGCTACATATCTTACCCGATCGCCGTCACTACCCGCCACGAAAGAGGCCCCCCCGCAGACCCCTTGCGAAACCTGGCCAAAGTGAACACAGCCTAGTTGTATGTTTGGCACTGTACATCCACACATCTATCTCATCAGATCACCTCAAGTACACTTTATTAAAGAGGACCTGTAGTAAGAGAAAGAGGACTTTGACCTGTATTCCCTGGTAGAATCACCTACTACCAGGTTGTCATGCTATTATTTTGGAGTCAGTGGTGTCTGTATCAAATATAATCAGCTAAGTCAGAATATCTGATTGCTTAGGATCAGTCCTCATTCACACTGGCCAACAAATGTAGGAATTTTGTGCATAGGTGCAACACATGAAAGCACGTGTCGCTATAGCACGTACATCGGTGCCTTTTACTCAATTGACCATGATGGGAAAATGCATTCGTTATGCGCTAGATGTTTGTGGGTGTGTTTGGTAACATGAAAGTCTATGGACTGTCATATTACATGCGTTGCAGACATTGTGACTGACCACATCAGCACATAAGTGTGAATGAGCCCTTATGCTGGATCCACACGGTGCGTTTGCGCACTCTATTTCCCGTCGATTAGTTTATTTCCAACATGTCCGTTTTGGATTTCGATGGATCGTCGATTCGGCATACTTTGCATGCGAATCGACCTAACGATCCATCGAAATCCAAATCGGACATGTTGGAAATAAACCAATTGATGGGAATCGAGCGGGAAATCGAGTGCGCGAACACACAGTGTGGATCCAGCATTAGAGGCAGAGCATTAGTACAAATGCATGGCAAGTAGCACCGTTGCTTAATAATATGGGCACTTCCAATAACCCTCCACAACTAATTGTGTTTTAACACATTTTGTTAGTTATACATTTGCTTTTGCTCTACTCTTCAGCCTTTCTGTGATGGCTCCCACCTGAAGGCAGCTCCTGGTCTCTCTCCACTACGGTTCACCCCAGAAGAGGACAAGAAAGTGTGGCTCTGTGGCTGCAAACAAACCAAGTCTCCACCTTACTGTGACGGCACACACAAGCAGAGCCATGTGCAGAATGCACCAGTGACACCTCAGTGAAAACAACACCAGGCCTCTTACATGATTAAGTATTATCAGTGATCTCCACTCATCTGCGGGATTCCTGCTTCCAGCCAAGCTGTGTCTGGAAACAAATCTAAGTTCCACCCAGAAAACTGTGTGTATAGTAAAATGAACAAAAAACCTTTTCTGCTTGTAAACAGTCACAAAATAGGTGAAGGGAAAGTCATTTGACCTCAAGTCATGTGTATGTAGCTTAAAAAGAAACCGTACCAAGGATTGAACTTCATCCTAATCAGTAGCTGATACCCCATTTCCCATGAGACATCTTTCCTTTTCTCAAACGGATCATTAGGGGGCTCTGTATGGCTGATATTGTGGTGAATCCCCCTCCCACAGTGATGTCAGGACCATGGTGCTGACATCACTGTGGGAGCCTTGTTGCATTGTGGGAAATAACAGCTGTTTCCAACTGCCAAAAAAAGCAAGCAGCATCTCCTTCCACTACCATCACCTGCCAGTAGTAAAAATGTCACCATGAGATAAATGTCAGAAGGTAAATCAGGGAAAGGAAAGATTTTACAATGCAAACACTGATTGCTTCATTTTTACAATAATGATGTATAAATGATTTACTTTTGTTTATTGCGTCATTTTCACTGGAGTTCTGAAATTTGCAGATGAGTGAAAAATACATAGAAATCTAAATTGTGTTTATTAATTTATCTTCACATGTGCTAATATGCTACACTTCTCCCCACTGTCGCCAAAGCCTAGGACTTCATTAATAGAGACGATTCGTTTGTTCTACAGAAATTATCCATAAAGGACAACTGAAGTGAGGAGGCTGCAATATTTATTTCCTGTTAAGCAATACCAGTTGCC
Source organism: Hyperolius riggenbachi (assembly GCF_040937935.1). Taxonomy (NCBI): domain Eukaryota; kingdom Metazoa; phylum Chordata; class Amphibia; order Anura; family Hyperoliidae; genus Hyperolius; species Hyperolius riggenbachi. Next base: position 99,364,835 of record NC_090657.1, read on the forward strand.
TGGCTATCCTGCTGATCCTCTGCCTCTAATATGTTTAGCCATAGACCGTGAACAAGCATACAGCCGATTAGATGTTTCTGACATTTGTCAGATCTGACAAGATTAGCTGCATGTTTGTTTCTGGTGTGATTCAGACACTACTGCAGCCGCAGGACAGCCAGGCGACTGATATTGTTTAAAAGGAAATAAATATGGCAGCCTAAATATTCTTCTCACTTTAGTTGTTCGATAAAGCGGATCCAAGATAAAAAATTTACTATAACAAGTAACTTGTCTATAGATCTTATCTAAAGTTTAGATAGTTTACACAGCAAATCTAGCTGCAGACAGCTTCAAAAGTTTGATTTATTCCTGTGAAACCATGAGGGCAGCCATGTTTTGTTTGTCACAAGCTGAGGGCTGGCGATGCTATCAGCTTGCCTTTGTGTAAATTCAGTCCCCTCTCCTCCTCCTCCTCTGAAATATCTGGCCAGTAACCTCCTCCTTCTGCCCAGACTGAGCTCCCATAAGCCCTTGCTACAGTGCCAAGGCATTGTGAAAAAGCTGTGGGTGAGGCTTGTTTAGGTTATAGGGAATTAGAGTATTAAAACAAAACAAGTATTTGGCTTGAGGAATGCCCTATAAACTATATGAAAGGAACATCATTATGCAATGAGTAAAAGTTTATCTCGGATCCACTTTAAAGAGGAACTCCAGTGAAAATAATGTAATAAAAAAAGTGCTTCATTTTTACAATAATTATGTATACATGATTTAGTCAGTGTTTGCTCATTGTAAAATCTTTCCTCTCCCAGATTCACATTCTGACTTGTATTACATGGTGACATTGTTACTGTGGGCAGATTATGGAGCTGTTTCTAGCTGGTCTGGCTTTAACAGACAGCTATTTCCTGTCTGAACATTGTTACATTGTGACAGTTTGCCCAGAGTACCGTACGGTACCAGAGCCTCTTGTGGGAGGGGTTTCAGCACAAAATCAGTCATACAGCGCCCCCTGATGGTCTGTTTGTGAAAATCATTATTTTTCTCATGTAAAAGTGGGTATCAGCTACTGATTGGGATAAAGTTCAATTCTTGGTCGGAGTTTCTCTTTAAGGAGAATTAACAGAAGTATGTAGCTGATTTTAAAGTTTGTTATTGGTTGGTTTTGACCATGACCTCACCTTTACTTCCCTTGTGTGGACTAAAACAGGAAGTAGAAGAGAGACTTGATCATATCCAGCCAATCAAGTCACATGCTGCTGTATGACTTCTCAAGGATAATTTCTGCAGAATAAACTAATCATTTTTGATGCTTAACAGAGATAGCAGGAGCAGATATTACCAAACCTGTGTCAGTGTTGCTAAATCCAAACTTATATAATATGTAGTTCAGACTTGGATGTGCAACTATATACCTGGTGTCCTTTGGGCTTCAAGATTGCTGGTCTGTGCTTAAAGTGATACTGTAGGGGGGGTCGGGGAAAAATGAGTTGAACTTACCCGGGGCTTCGAATGGTCCCCCACAGACATCCTGTTTTGGCGCAGCCACTCACTGATGCTCCGGCCCCGCCTCCAGTTCACTTCTGGAATTTCTGACTTTAAAGTCAGAAAACCACTGCGCCTGCGTTGCCATGTCCTCACTCCTGCTGATGTCACCAGGAGTGTACTGCGCAGACACAGACCATACTGGGCCTGCGCTGTGCGCTCTTGGTGACATCAGCGGGATCGAGGACACAGCAACGCAGGCGCAGTGGTTTTCAGACTTTAAAGTCAGAAATTCCAGAAGTGAACTGGAGGCGGGGCCGGAGCATCGGTGAGTGGCTGCGCCAAAACAGGATGTCTGCAGGGGACCATTAGAAGCCCCGGGTAAGTTCAACTGATTTTCCTCCGACCCCCCCTACAGTATCCCTTTAAAGGACACAAGGTATATAGTGGCACATCGAAGTCTGAACTACATATTATATAAGTTTGGGCTTCAAGATTGCTGGTCTGTGCTTAAACTTATATAATATGTAGTTCAGACTTGGATGTGCCACTATATACCTTGTGTCCTTTAAGCACAGACCAGCAATCTTGAAGCCCATGTTATAATATATAAATACCACCTATTTCTGGAAAAAAAAAAAGTTTGACTCCACCCCCTCCCTGCTTCCAAGCCTTGGTATTGGTCCAGCATCATGATTAATGACCTGTTTCTTTAGACAGAGTTTAGTTGTGAAACAGCTGTAAGGTAGGAGGGAGCGCTTCCCATCGGGGGCCTCCTCTGGCTAATCCATCTGCCTGAAATAAACTTTTTATGGTATATATGCATTGGTGCCCGCCCTCTTCTCTGTCTAAAGAAACGTGGATGTTGTGCTTTGGCGGTGGCACGATGTTTAACCATTTCAGCCTGCAGGGATTTTTCACCTTATGGACGAGAGGAATTTTCACCTGTCAGCGCTACTCCCTTTCATTCCCCAATAACTTTATCAGTACTTATCACAGCAAAATGATCTATACCTTGTTTTTTCCGCCAGCAATTAGGCTTTCTTTGGGTGGTAAATTATGCTAAGAATTATTTTAATCTAACTGTATTATAATGGGAATAATAATAAAAAAATAAAAAAAATGCATTATTTTTCAGTTTTCAGCCATTACAGTTTTAAAATAATTAATGCTACCATAACTAAAATCCACACATTTTATTTGGCCATTTGTCTTCGTTATTTAAATGTTAAAATTATACCCCTAGTTTAATGTATGGTGACAATATTTTATTTGAAAATAAAGGTGCACTTTTTCAGTTTTACATCCATCACTAATTTTTAGCCCAATATTTATTCATTTTATGTCCTCTTGACATAAATAACCATTTATTTTTATTCCCCAAAGTTAGTAGGTGTGTTATACTATTTGGCCACAAGATGTCCCTACTGTGCAAAAATCCCATTAGCGTACAATGTACGCTAATGGGGATACAATGTATCACTACATTGTAACCAGGGAAGTGACGTAGGCTTCCATCGGAAGCCTCCGATCACAGCAGCGGTGGGGAAGTTATGAATAGAAACATTGTTTCCATTCATAAATTTAACGATCGGGCGGCGGAAACCGGCGGAAATCGCGGCGGGAGATAGCGCGGCGGCTCCATTTACAGAATAAACACTGTTTTTTAACAAAAACAGTGTTTATTCTCGGCGGACATGCTCGGATTGGCACAGGGGACTTTTGTCCCCTGCAGCCAATCCCCTCTGCTAGCACCAGCAGCGCGATCGCGGGCATCTGCCCGCACGATCGCCTGCAGACCACCCAAACTGCTGGGACGTGACTAGCGCGTCCCTGCGGCTCTAGCACTTGCCGCTGCGGACGTGAAGTTCACGTCCGCGCGGCTGAAAAGGTTAAAACCATATAGTTAAAGTCAATCCCAGTCCTCCTGAATGCTGATGTGCTGGCTAATACTCTCTCTCTCTATGTGAAGTGAAGTAATTACCTAACTGTGCCACTGCAAGGGGGTGGGACCAGACTTGACTGCCAAAGAGTCAATATTCCATATTAAAACACTTTGGGCTGTCAGAGAGAAAGCTAGAATTAGATGCCACGAGTTCAGCAAATCTGTAATTGTTGATCCATTTTTGTGTGATTGTCTTTCTATGGCTTGTGTCCCTTAAATGGAATTTATACTCCCTATGAATGTTTATAATGTAATAAGTACATTCAGGAAAAATAAATGTTTTTCTTAAGCTATATAATGGTGTGTAAAGAGATTTTAAACTGGATGAAAATTAGTACAGGAATTTATGGTCACTAAAGATAGTCAGTGAGCTGCTCCTTTTTCTAGTTTCATGCAAAATGTATCCAGCATGAAATTGGCATAATAAAGTGTCAGGGAGTACATTCAATGCGTTGTATTCTAAACTGTATAGATTTACATTACATGCAACCATCTTAGTGCGTCACTGACCATCTCCTGTCTAGGTGGTATTGGACTTTGTTACCGTGTGGCACCTTGTTAAACACATTTGCTTACTTTGCTTTTATGAGCCGATAAAACACCATCTTGCCACTAAGGATAATTAATGAGATGCAAATATTTCAGCATTCATGCATATTTTATGTAAATTGTTGTGCAAATATATGCAGGTCCATTTTCAAGCTGCATATATTTGCATAAAAATGTGCATATATTACATAGTTATTTTGGTTGAAAAAAGACATACGTCCAACGAGTTCAACCAGTACAAAGTACAACTCCAGCCCGTCCCCCACATACCCCTGTTGATCCAGAGGAAGGCGAAAAAAAAACCACAAGGCATGGTCCAATTAGCCCCAAAAGGGAAAAATTCCTTCCTGACTCCAGATGGCAATCAGATAAAATCCCTGGATCAACATCATTAGACATAACCTAGTAATTGTAGCCATGGATGTCTTTCAACGCAAGGAAAGCATCTAAGCCCCCTTTAAATGCAGGTATAGAGTTTGCCATAACGACTTCCTGTGGCAATGCATTCCACACATCTTAATCACTCTTACTGTAAAGAACCCTTTCCTAAATAAATGGCTAAAACGTTTTTCCTCCATGCGCAGCTCATGTCCTCTAGTCCTTTGAGAAGGCCTAGGGACAAAAAGCTCATCCGCCAAGCTATTATATTGCCCTCAGAGGAGATCTAATTAACATGTATAAATACATCAAAGGCGTCTTTTCTCTAGACTAAATAAACCCAGTTTATCTAACCTTTCTTGGTAAGCGAGACCTTCCATCCCACGTATCAATTTTGTAGCTCGTCTCTGCACCTGCTCTAAAACTGCAGTATCTTTTTTGTAATGTGGTGCTCAGAACTGAATTCCATATTCCAGATGTGGCCTTACTAGAGAGTTAAACAGGGGCAATATTATGCTAGCATCTCGAGTTTTTATTTCCCTTTTAATGCATCCCAAAATTTTGTTCGCTTTAGCTGCAGCGGCTTGGCATTGAGTACGATTATTTAACTTGTTGTCGATGAGTACTCCTAAGTCCTTCTCCAAGTTTGATGTTCCCAACTGTATCCCATTTATTTTGTATGGTGCTAGACCATTAGTACGTCCAAAATGCATGACTCTACATTTGTCAACATTGAATTTCATCTGTCATGTATGTGCCCATATAGCCATCCTATCCAGATCCTGTTGCAATATGACACTATTTATGTACATAAATCTACATGAACACTGAAATATTTGGATCTTATTGATCATCCCTATTTGTCACCAATCTTTGCCATATGTAGAACCGAGCTGAAATGGTATTTCTCTCACAATTAGGAACATTCCCAGTTTAGTAACAATCAGTGACAAACTCTGATAATCTTGTATGCCTTTATTAATCACAGGAAGAGACACCCCACAACCCCAAAACCCACCCACAATAGGAACACAAAACCTTTTGGGGGAAGAGATTATGGAAAGGGGAACCCTATTGTGCATTATTCTGTAGTGACCATACTCTGTTGTACTGAAGAGCACCTGTAACACTTACATTCAGTAAAGCAGCAAAGCAGGACAGCACCCCCTGGAATGCATAATGTACATAACTGCACCATCATTTAAGGAACACTACAGCAAAAAAAAAAAGTGTAAGTGGTTAAAATCTGACAGAACTGACGGGTTTTGGACATGTCCATCTCTTCATGGGGGATTCTCAGGGCATTATTTGTTTTCAAAGGCATTCCCTGAACGGCAGTTGCTACGTCTAACTGCCAAAATAAGGTGCAAGCAAGAAGGGAGGCTGATAGTTGCTAAGGCCAACTGTCAAAAAAGTAAGATGACATTTAAAGTGAACCTGAACAGCAGAGTCAAGTTATTTAAAATAAACACATGATGTACTTGCAAATCAATATTGCATATTTACCTCACCATCCGTTCCTTTCAGAAGATCACCATTTTCTTCTAACAACAATTCCTTCCAGTTCTGATAAGATTTTGTCACAACTGACAGCAACTGATATATTTCAATTCTAACTGAAAGGACAACTGATAAACAAGGTAATGTCCATGTTTCCCTATGGCTCAAGTGGGCAATATTACAGTTTAACAGTGCTAACCAGGAAGTGGTTATGGGGTAATGGCCATTTTCAAAAAGAAAAACCGAGAATTCCATCGATCACAGCAGACAATCAGAACAGAAGAAAGAGATGGAGTATACTACATGGAAGGCAAGTACGATGTTTGTATGTTTTAATTTGACTTTTAATATTCAGTTCACTCTTGCTTTAAGGAAATGCTTTTAAAAAAACACAAAAACATTTCCTGAGAATCCTATACCAGGAGATGGACTAGTCCAAAACCTGTCAGTTCTGTAAGATTTTAACTGCATAATTTTTTCGCTATAGTGGACCTTTAAACTATGGTTCACTGTCCCATTTCTGCACAATCCTGTCCATGAAAGTAAATACAGTTATAACAGCATAACCATCCCATAGAACAGGCCTTTTACATGACCAATGCCCAACAGCAATTACTATTCAGGTTTTTGACCAAGGTTTTTTGAGAACTCTTAAAAATGACCAATAACAATAGAATGCATTTCACAAGAACCCCCACAGAATGGCTGCCCATGCATACGCCACCTTTGCACTGTGATGAGCAGCAGCTAACACTGTGGTGAATGTGTTCATAGCTTGCCTCCAGTATGGCCTACTCACATGAACCTACTCTCCCAATAAGCCTGGTATCATCTGTCTGTACACTAGCACTAGTCAATGAAAAGGAAGCTTGTCATGCTAGGAGGTGTATACAATGGGAGAACCACTACTACAATACAAAAGGCTTGATGGACTAAGGAGGATCTGCTGAACTGGAGGAATCTGAAGATTAGTGGACAACAAAGCGAAGTGTGGTCCAGTATTAGTCGAGCAGAAATGCAGACCTCAAATCAACAATTGTTGGTTCCGATAATACCTTTAATGAAACTGTACATGGTATTGCAAGCTTTGGAAATATGTTTTGATTCAAAAGCTTGCAATAAACCATGTACAGTTGGTCATTAAAGGTATAACAGGAATCAACATTTGTTTGATATCTGCATTTCTGGGCAACATTAGTGAACCAGCACAAACATTGTCATATTACCCAGGGGAAGATAGAGTGCTAAATAGTTACTTAACTAACTTGTGTGTGTTAGTAGCCAAGAACTTTTTTGTTTTATTATTCTTTAATCCACTTTCCTGGGTTTATGTAAAAGCAACTTTAGGATATAACTGCAGCAGCACAAATTCTACTTCACTAAATAGCAAGGATTGCAGGAATCTTAGAGAGGTTACCCACAAGAGTCCACTGTAAAATACCAACAGAGGTTACCAGATTTACAAATATATGTGCTGCAGCCTATTGCTATTCAGGACGTAGGAGAAAGACCTTACAGGACAACTGCCGTAAGAGGGATATGGAGGCTGCCATATTTATTTCCTTTTAAAGAATACCTGAAGTGAAAATAAACTAATGAAATAAATGATTGCATCTATCTTCCTTCACCTAAAAAATGACTTAAGATATCCCAGTTTTATTTTAGGTTTTATCTCAATGACACATTCATTGAAGTATGCCGAAGCTAAAATCTATGAACTATTGACCCTTTTATCTCTTTCCTGCTCTCAGAAGCCATCTTCTGCTAGGAAAGTGTTTTATAGTTGGAATTTCTTATCAGTGAGGGTCACATTGTAGTCACTTCCTGTCTGAGTCAGGACTGAATCAGCAACTTATATACATGATATTTAACTCTTTCAGCCCGAGAAAGACAAAAAAGGAACACAGCAAGACAAAAGAGAAAGACAAAAAAAGGAACACACCGGTCTATCTCATGTCACACGTCGCTTCGGGTATCCTTTAAGCAATACCAGTTGTCTGGCTGTCCTGCTGACCCTCTGCCTCTAATGCTGGGTACACATCAGTGCAGTTTCTAGGTTAAAATGCACCCAGGGCGAGGGTGTAAAAATTGTGGCCCCCCCCCCCCCCCCCCAAGGTATGGGTGCCCGCAGTATAGGTTAGCCAGGTCTAGTTGCACTTAGTATAGGTAGCCAAGAATAGGTACCCCAGTATAGGTAGCCAGGCATAGGTGAGCCAGTATAGTCCCCCCGCTATAGGTTAGCCAGGTAGGTGCCTCCAGTATAGTTGCCCCCAGTATAGGTTAGATAGGCAGGCGCCCCCGGTATAAGTTAGATAGGTAGGTGCACCAGTAAAGGGTAGCTAGGTGGGTGCCTCTAATATAGGTAACCAGAATAGTTGCCCCCAGTATAGGTTAGATTAGGTAGCTGCCCCCCAGCGTAGGTTAGATTAGGTAGGTGCTCCCTATAATGGAGGGGGGAGCCGGAGCCGCGGGGAGGGCAGCCCGACCTCTCCCTCCCTCTCCTCTCCCGGGAGCCCTCCGTGCTCCCCCCTCAGATGCAGAGAAATGCGCAGGGAGCGCTGTATACAACATACCTCCCTGCATTCTAAGCGCTGCTCTCTCAACGCCAGTCTATTCCTCTCTGCCACCTATACAATGATACACCCGCTGCTTCCTGTTTAGCCGGAAGCAGCGTGTGCATCATCGTATAGGTGGCAGAGAGGAAGAGACCGGCGTCGAGAGAGCAGCGCTTGGAACGCAGGGAGGTGTGTTGTATACAGCGCTCCCTGCGCATTTCTCTGCATCTGAGGGTGGACCACGGAGGGCGCCCGGGAGAGGAGAGGTCGGGCTGCCCTCCCCGCGGCTCCGGCTCCCCCCTCCCAACAGCGCCCCAGGCGGCGGCACGCCCCGCACGGCCTAAGAAACGGGCCTGGTACACATTATGAGATTTTATGGTCGATTTACTGTCAGATCGATTTATTTCCAACATGACGGATTTGCTTTCCGATCGATTGCCAAGCATTTTCCGATCGATTTCCGTTAACTTTAATAGAAAATCGATCGGAAAATGCTAGCAAATCGATCGGAAAGCAAATCTGGCATGTTGGAAATCGATCTGACAGTAAATTGACCATAAAATCTCATAGTGTGTACCCAGCATTATACTCTTATGCTAGGTACACACCATATAATTTTCTATAAGATTTTCTGTAATTAGATTATTTTCTGTAAAGTACTGGTAGAAACTGGTCATTCTCTGCTGCATTGTCTTCTGGTTATCTCCTGCTGAGTAGAAAAAGGCTTAAGGTGGCCAAACACTGGTCGATTTGCCATCAGATTCGACCAACAGATAGATCCCTCTCTGATCGAATCTGATCAGAGAGGGATCGTATGGCTACCTTTACAGCAAACAGATTGTGAACCGATTTCAGCCTGAAACCGTTTACAATCTGTTGTGGTGGTGCTGCTGCTGCTGCCCCCGCCCGCATACATTACCTGTTCCGCCGGCGCAACTCCAGTCCCCCGGTCACCGCTGCTCTGTCTGCGCTCTGGTCTCCAGGTCCGGCATGCCTCGCTTCTTCTAGCCCGGCAGGAAGTTTAAACAGTAGAGGGCGCTCTACTGTTTAAACTTCCTGCCGGGCTAGAAGAAGTGAGGCATGCCGGACCTGGAGACCAGAGCGCAGACAGAGCAGCGGTGACCGGGAGACTGGAGTCACGCCGGCGGAGCAGGTAATGTATGCGGGCTCTATTGCGTTGGTCGTCGGGCACTCGAACGCCGCTAGCGATGCGCTCTTTACCCGCGGGCGATCGACGGTTATCTATCTGGCAGGTAAATCTTACAGAAAATTGTATGGTGTGTACTAGGCATAAGCTATAGACCTATAGACCCTGAACAAGCATGCAGCAGATCAGGGGTTTCTGACATTGTAAGATCTGACAAGATTATCTGCATGCTTGTCTCTGGTGCGATTCACTACTTCAGCCAAACAGATCAGCAGGACTGCCAGGCAACTGGTATTGTTTAAAAGGAAATACATATGGCAGCCTCCATATTCTCACTTCAGTTCTCCTTTAAAGCTGAAAATTACAGGCATTATTTCCCATCTGTTCCAGAGATTTGGCACATTATGAAGATGAATGCAAAGCTTTTCTTCTATATGTTCAAAACAGTTGCTGTGAACATCAGTCATAATCTCAAATACAGATGAGATCACCATTTATTATATACATTTGAGCAAGCCACTAGTAAAACCTTAATGCTGGGAATACATGGAAATTAGCTATAGAACCGTCTAATCAGCTAAAAAACGAACCAACATGTTAGATCTCCCTTTCGATTCTTTTGCTGCTCGATTTCTGATAGAAGTGAATGGAAAAAGATAAGAAAAACGAGTGGGAGATAAGAGAATAGACTACAGAATCGAGCGGCAAAAACGATTGAGAGCAGAAACGCACAGTGTATTCCCAGCATAAAGGGTGCTTGAACTGAAATGTAATCATTAACATAAATGTTGTTACTTGAGGCTGGGAGCTCACTAGGCAGAGCAGAAACCTGCCTTTTCTGCAATGTGCATGTTTTTTTTTTTTTTTTTGCTGCGTTTTGTATGAGTTTGCATTATTTTCTCTATTCAAAATAAATACAGTATCAGATTGGTTAAAAAAAAAAACAAAAAAACGGTAAAAATGCATTCCTCTCCATTGAGATAATTGGGTGTTTTACATCCATTTTTGAAAATTATGCAGCAAGTTATGCGTTTTCAAAAACACACTGCAAAAAAACATGCATTTTTACCTGCAGCCCATAGACTTTGATTAGTGTCTGCCTATTGTGTTCCCAGCCTGAAGGTTTTGGAAATCCTTTCCATTCTCTATGGCCACTTGTTCTTTATTATGACATTATTTGAGTGCCAGTCAGTCAAATCCTGTAGGCTAAATGCACACTGAATCTGCCGGGATGCACATGCAGCACATCACAATAGATTATAAAAAACAGGCGCATTCGGTAACATGCACATCGCAACACATGGTATCTGGTCACCATTGATTTGTAATGCGGGCATAATATGCACTGTGTCCAACAGTGCACACCGGGGCTTGCACAAATAATGCGCCAGTTGTAGGAACCGTTAGTAGTTGTAGGATTCATGCGCATTTATACACACAAACAGAAGGAAGAGAGCACCGCTCCAATCAGGGAATGCAGCATGCCAGGTCTCTCCCGAGTACCTCTAAGGGCTGGAACCCACAAGAGCGTTTTTTTGAGCATTTTGGCAGCGCTGCGATACGCTAGCGTTTTGCCAAAACGCTCAGCTGATGTTAATGGATGGGGCAACTTCCACAGGAGCGTTTGCGTTTCCCAGAAACGCAAACGCAGGACATGCAGCATTTTGGGAGCGTTAGCGCTTCAATGTAAAGTATTGAAACGCTAGCAGAAACGCTCAGCAAAACCTAAACTGAGCGGTTCTGCTAGCATTTTGCGGTTCAGCACACTGTAACAAAATGAAAAATAATTCACAGGACCAATCAGGATAAAAACGCAAAACGCTAGGCACCCGCTGGGGAAAAAAATACAATGTTGCAAAACACAACCCAAAACGCGCATGAATCCGCTTGCAAACCGCTCAGACAAAACGCTAGCGGTTGCGTTTTGCGTTTGCGTATTTCAGTGGGTTCCAGGCCTAAGAGAGTACAGACCAAGTACAACAAAGGTGGCCAGCACCGCTGTCTGTATTTTAAGCTTTTATTTGCACCCAGTGGCAGCTGTGACAGACCGCTGTTTCGGTTTGTAAAAACCCTTTCTCAAAATGCTGGTAGCCATGAATTGTGAAGCACATACACCTTTAAATACCCCCACCCTCTGTGGGTGGGGCCCTAGAGCGGACCTGATGGGGAACACTATTGACTTCTAAAAACTTCAAGGAACACCAACAATTATTTAAAACTAAGATTTTAGTTCAGATACACTTTAAAGAGACACTGAAGCGGAGAAAAACTATGATATTATGATTTATATGTGTAGTACAGCTAAGCAATAAAACATTATGATCAGATACATCAGTCTAATTGTTTCCAGTACAGGAAGAGTTAAGAAACTCCAGTTATCTCTATACAAAAAAGCCATTATCTCTACGACTTTTAAAAGTGGTGGAGAGGGCTGTTTTCTGACTTTTATTATCTCAACTGTTAACTATTTACTTTTCCTCTGGGAGAGGAGAGTTCATTAGTTCACAGACTGCTCTGAAAGAATCATTTTGAATGCTGAGTGTTGTGTAATCTGCACATATTAGAGAATGATGCAATGTTAGAAAAAATACTATATACTTGAAAATAGAAATATGAGAATATTTTCTTTGCTGCTAATCTTCTAGTAATTATTCATAGTACACAACCAATTCATTATATCATTTTTTTCGCTTCAGTGTCTCTTTAAGGCTGGGCGCCCACTGTCAGCAGTGTTTGGCAATCACTAGCGATTTCACAATTGCCAAAGTACAGTATTTTTGTCCACTATTCCAGAGCAATTACGATTTTGCCCTTATTGGCACAAATGCAGTTGCTCTGGAGAAATAGCAAAAAATACTGTAGGCATCACTTCTGCAATGGCAATGCTGCTGTTGGCTCACTGCCATGGCCTTTCAATAGCCAAGCACTTTTAAGAATCGCCAGGATTCCTAGGTAGCATTAGTTGCTAATGAGTCTTTTTACTTCTGTAATTTTTTAGAAATAGAATGATCTCCACTCAATCTGGACATTTGATTTTTGCATTCAACTTAGTGTAAATCGCCCTATTAGTGCTCTGAAATGAATAGGTCTCTCCCCTCCCCCTTTACAAAGGTTTATAAATACTGTATAGTGAAGCTACAACATATGCAATTTCTGACATAAAATGAGGGCATGGATTATTTTTATCAATGTTATGGTTAACAGAAAGTATATAAATATTTATAATTTAATTTTTTTTACTAGGTTAGTGGTTCTCCCATTGTGTTTTGCTGCAAAATAAGCTTTATACCCTGGTTCTGTGCTAATAGAATTTTCTACTTTAGGCCTAGTTTACGCAGGCTGTTAACTACAACACTGCATTTTAATACTTCATAACCTCTTGTATCATACCACAATTCATGGTAGTGTGCGAGTATGCACAAGAGTGATTATGTAGTGTTGCACTTTAAGGGAAAGCAAGGTGAGAGGGATATGGAGACTTCCAGATTTCCTTGTAAACAATGCCAGTTGCCTGGCAGCCCTATTGATCTTCTGGCATAAGAAGTTTTTCTGGATTTGCCATATGCTTGTTCCAGGGTTTTGACTCAGAGTACCTGATCTGCTGCATGCTTGTTCAGGGTCTATGGCTAAAAAGGTATTAAAGACACAGGTGCAGTAGGATAGCCAGGCAACTGGCATTGTTTAAAAGGAAATTAATACGGCACCGTCCATATCCCTCTCACCTCCACTTTCCATTTAAAGTGGGACAATTTAGCTATTTTTCGGTACAAATAGTTGCTTTTTTTTCCCCTTTGTAACACCACCCCTCTTTATGTATATCCTTATACAGTAGAATTACTAGTTTATTAATTACCAGGCTGAACCCCCAGTGTGATTATAGCAGAGAGGGCCGAGTGGAAGGAGGTTCAGAAAGCACGCTTCCCGCTCCTCCCAATCACCTCCTTCATAGTGGCGGGTCGCAATAAAAATGGCCGAAGCGCGACAGAAATGTACCCAAACTGCAAAGCTTTCCACTGGCTTGAACATAGCACTATCCTCCCCAGAATCTTATCCAGCCGGGTGTCTTTAAAAAAATGGCCGGGTGGGGCAGAATGGCAAAGCAGGAATTTTTGGAGCCTTAATGTTTAGTGCCAAAGCTTCACCCTGAGCCATCAATTGGCTCACACTGCGCCAAGAAGTTTACGGCATAGGAATAGAAGGTGACAGCCGGGATGCTCACAAAATTAGCCGGGTGGAGCACCTAAAAGAGCCCGGGGAGAACACTGCATAGTGTCAGTCACGGTCACTGTTTTTGCAAGTGAAAATCCACATAATTTGGGTTAATTTTTGAGTGACCCGCCAGTGCTTACCTAAAATAGGTTCAAGAGTCTTAAAAATGAATTCTGGGAAGTGACAGATGCCTAAAATATTAATTTCCATAACTATAGCATTTTAGGCATTAATACTACTGGTTTGAATGCATTATAAACACTACCAAGCTATGAGAAGTGCTTTAAAAAAAAAAAACCCTGGGCAAACATTGTAGCTGCTTTTCCAGGCATTTTAAACAAAACCATCAATGTAAATGAGGCTTAAAGGACAACTGTAGTGAGAGGTAGTTCGAGACACCCATATTTACTTCCTTTAAAAGAGACTCTGAAGTCTCTAAAAAAAAATCGTTTTATTTCACAAACGTTTTATATCTTAGCCCTAACTAAACCGCTGCATTCCCGCCGCTGTGAACTAAATCCTCCAACTCCCTGGGGGCAATCCGGGCAGCGCTTCAGTGAGAGGCAGAGCTATGAGCTGCAGCTCTGCCTCTCAGCGCATCTGTCAGCCCGGATCGCTGCCCTCCTCCGCCCCTCTCAGTCTTCCTTCACTGGGAGGGGTGGGGGAGAGGCGGAGATCCGCCGCTGACAGACGCGTGTGAGGCAGAGCTGCAGCTCATAGCTCTGCCTCCCACGGAAGAGTAGAGGGCAGCAAAATCCATGACCAAGAAAGTCGTGGATTTTGCAGGGGAAAAGGAGGGCGAGTTAGGGGGATTTAGATAGATTACAGCGGTGGTTTAGTTAGGGCTAAGATATTAAACATATTTGTGAAATAAAGAGACTTTTTTTTTTAGAGACTTCAGAGTCTCTTTAAGCAATACTAGTAGCCTGGCTATCCTGCTGATCCTTTGCCTCGAATACCTTTAGCTATAGACCCTGAATAAGCATATGCAGATCAGGTGTTTCTGACATTGTCAGATCTGACAAAATTAGCTGCATGCTTGCTTCTGGTGTGAGTCAGACACTACTGCTGGCAAACAGACAAGCAGGGCTGCCAGGTAACTGGTTGGTATTGCTTAAAAGGAAATAAATATGGCAGCCTATATATACACCTCTCATTAGAGTTGTCCTTTAAAGGTAACTTGAATTGACAGAATGGAGGATGCCACTGAAAGCTTCCTTCTAAAATACTAATTGCCTAGCTGTTGCGCTGATCCTTTTCCGTAAGGAGTCACTCAGAGCAAATATGCTCTTCAGGCTGCAACTCCAAAAAAAACTGCTGTGGTCCAGATGCCTTCACAACACTAAGCAATTGGTATGTCTTAAAAGGAAATAAAGATGGCAGCCTCCATTTTCTCCTCACTTCACATTTACTTTAACTGGCCCTGTGAGGACAGATGTGGGAGCCATTTTGTAAGTAGAGATAGTTGCAGTTTTCACTACCTTTTTTGCAAAACACGCGTCAAACATGTAAAATGTATCTACTGTATGTCCCAGCAGGTATTCAGGTGACCAGAACTCTGCCAGTAGGAAACCAACATGTGAAACCAGTAACAGCACTGTCCCTGGTTCTAAGTGCTGAGGGAACTTCTAGCCACATGACCACTACATCACAACACCCTCTGACCCTCTAGTGGTCATGTGACTGGAAATTCCCTTTATGTTGTTACATGCTGTATTAAGAGCCAAAAATTACGGCAACTATGTAATGGCTTGTACAGTTACAGGACTTGCACAGAATTTACCCGCAACTTAGAGGTCCTTCTAACCCAGGCATGGGCAAACTTGGCCCTCCAGCTGTTCAGGAACTACAAGTCTCACAATGTATCATTATATCAGATTACATAAAGGAAGAACATGCTTAGAGAAATAATTGGGTTCCAGTCAGTATTGCGAGCTAGTGCGGAAGGAAGAAGCAGAAGTGAGTTCCCCATCGCTCGCTCCAGATTTAATACCGACTAGGAAAGAGTTAAATATGACATCATCTTCGCCACCCCCTATATCAGTCTATTGGTGGACCCACTCGTGGTGTCATCATACCCGCCTACTCGATTAATAATCAATGAGGCACTTGACCCAGATGCAGGCATGTGGATGTTTAGTAAACATGGCCAATGTTTTCTGTTCCTGTGGTTGAGGTCAGAATAGTCCGATGGCCTTCTCTTAGGAACATGTTCTCAGTATCTGCGTGTATCCTCTGCTACACGCAGACCCTGAGATGCCTCTGCCTGCATCACAAAACCTCTATTTATTTTAAAGGCATACACTGCGGACAAGCCTTTTACATAAAACTCAGGCCAAGTAACTGAGGCCTACTTAAATTATAACACATTGCAGGAGTCTGACAGCCACAATCATGCCTCAAAGGCAAATGCATTGTGGGACTTGTAGTTCCTTAACAGCTTGAGTGCCAAGTTTGCCCATGCCTGTTCAGTTCTAACCTCCAAGTTTAGTACGTATAAAGGACAACTGAAGTGAGAGGAATATGGAGGCTGCCATAGTTATATCTTTTTAAACATTAACTGTTGTCTTTAATCCTGCTGATCTTTTATATATATCTGTAGTATCTGAATAACCCAAGTGAAACAAGCATATAGGGCAAATTCAATCAGTGGAACTAAATTCAGAACTTTCTTTCTGCTCTAAAAGATTAGCCACATCATTATAAAAACTTTATGGGGGAAAAAAAAAAAAAGTCTTCATCACAATTTATGGAAATTTTACTTGGTTTCACATTTGCTGAAGGCACTGAAATGGATAAGCTTCAGTGTTTACTACATGGAGAGCTAGGTCAGCAAAGCTATCCTGCAGTATAGTCACAGTTGCAGATAAGAACCAATTAGACAGCTTAAAGGAGACCAGAGACAAACAAAATATCCGCACGGATTGCTCCCACGACGTCGTCCTCAGTCTTTTCCCTCTTCTGCACCTGTAAATTCAGTAGTCACGCCCAGTCGGACGCAAGCGCAGTGCGTTCTCTCCGGAGGACAATAGTAGGCGTAGGTACTATTCTCCGCCAGAAGGAGCGCACTGCATCGCTCAGACTGGCTGTGACTGGCCGAACTAACAGGACCCAGTGCAGAAGAGGGAAAAGACTGAGGATGGTGGCGGGGGAGCGATCCGTGCGGATGGGGCTGGAAGAAGCCCCAGATATGTATAAATCTTTTAATTAAGTCTGTCTCTGGCACACTTTAATCTGCCTAAACAAACACAGGGAAGTGCATTTCTTAAGCAACTATATGTGGAATAAAGACTTTTCATTGTGTGCTGTGCAAGAGTTCTATTCTGCTTTAAGTCAAACATCTGATATACATCTTATATGCATCTTGTATGCATACTTGTTCAGGGTCTCTGACTTAAAGTATTACAATACAGCGGATCAGCAGGACTGCCAGGCAGTTTACAATACTTAAAAAGATATAAAATGTGTCAGACCCAATATTCCACTCACTTCAGTTGTACTAATTAAAAAAAAAAAATTAAAAAAATTGTTTAACAGTCTAATAAAACGAGGAAGCTAGGACATAGGTCTGACTTTATGGTTGATTTTTTTTCTTTTAATATTGTAGAAATGGCAGCAAAATGTCTCTACCATCTCTGTAGTCAGTAATACGTAAAAGGTATGTCAGAACAGTCAGACTTCAGGGAAACCAAAGAATGAACACCACATCCAGGGAACCAGCAGCTTCAATCAAAGTCCACAATGGCTCCAATACTTCTATCAAAGCTCGTACACAAGCTGGATTTTTCCAAATGACCGGTCGTTTAGGCGTCAAATTAGGCGTGTGTATGATCGGTCGTTCAGCTGATAAGACTGATTTTGACGGATCGTTCAAATCCAGTCTTTTCAGCTGAATGACCGATCGTACACACGCCCGATTTAACATCCAAATGACCGGACGTTCAAACGACCGGTCGTTTGGAAAAATCCGACGTGTGTATGTACCTTTAAAGCAGATCTCAGGCAAATGTAAAGATATGCTGTAGGAGAGAGCAGACTCACCTCACTAGCTAATCCCTCACTGCTCTATCCCACATCAGTGACAGCTGCAAAGCTCTGTGTAGAGATTAAAGAAATCACCCTTTATTTCTAGGGATGAGCCTTCAAAAGCAAATTTCTGTTCAGCCTGATTCGAATCAGAGTGTTTGAACCTGCGGCAAAGGGGGTTAAACTCACCCTTGACCCTGCAGCGCTCCTCTTCATGTTCCATCTCTGATACTTCTTCCTCCACAGCCAGAAGGAGGAAGTATCAAAGAGATGGAATGCTACATGGTGCACTGTGGCCAGACAAGGGCAGGTTAACTCCATCTGCTGCAGCCCGCATGTACAAACGTTTGGTTTCTGTTCCAAATCAGGTGGAAAAGAGATTTGCTTTTGAACGCTCATCCCCCCGACTATTTCCAGATATTACTCTGTTAACTCTAATGCAGAGTTTAGTTGCAACTAGACACTGCTGCACAATCCGCTAAGGGAACTGAACATAGTAAAAGAGCATGGAGGGGCCTCCCAGGGAGGAGGAGAGTATACATTCATCCCCCAACAGATCTTGTTTATTTGCCTATAGATCAGCATCGCAGCAGAAACCGGAAAATATGGTTGGGTAGATCAACAGAGCTGGCCAGAGGGCATGGAAGGGACAGCATTCAAATAGGAATGTGCTTTCTCTCCCTTCTCTCTTATAAATTATGATCTAAAATATTACAAAAGATTTTGGGTGAAAGGAGGGATTAAATTACTCACTTTATCCTTAGAAAATAAAAAGTCCTTCTTTCTCTATGTACATATGTATAAAAAGCGCTAGCCAGTTGGTGGTTCAGGTAAGTGGAGGTCCAGGAGCCCCATTGAGGGACACTTTTCTCCCCCTGCTGGCTGAGTGGCCATTGAGCAGGGAAGAGGCGGGAGGGAGTTCGATGTTGGGATTTGGAGAGCCCTGACATGGGGTGGCAGGGCTAGGTAGAGACGAGGAGGTGGAGGGAACTGGTGCTGGACTGCTGGCCTTGTCGCTGGTTGAATCCCCTTCTGAAGTGGCTCCTCTGTTTGGCTCCTGCAAGCTTCTTGGACGGCTGAATCGTAACCTCTTGCAGGTTGGCTGGACCCGATATTTGAGTGGTAGAGGTGCTGTCTGTAGGGGAACATGATAAAGGAGGAGTATACATATAAACTACAATATAGAAAACTAGACAAAAACTATAAGCATGACAATGTGTCACATCAGTTTATAATATAAGAGATCAGCAGTCTACATATTTTAAACGTAGTGAGTGTTAGGAAGTCTTGCCCAAGGACCCTTTACTAAAGAGGTAACTTGCTCCTGACAGGATTCTAACCATGGTATCCTATGTCAACGGGTATCTTCAACCAGTACACTAGTCCCCATATTCCACGCCAGGTCACAGTTCTCTGCAACAATGCAGCAGGCTACAGGATAAACAACAAGCCCCAGCAATCTAATGCTGGGTACACACGATAACGTTTTTCTGCTTGATTTTCCACCTTATCGATTTTTCCACCCGATTCTCTTATCTTCCGCTCATTTTTCTTCTCTTTTTCCATTCACTTCTATGAGAAATCGAGCCAAAAAACGATCAGAAGGAATATCGGACATGTTGGAAATTATCTATGGAACCCATCTATCGGGAGTAAAAAGGTATGGTGTATTCCCAGCATACCAAGCTTGCAAATCTCCACAATTCATCTTCTCAGCACAGCAAACAAACTACAATTCACAGTGGCATTCTAGTCCTCAGCAGGATACTGGATGAACAAGTCCCAGCAATCCCAGTAATAGGCTTTCAGGCCTCCACAACTAGCTTGAGAAAGGGAACAGAGAGTGGCACTCTCAGCAACCTGGGCCAGCTCAAGGTTCCCTTAAAAAACAAAACAAAACCAAAACAACAGTTGTCAGTGTGAACATAGGCTTCAGGGATTGGGACTTGATACCTAGGATAACAGCGTGGAGCCAAACTGTGCATATGTGTTTCTAGCTTAAAGGCAAGCAATGCATGCTGCTGCTATGGCCAAATCACTGACCAATTGTACCACCTCCATGTAGTAATACGGACAACAGATGTTGAATACTATGAGCAAATTGTGTAGGTAAGACCTCATACAACATGGAGGTGGTAAAATTGGTCAGTGATTGACCAATCGTACCAGGCTGAAATCTCTTTGACAGATCAGCCCGGCAATGCACACCCTAGATTTTCTTCAGAGGAATTTTCAGCTGAGAACCCTCTAGTGTGTATAAGGCTTAAAACACACTTGAACTAAGAGGGATGTGGTGGCGGACATATTCAACTCCTTTTAAGGAAATGCACATTGCCTGGCTGTCCTGCTGAGCCTCTGCTGCTAATAACTTTTAGCCATAGACCCTGAACAAGCATGCAGATCGGCCGTTTCTGACTGAAAAAGGAGACTGGATTAGCTGCATCCTTGTTTCAGGTTTGCGATTCACACACTACTGTGGCCAGAAAAGATCAGCAGGACTCCAGGAAATAAATATGGCAGCCTCCACATCCCTCTCAGTTCAGGTGTCCTTTAAGGGGCAGTTTTTCAGAGGTAAGATTGAAACAGTAAGTTAGAAATAAAAAGTGTTTATTATTAATTTTGTAAAAACCTTCGGGGAAATTTCTGCTCATTCTCTGTTCTATGAACACCAAATAAAATGTCATCTTCATAACAATGTGAAATCATTATTTGAAAATCTTCAGTGTCTGTTAAAGATCTGTTTAATTTAAGAATTGCAATAAATTTGACTGATTGTAACATTTCAAAAATATGACCAAAAATGATTGGAAACTCAAGAGAAAATTGCTAGGGTGTGTATATTAATAAATTAACAATCCAACACACACCATACAATCTTTAGTAGAAATTGGAGAAATATCTGGCATTCCGGATCGATTTAAATAAAAAAAAAAAAAAAAAAAACGGGAAATCCGATCAGATTTTTCAGTCGAATGAAAAAAAAAAAAAGCTTTCGATTTTTTCGAGAGATACGATCGTTTTTTATCAAATTACTGTAAAATTGGATCATTTTATTGTATAGTGTGCGGCCACCTTAAGGCAGATGTAAGATCAATTGTCAGGGCCGGAATAACCAAGTCACTCACCCGTCCCCAGGGGTATATATAGGCAATATCCATTAGTGTGTAGTAATCCTTCAGGGGCTCTTCTTCGTACAGAATCTCCACCTTCATCAGATGAAAAAACATTTTTTAAAGCAGGGAAATGGCAAAATGCTAAAAGCATCCCTAATTTTCTGCATTTTTATACATAAATACAAAATGATACGTCAAGGAAACTCAAGAAAGATTAAAAAAAAAAATCATGCAATGTGCTAAATCTGATTCCTCTTATAAATGCCGCTTGCCTTGATGATTTTCTTCTTATACCTTGTAAACCTGTAAATAGTACTCGAGCCGAAGCTCAGGTACAAATTGAGATACTTACCTAAAGAGAGGGAAGCCTCAGGATCCTATTGAGGCTTCCCCCCCCCCCCCTTCTCTGATGTCCCCCGTCACTGAGCACGCTCCCTAGAAGATTAGTGACAAGGCAATGACACCAATATTGGGGCCACGCAGCTCTTCTTCCTCCAGCGTGACCGCGCAATAGCTGATGGAGCCCACCCGCATATGTGCAGTAATTCAGAGCCAAAGCCTCTGTAGTACAGCGCATGCGTGGCGGGCTCACATGGCCATGCTTCAGTAAGAGGAGCTGCGCCGCCCTGATTTGGAGGGGGGCCGCGTTCAGCAACGGGGACTACGGAGTGGAGCCTCAACAGGATCATAATGTTTCCCCCTCTTAAGGTAAGGATCTGATTTTGATCCCGAGCATCGGCTCCGGATCACCTTAAGCCTGGCGCACACGTTCAATTACGATTGGACAATTTTACCACCTCCGTGTAGCATGAGGGACAACAGACTGCGAATACTATGAAGAGATTGTGTAGGTCAACTCTAATAGTACATGGAGGTTGTCTTTCATAATTGAAAGAAGAAGACCTAGAAGAAGAACGCAGATCAGGTGTTCTGACTGCTGGCTGCAAGCTTGCTCCAGACAGGGCTCCAATTACTCAGTTTATGAAACCACCGACTCCAGGTATCCAAAATTGCTCTGACTCCTTAGTCTAATACTTACAAGGGCTGTGGAGTTGGTACCAGGGCTGTGGAGTCGGAATCGGAGCAATTTCGGGTGCCTGGAGTCGGAGTCGGGAAAAAATGTACCGACTCCTAATGAATTTAACTAATTAAAATAGAAAATATGATAAAATGTTCTATTTCTCAGATAATAGTCATTAAAAATAATGTATATATACAGTAATAGCTGTGCTCAGTCCACAAAAATGAAATAAACCAATCAAAAGGAGTTACTTGTGCTGCTTCAATAAAGCAGTCTCCGTATTTTTAAAGTCAGATATACATATTTGATTGTGACTGTACAATATATATGATGTGTACACAGGAATCTCTTATATATACTAAATAACGTCTATGCTGTAAGAATAAAGCCTGATGTGTAGCTGTGTCACTAATAGAGATGGTCAATGAGATGGAAATAATTCTGCGTTGATGCTGATTTATGCAAATGTATGCACTCCCTTTGCTCATGAAATAAAATAATTTGATCTGTTGTTAAAATTTGGTTTGGTGACTACAAATTAAAGGGTACCTGAGACTGGTGAAAAGAAATGTTTTATACATACCTGGGGCTTCTTCCAACCCCCTTCAGGCTAATCAGTCCCTCGCTTTCCTCCTTCACCACCTGGAACTTCTGCTATGAGTCCCGGTAATTCAGCCAGTCAGAGCAGTCTGGCTACGTGCCAGTTCCACAGCCAGGAGCATTCTGCATCTGCGCAATAGTGCTGCGCAGGTGTAGTACGCTCCCGGCGGCGGAGTGTGTGCATGCATACTACACCAGACTGGCTTAAGTACCTGGACCCATAGCAGAAGATCCAGGTGGCGGAGGAGGACCGCGAGGGGTATGTATAAAACTTTAATTTCATCTGTCTCAGGTTTACTTTGTTACACAGTAGTACTATACTCTACATATGCACTCCCCACAGAGCTGCAGGGAATCCACTGAGAATGTTGTGCACATTTAACAGAGAAGTGTTGTCTGTCACCCATAAACCTTGTTCAGATTGTGCATAAAGAATGTGAAATAGAGGAAGAATCTCCTCATTCCCCTGCAGAGTACCTGCACATCATTCTTACATGTACCCATAGTCACATTGCCTAGGGCCTGATAGATGTTCTTTGTTCCGGTTTGTACCTTTTACAAGTACTCTTACCAAGGACTAGTTTTAGTCTAAAGGGAATAAATATAGATATCCTTCTCACTTAAATTCAAATATACATATCCTTCTCACTTCAGTTGTCTTGTAAAATTCCTAAGCGTTGGCAGTTAACCACCCTGGCGTTCTGATAAAATCGCCAGGGCGGCTGCGGGAGGGTTTTTTTTAAATAAAAACTATTCCATGCAGCCAACTGAAAGTTGGCTGCATGAAAGCCCACTAGAGGGCGCTCCGGAGGCGTTCTTCCGATCGCCTCCGGCGGCCAGAAGTAACACGGAAGGCCGCAATAAGCGCCCTTCCGTGTTTCGCTTACCTCGTCGCCATGGCGACGAGCGGAGTGACGTCATGGACGTCAGCCGACGTCCTGACGTCAGCCACCTCCGATCCAGCCCTTAGCGCTGGCCGGAACTGTTTGTTCCGGCTACGCTGGGCTCGGGCGGCTGGGGGGACCCTCTTTCGCCGCTGCACGCGGCGGATCGCCGCGCTGCAGCGGCGATCAGGCAGCACACGCGGCTGGCAAAGTGCCGGCTGCGTGTGCTGCTTTTTATTTCATTAAAATCGGCCCAGCAGGGCCTGAGCGGCAGCCTCCGGCCGTGTTGGACGAGCTGAGCTCGTCCAGACCGCTCAGGTGGTTAAGAGACGAATTTCACGTTACATACTGTTAATCAACAAAATTGTAATATGCAAATTAGAGGAGTCGGAGTCGTGGAGTCGGTGGAATCCTAAACTGAGGAGTCGGAGTCTGTGGATTTTTGGACCGACTCCACAGCCCTGGTTGGTACAAAAACCATGCGACTCCGACTCCTCAGTTTATGAAATCACGACTACGACTCCAGGTACCCAAACAGTACTCTGACTCCACAGCCCTGGTACCAGGTGTGCGACTGTGAAGCAGCTATTCTTGCCACAATCTTTCCAGGTCTTTAGCCGGCCTGCACCACTCCATTCAACTGAACTGTTCCCAGTGCTCTGCCGAAGTCAAAGGCAGACCACAAGTGACACTCGGTGACCTAGGCCAACATTACCCAGCTCAATGTGCTATTTTCGGTATGATCGTCTCAAAACAAATCACTCAAAGATCTCCTCAGCTGCACTGTATGTCCTCCGCAGGAGAGTGGTTTTTAGTCTTTAAATGCAATATGAGACCGTGGTAGCCCAGGAATATCCTATAGTATTTAGATATAATGGTTTACCTCCTAAGTTTGTTTTCAGTCCAGGTTTGCTTAAGCTTTGGTAGGTGTTTTCAAACATAAGTAAATTCAGTAACAACATTTACCATGTAAATGAATTAGGTTACAAAAAAATCTATAGGTTCTCCTTCCAGGCACGATTTAGAAAAACATCACTACATTATACCACCTGAATATCTAAAAAACAAAATATAACCAGATCACCATGCAAGTGGAGTACAGATGTCCAACAAAGGTTTGTGTCGTACCTTGTACCTGTTTGGAACATCCATCTTGTTCCTCAAGAATTTGGCGAGGTGTGTGATCGTCATGGCTGCTGGACAGCGCAAGAAGCGCAGACTGTTCCTCTGTCAAGGGAAAGGCCAACACAAGAACGCTTTCATAACAGCCATAGTTACTTTTGTCACAATGCAATAAAACGACTAAGCAAATTTAGAGAATTTTTTTAAGCAGACTTTTGTTCACTTGATCTCATCTCTAAAGTGGCCCTAAATAACGTTTTTACTAAATGCCCTTGAGATCTATAAAAATATATGATCTGCCATGCTCTCTGTAAAGTGCATCTGGAATTTTTTTCTGCATCTTAAAGGACAACTGACTGAGTGGGATATGGAAGCTGCCATATTTATTTCCTTTTAAACAATACCAGTTGCCTGCCAGTCCTGCTGATCTTTCATGCATCAGTAGCGTCTGAATCACACACCTGAAATAATGTGGCAAATCCAGTAGAACTTTATTTGGAAGCAGCTGATCTGCATACTTGTTCTTGGCTGAAAGTATTAGAGGTAATAAGCAGGCTATCCAGGCAATCTGCATTGTTTAAAAGAAAATAAATATGGCAGCCTGCACATTCCTCTCGCTACAATTGTCCTGTAAGGCAAGGTCACACACTAGATGTTCATTAACAAAAAGAGAGGTCTAGTAGAAAGATTGTTCAAAAATCTAGCACAAGTACAAGTGTGCCCAGACTCCAGGGGTGTAGGGATCACCATAGCAAGTGCTATGGGGCCCGCAGCCCTTAGCCACAACAAGGGGCCCACCAGTTCTGCTGCCCATTTTTTTGTTTTGTGCCCTTTTTCATAATCCATGGGCCCATGGCACAGCCAGGATTGACAAGCCACCTCCCCCGCTCATTGCAGAGAGGCTGGCAGGTGAAATTGGACTATTTTTCCACCTGCCATCTCTCTGCACACCGATTTCCCCCAACACTTACTTTGCAATTCCGGCCTGCCTGGGTCAGAACACAGAAGAGCAGCGCTG
Source organism: Hyperolius riggenbachi (assembly GCF_040937935.1). Taxonomy (NCBI): domain Eukaryota; kingdom Metazoa; phylum Chordata; class Amphibia; order Anura; family Hyperoliidae; genus Hyperolius; species Hyperolius riggenbachi. The sequence continues at coordinate 99,390,369 of NC_090657.1, forward strand.
GTTGTGGCTCCGCTCCTCCTCCCAGTGCTGCCTGTGGCTCCGCCCCTCCTGGCCGTGGGGCTCACAGATAAAGAAGGGGAGTGAGAAAGGAGCTGCAGGGGACTCACTGAGCAGCAGCCAGCAGGACATTAATGTTCTCTGCTGCTGCCAGCTTGTGAGCCCTCAGCCTAACCTCAGTCACCTGCCAGCTCCCAACTTCTCCAACAACAACAGAGACCTGCCAGGGACGACAGCAGCACACGGTGCCACCATCCACCAGTGCCACTGCAGTACCAGGGAGCCTGGAGGGGACAGCTGCGCCATCACCCACCCCACCCACTGTCAGCAGCAGGTAAGCACATGAGGAAAATCGCCAACGAGGGATTATTTGATTCCTCGAGTGACATTGCAGGGCCAATATACTGGACAGATGCATCATTAGCCTGCAGGTGGGGCCAGAGGGAAGACAGCAGTGCTGCCAGCGCAGGAGTGATATGTTGTGGTGATTGGTGAGTGGAGAGAAAATGCCCCATGCCAACTTGATCTGCCCCGCAGATCGCTAGCTAAGGGGATCAAATGTACACACACTGGATTCTCAGCCAAGGATGACGTAAGCAACCTCCTCTGCAAAGCTTTATCTGATGTGAGTTTCTAGAATCAGGGTGCTGGTGGGCCAGATGTACCTGTAGGGGGCTGCTGATCTGCCCCTCCCCCCCAATTTTTTTTTTTGCTATGGTGCCCAGTCATTTTTAGCTGCGCCCCTGCTGCCAGACTCCATTGACAAGGTTGTTTGTGATCTGTTATGATACAGGTTGGAGGAGGGCAGTGTACGGCCTCTTGCACACTGCATGCATTTCCAATTTTTAATTGTTTTTTACCTCAGATTCAGATTTTTAATCTTTACTGCATGCTGCATTTTTTGATCCGTTTTTCTGTTGAATGTATTCAGGGAAAAATTGGAATTGAAAATCGGAATCTAAATCAGAAAACGGATTTGCAGTGTGCAGGGAGCCCTAGACGCAACTACTATTACGAGTTGTAATGATATGATGATCTGACACATGCAAATTTTCATTGCCATGCAATCATTAAACACTGCCCTGGGCTGAACAGGAACTTTGCACAGGACTTCTCATATACAGAAGGCTCTTGACTGAAAATGGTCAACTTGATAGCTTAATGAGCTGTCAGATAATTAATCATTAGTTATCATCTGAACCTAATTAGCCTTGTATTTCTACCCACAGTAATTCTACTTCCCGTAAAGAAAAAAAAAATTGCCTAAAGTCCAATTTGACCCCCATCTCTAATTTAAACTGAAAGACAAGCCAGCAGTGAGGACATTGAGTAATGGGCCATCACAAAAAAATGTTTAATTAAAAAAACAAAAACATATTAGATCATAGTAAGGATTTCTGAATGGTTTGCAAAAGGTTGGCTGTGCGACTGCAGTCTTATACACCCAGGCACAACAACAACTTTTTGCATGAACTGAAGCCGTACATATATGATATAATATAAATAATATACATAATTGCCATTGCTTGAATTAATCTTTCAGCTTCACCCTGTGCCCAAGTTTGCCCTCACCATTTTTGAACGTACGCCAATAGGACCACCAGACACAGACCCAAGTAGCACAAGCAATGTTTGTTCAGCGTAAAGAGTTATCAAGCAGAAGATATGGCTGCAGTCACTGCTTCCTGAACACCTGTGTTAATGTCACTGTGTTCCTTTGACATTCTGCACTCCAGGGGCTGCGATAGACTTCCAAAGAATGCCAGAGAAAACCTTGAGGACTCTTTTAGACAGGCGGCTGACCTGCTCACTTACTGTCTTCCGCCCCTCAGTGCAATTTAAATGCAGCCAAATTGCAGCAGTGTTAACACTATCAGTGGTTTTACCCGGCGGCAGAGGACTGCGATATGTCCAGTATGAGCACGGCTGTGGCCACGTTCAGATCCGACTCCATGTGAGGCCGCTACCCTACAGGGCCCTGGTGGTGGTGTGCTTTATGCTGTGGAAATTGTATTATGACACAGTTACCCTAAACAATACTCAAGTCTACCCAATAGTGTATATTTTATGTATATCCAGTGGAGATTAGCTGCTATTCTGGCTTTCAGCTAATTGTTTGCTTAACAGGTATTACCATGGGTTGAAGGTTAATAATTGATTACAAAACACCCAAGTAAGGACTCTTTTCCGCTGTGAAACGCAATCGTGCTGCAATTGCGTTTCAAACTAATTTCCACTAATGCAATTGTTATACTACACTCTGTATAGGAGCTCAATTGCATCCAAAATGCGTCAGAACGACGATTGCGCTCAGGACAAAATTGTAATGCAATCAGATCACACTAATGAGAAATGGTCACAGATGAAATTCACATTAGGTCACTTCTCTATTATCCACAGTTATGCCCGGTACACACAATGCAATTTTCTGTCACATTGACACTCGAATCCATCATTTCTCACAGGTCTGATCTGATTTCTGATCTTTTTTTGATTGATCTTCTGATCACTTCTAAACAAAATTGATGAGGAAAACTATTGGATATCAGATCAAACCTGTCAGAAATAATCAATATGTCCATCCATCTGACTGAAAATTGCATTGTGTGTACCAGACCATCATTACTTTGCCAAGACATCGAACTGTGCATAGGAGGTTACCTGCAAAACATCCTTTATAGGTGGGTAAAAAGTTTATATGAATTCCAACCAATTGGATTTGTTTAGCTTTACAAGGAGCATTAATTCCCACGGAACTTTTAGTGGCGCTAATCAGATACAGAAGGTTAATAATTAATACCCGACAGCTAGTGCCAGGTAATTCTCCATTAGTTTCCAAATGTGATTAGCCCCATGCAAAGTTCCAGTTCAGTCCAGGTGAATCTACTTGAGGTAAAATAGAAAATTGCCTCAGAGTTGGAAACCGCACCTACTGTATATCTATGGGTGGGATTCAAGAACAGTGCAGTAGTAAAACTTGGGACACGCATCCAATTTTGATTGGCCAACCACTTGCATGCAGTATGAGATTCTACCTACACAATCATGTGGGATCCATACATTTGACCAATTCCGGCCTGAAATCTGTCAAATTGTCGATCGGGCATGCTTGATGCAACACTCATTTTAATGCGATTCAATAATCATTATCAAATAGCCAATTCAATCAGCGGCAAAACCCGCCAGATGTATGGCCACCTTAAAGGGGCACTATGGTGAAAAATTGTAAAATATATACAACATACACAATATACAAATAAGAAATATGGTTTTTCTCCAGAGTAAAATGAGCCATAAATTACTTTTCTCCTAGGTTGCTGTCACTTACAGTAGGTAGTAAAAATCTGACAGAAGCGACAGATTTTGGACTAGTCCATCTCTTCATAGGGGATTCTCAGGTATTTATTTATTTTCAAAAGCACTTAGTGAATGGCAGTTGCTCTGTCCAACTGCCAAAAAAACTGTAGCGAGCAGGGAGGCTGGCCAGCATCATTGGTTAAATCCCTTTTAGGGAAAATCTTTATAAAGAATAAAAGCCTTGTTGAGAATCTCCTATGAAGAGATGGACTAGTCCAAAACCTGTCGCTTCGGTCATTTCTACTAGCTACTGTAAGTGACAGAAACATAGGAGAAAAGTAAGTTATGGCTCATTTTACTCTGGAAAAAATTTACTTCTCATTTGTCTGTTTGCACATATTTTAAAATTTTACAATTTTTCGCCATAGTGCCCCTTTAAACAGTTAAGGTGGCCATACGTCTAGCGATGATGGGCAGATTAGACCAAGAGACAAATCTCTCTCTGATTAGAGATCTGTTGGGTGCCCATACACTGCAGGCAGATTCCCGACCAATTTCCTGCTGAAATCTCTCAGGAATCAGCTGCATCTGCCGCTGTTATCCTAATGTATAAACGTACGTGTATATGTGCATTTATACATTACCTGTCCTGTGTCACAATGCACGTCAGTCTTCTGAATCCCCTGTTCTTCCCTATACACGCTGCCGGTGAACAGGACAGGTAATGTAGGAATGCACGCACACACACACTTATACATTAGAACACCACTGGGGTTTCGTCGCTCGTCCTGATATCGCTTGCCGTTACCGCTGCACACCTGAATGGCCACAACAACCCAACATCTTGCGGCGTGTCCGACCGATATAGGTGACCAATTTTGGTCCAAAAATGGTTGCATTGTCGATCAGGTATGGACTTAGTGGCACGGATTTTAAGGGACTCCTTAGTACTCAGGTACTTTTCAAATTGGTTTAAGCTTCTTGATGAGCTGAACTTGAATAAAAGACCACTCCAGCAAAAAAAAAAGTAAGCAGTTAAAATCTAACAAAAAGTCCATCTTCTCATGGGGGATTCTCAGGGTTTTCAAAAGCATTTTCTGAAAGGCAGTTGCCAAGTCTAACTGACAAAATAGTGTGGAAGAGAGTAGGGAGGCTGGCTGGTATCTTACCATTTTGGCAGTTAAACTGCCTTTCAGGAAAGTCTTCTGGAAACAAAGAAAAGTCTAAGAATCCCCCATGAGGAGATAGACTAGTCCAAAAATCTGTCGGTTCTGTAAGATTTTACCTGTCTACTTTTTTTTTTTCCGCTGGTAGTAGTCCTTAAATCACTAATAAAACAAGCCCTGCCATGGATTGTCTACTCCGTTTTAAAGAGAAACCGTAACCAAGAATTGAACTTCATCCCAATCAGTAGCTGATACCCCCTTTTACATAAGAAATTTTTACCTTTTCTCAAACAGATCATCAGGGGCTCTGCATGGCTAATATTGTGGTGAAATCTCTCCTTCAGTGTGATGTCAGCACCTCTCAGCTCTGAGATACAGACATCACACTGTGGGAGCCTTGTTGCACTGTGGGAAATGACAGCTGTTTTCAACTGCCAAAAAAGCAAGCAACATCTCCTTCCAGTGACATCACCTGCCAGCCAGCAGTTAAAATGTCACCATGTGATAAATGTCAGAATGTAAATCAGGGAGAAGAAAAAGCTTTTACAATGAGCAAACACTGCCTAAATCATTTATACATAATTGTAAAAATGTAAGCACTTTTTTACTACATCACTGGCGTTCCTCTTTAAGGTAGCTGTTGATCTGACACCAGAATATATATATATATATATATATATATATATATATATATATATATATATATATATATATATATATATATATATATATATATATATATATATATATATATATATATATATATATATATATATATATATATATATATATATATATATATATATATCCATCCGTCGATTGTTGCCATGCACCCTACTGAGCCCTTGCCAGCATGCCCAAGCAATCCCTTTTACAGACTTTAGCCAGAAATCGATTGAAATGACCGACCAAGTTGCAGCATCAATATCTGCCTGGATATCGATGCTGAACATCCAGTAATGTGTGGGCACCCTCAGGGAACTTGTGCCTGGAGTTAGGCTATTAATATGAGTGAAGCAGAGATCATCTCTAGTTGACAGGTCAGCTTTGAGTGGATTGACTGTTAATATGAGCAAGATGGAAGAATGTCAGAATGGCGGGACAGGACAACAGACAGGTTCACTTACTTTGTCTGCATCATCACTTTCAGGTGAATCCCGGAGGTCATCCCTGTGGATAAATATAATCATCAGACTCTGTAAGCCACTCAGTATAAATGTTCCAGGCAGTACATTAGAGATGGTCAATGAGAGGTTAGTATTTCCAGCTCGCATACAATGTAATGCAAATTGTATGCAGGTTGGAATTGGTTCACACAAGTGCAATCCCTGTAAATGTTGCATACCATCCAGAAATATTAGCTTTCCCTTGAGCATCACTAGGCATGAGCTACTGACTCTATGCAAATTTCAGCCGACTAGAAATAGAGTCCAGCAGTTGCTGATGAATAAGTTAGTAACTGGGCTTTATTGGTTCTTTTTTTAAAGGACACCTGAAGGGACAGGGTTATGGAAGCTGCAAAATGTATTTCCTGTTAAACAACGCACATTTCCTGGCTGGGATCAGCAGGGCGCTGATCCTGTGCCTCTAATACTTAAAGGGAACCAGAGAGGAACGAGGGGTGAAAAAAGGCAAAGATTTTATACTTACCTGGGGCTTCTTCCAGCCCCATAAGCCTGAATCGCTCCCACGCCGCCGTCCTCAGCTTCCTGGATCCGCCGGTACCGGGCCCGTCACTTCCGGCGGACACGGCCAATTGTCCGCATCACAGGGGCTCCCCTCCATACACGTACGCATGCGGCTGCGCAGTAGGCAGCCACATGCGTATCTGTATGGAGAGAGCACCCTGTGATGCAGAGAATTGGCCACGTCCGCCGGTCGACTGGCGGCAATGACGGGACTCGGTGGCGGCGGATCCAGGCAGCGGAAGACGGCGGCGTGGGAGCGATCCGTGCGTATGGGGCTGGAGGAAGCCCCAGGTATGTATAGTTCATCCTCTCTGGTTTCCTTTAAGGTGGCCACACACTTACAGATTTACAGCAGATTCGACCATCAGATAGATTTCTGTCAGATGCCTGTCAAGTCTAATCTGACAGGAATCTATCTGATGTGTGACACACACTTGGAACAGATTTCCATTAGATTTCAGAATGAAATCTATTGAAAATTGATCTAAATGCATTATTGGACCATTAGATTCAATGCAACTCTATGGGCCATCGATCTGCTGCCAGCAGCAGATCAACGTAGTTCTTTCATCCTGTCAGATAATTCAAATCGATTGACAAATGGACATTCCAATCGATCAAGCATGCAGATCAGGCATTTTTGACTGGATTTGCCACATGCTTGTTTCAGGTGTGTGATCCAGACACAACTGATGCATGACAAATCAGCAGGACGCCAGCAAATAGATATGGCAGCCTCCATACCCTTTCTTGCTTTTAATCAGTGGAAATTTGCACAGAAAGTTAGAATTCAAAGCCGATCTCTACCATTAACTCATTAAAGTGTTGAAAACAATATTTAAAACACCACTATCGCAAAAAAAATTTTAAATTTTAAATACATGTAAACTTATCCGAGTAAAAAGAGCAATAAATTACTTTTCTCCCATGTAGCTGTCACAGTAGGTAGTAGCAATCTGAGAGAACCGGCAGGTTTTGGACTAGTCCGTCTCTTCATGGGGAATTCTTCACAACGCTTTTATTCTTTATAAGACATTTCCTGAAAAGGAATTATACAAAGATGCTGGCCAGGCTCCCTGCTCGCTGCACACTTTTTGGCAGTTGGATAGAGCAACTGCCATTCACTATGTGCTTTTGAAACAAAATAAAATCCTGAGAATCCCCCATGAAGAGATGGGCTAGTCAAAAAACTGTCAGTTCTGTAAGATTTCTACTACCTACTGTATGTGACAGCAACATAGGAGAAAAGTAATCTATAGCTCATTTTAATCTGGAATAAATGTACTACTTATTTGTATAGGTTTACATTTATTTTAAAATTTCAAGATTTGTGCGATAGTGGTGTTTTAACATGGACATTTGTTAGATTGGTGAAGGCTTAAAAAAAAAATCCTAGCTTTATAGTCTGAAGCCTCGTAAACACACCTAACTTAAGTCATTATCAGCCGCCAATCAAGCGTGTGTACGGCACCCGATGACCCCAGACACCCAACCTGCGAGCGATCTGCCAGACGGATCCACCCAAACCCAGTGACACCGATCCTCCTGCCAATCCCACTGTTCGCACCACCGATCCCCCTGCCTGCTGCGTGATATCACGCATACACTGCTTGTCATCCTTCTGCCCCCACCCCGCATACCAACACAGCACATTGTCAGCTACATAGCTGACTCGTGTGTGCAGCCTGCCCAAAGTGATCAGCTCTTGATCCCCCCAGGGGCGAAATTAGTAATGAATGTGCAGGTGCCCTAATACTGGGAGGTGGTTAATCGCCCTAACAACTGGAAATGTTAAAATTCTCAATCAGCGACTTCCCTTTAACATACCTGGCATCTTCAGAGAACTGAATAGAGAGGCTGATATTCTCCTCTTCATGTGCGAGGACCTCCCCGCTCTCCGCCACTTTGTCTCCCTGGTCAGTGCTGGAGCCGCTGTTTGCTGTAGATAGAATTCAGACCATCAATAATCGATTACCAATAACAAACAACAAATTGAAAAAAAAAAAAAAACGAGAAAACATTAAGGCTACTTATACACCAAGACGTTGCGTTTTAGGGGACGTTATGGTCGCATAACGTGCCCCTAACGCAACGTATGGTGGTGTTGAAGTTGGACGTCAGATTGAGCTGCGTTATGCAGCTCTCAAAGCAGCCGCTCCAGGTTAGTGATAGGAAGTCCGGATCTTTTTAAGGATTTGGATCATTTAAATCGGATCATTGAAAAAATCCGGATCTTTGAACCGAATCATTTGAATCATTTTACTAGGGAAGCAGAATGGGTGAAATGACTAGCAGGACAGGACTTTCCCTGCACTGTACATTCTGTATGTTCCTGTTTCTTCCAGACAGACATCCACTGTGAACCGAATCTTTCATTGTGATGATCCGGATGATTCGACTCACAAAAAAGATCCGGATCAAATGAACTATTCGTTCATGATCCGGACAACACTACAGTCCTACCAGGAGTCTCTGCAGTGCAGTGAATATTAATTAGCCATGTGGCTGGCCGCTGAGGAGGAGGGGAGACCTCCTCCTCCAACATTACTGAGCATGTGCAAACAGTCTAACGCTGCTTAGCCCAGTATAACGTACAGCATGCAGCACTTTGTTTAAGCGTGCTGCGTTACTATGAAACCCAACGTGTGCACTGTGAACAGCACAATTGATTTTACAGTGCTGTGAGTTAGGCTGCGTTACTGGCTGCTGTAACGTAGGACTTTAACGTCCCACTGTGAAACCAGCCTTATAATTGCTTGAAAAGCAACTTGTATTTTAGAAATATTAACGACTTTCTCTGATTATAAACACTGCAAAGATAAAATACATAATCTTATTACTACTAGGGATGATCAAGGAGATGCAAAGATTTGCGAGGTCTTGCAGGATTATGTCAATTTTTATGCAAATCGATGCAGCTTGAAAATGGACCAATCAAGTCCCACCCGGGTTTAAATTGATAGGTCCATTTTTAAGCTGCATATATTTGCATACAAATGTGCATAATCCTGCATGAACTTGGAAATATTTGCATCTCACTGATCATCATGATGTCGCATACAAAACCAGCATCGCCTTCCTGCTATGAGTCCAAGAGCATACAGGCAGATGACGGCCGACCCATCCCTGTGAGTGGTCTCCGGTTTTATTGAAGCCTGCGTCGCCTGTGTTTGCTGCCACATGTGAGCGTTCCCAGTATGGCAGCGAATGAAAGGCGATACAGGATTCAATACAGACAAAGACCACTCACATAGCAGGAGGAGTGTAAAAGGCCCGCAGGGACGGGTCTCATGGCAGGTAGGCAGGCTGGATAATTTGCAATAATTGTCTGAAAAGTGCTGCAGTCATCACCTACGCAATGTTTGTTGGCACCAACCTACAGCTTGCATAGCTGCTAACTGAGCAGGTCAGAAGATCTTTGTCCCCTCTGGATTTATCTGAAGAACGTGCCGTTTCTTCAGATACGCCCATGAGCTTTAGGTGGCTCCCCTTCTGTTCATCTGTCCTGGAATGGCCAAACAGGTGGGTTAAAACTGTAGCCCGTAAGATTAATGGAATGTGTTCCAAAGGAATTCTGAAAACTGGCACACATGTTGGGTCAATTAAAGGGAATCTAAGTGATATGGAGATTGCTACATGGATTTCCTTTTGAACAATACCAGTTGCCTGGCGTCCTGTTGATCTTTTGTGCAGAAGTAGTGTCTGAAGCACACCCCTGAAACAAGCATGCAGCAAATCTAGTCAGACTTCAGTCAAACACCCGATCTGCAGGCTTGGGGAGTGTAATCTACAGCGAACAGAGGCGCCAAGAGTAAAATTCACTAAAAAATTTTAAAAGGCTTAAAGTGGGTACACACATCAGATAAAAGTCTTTGGAAAATGAAAGATCACAGACCAATTTTACCCCCTTCCATGTAGTATAAGAGCCATACTCTACACAGTCTATTCTATGAAGCTGAACTCTCCATCAGATAAAAATCTTTGCAAGATGCTGCACACAAAGATGCTGTACACATGCAACAGATCAGTTCCTGCAAAAGATCCGTTCCTGCAAAATGCATTCATAGTCTATGATATCTGCAGATCTCATACACACCTTGTTTAACGGACATTCATCTGCAGATCAGACAATTATCTGCCGATCTGAAGATCCATCCTGGTGGAACTGATCTGCAGATAATTGTCTGTTAAAAAAAAGGTGTGTACGAGATCTGCAGATATCATAGACTACGAATGCATTTTGCAGGAACAGATCTTTTGCAGATACTGATCTGTTGCATGTGTACTGCATCTTTGTGTACAGCATCTTGTAAAGATTTTTATCTGATGAGGAGTTCAGCTCCATAGAATGTGTAGAGTATGCCCTCATACAATATGGAAGGGGGTAAAATTGGTCTGTGATCTTTCATTTTCCAAAGAGTTTTATCTGACGTGTGTACCCACCTTAAGGAGGCAGTGGTGGACTTCCCTCGAAGCAGACACAGACTGTCAAATTCAAGACAGACAAATTTATTGACATACTCAAAATACAATGCTGCAACGCGTTTCACAGGTGTGATCCTGCTTCATCCGGCCATAAAAATGGGGAGTATATAACAGTATAGGGTCTAGATTACACCTCTGTTCGCCTCTGTATTATACTAGTGTCCACCCCAGGTGGAGGGGCGTTTTACCCCCTTCTGTCTTCCTATCTACAGAGAGTGACTTCTTAACCTGAGTGGTGACAGGTCTAATCTCCTCACCTGCATTATCAGTGGTTGCCTTGAAGGTAACCCTGGTTTGTGAGTATTACTCTTCTACTCTACATTTATCAACCTATACCAGTACATACTACACTATATTGGGCTCTTGGTGTCCCCTCCTCTTTATATTGATAGTATAATGGTTAAGGGCTCTGCCTCTGACACAGATTCGAATCTCGGCGCTTCCTGTTCAGTAAGCCATAACCTATTCAGTAAGGAGACTTTGGGCAAGACTCCCTAACACTGCTACTGCCTGTAGAGCACGTCCTAGTGGCTGCAGCTCTGGCGCTTTGAGTCTGCCATGAGAAAAACACAATATAAATGTTCTGTGTCTTGTCTTGCTCAGGGTCTATGGATAAAAGTCTTTGAGGCACATGATCAGGACAGCCAGGCAACGAGCATGGTTTTCATCCTGAAAAATAGGAGTGCTACGGTCATACAGTGCAATGTACAGTCCATAGTCTTTATGCTTGCATCGTGCAAGTTGGCTGGCAACACACAGGGCGGAAGCACCATTGAAATGTAATTGCATTGCATCTTGAAGCGCTGTCCGTTGCCCCGCAAGGCAACTTATATAGTGTGATAGTGTTAAGGACGGCCCTTCCAATTCTGTCTGCAACCAGCTATGGTTTTCTAAAAGTGCACAATTAGACCATTTAAATTACACTTCAAACCATCAATACTCTGTACATGGCATTTGCCAGATCTCGGTCTCCCTTCTTGTGCAACTGGTCTGTGGTTTCTTTACAGAGCACAGTGATCTTATGTAGGTAGAAAAAAGTTTTATAAAAAGTAATAGCTTTTAACTGATAAGAGTTAAATTATGAAAGCTTTCTGGGATCTAATCCCCTTCTTCAGGCATATGTCATATGTTAGCTGAGGCTCCAGCCTCGGGGCGCAGTGTAGGAGTGGGCGCACAACTCACTCAGCTATCATTTCCCTATTGTGTTTGAAGCAAAAAGAAATAAGAAAAGGGGATACATAGCAGTGACTGCAAGCCAGATAACTAGAGACTAAGGTGTTGGGGACCCTGGGCGCCTCTTAGTTTAATAGCAAAAAAGTGGGAGGAATAGAGGGGTGAACTTTGGTATCTCAGCCTTGGGTGTTGGAGGACTTTGTCCCGGCACTGACACTGATGCAGGTATACAGAGCACAGTGACAAATTGCAGGTGTTGCCTCGACAGTATTAAGATTTACTGCAGTAAGCCGTTTTTCTAAGATGCACAGTAACAATACACACCTAAAAGAAATGCAGATGCATTACACAAAGTGCTATGCTATGTTGTCATAGTAGGAACAACATATTCACGATATTAAGGGGTTAAGAAGCATTAAAAAATTGACAATTACATAAAGTATTTTAAGGGGCAGGAAGTCAAGTGACCTCACCATTTGTTCAAAAAAAATTGTCAAAAGACATGGGGCAAACAAACACTAAGACATGGAAATGTCCTGTTCCTGGCTATGTAGTGTGACACAGGTGTGTGAATTATAAGGCAAGTAAGAATTTGAGTATAGCAAAAAGTTGTACAGTTGTCTTGAGTTCTGATTAAACTGATCTGATCTGACTAGTGGATTGCTTTCAGGGCGGCAGTTGGTGGCTACTTTATATACACTGAATTATCGGCTGAAGTGGTTGATATCGGCCTCCACAGCAGACTTTAATCAAGCGTGTGTACAGAGCTTATAAGTGTAAGCTGTAATATGTAGGAAAAAAATACCACAAGTCTGGACACGCCCCAGTCAGTCTAAAATTCCGATCTTCACATCATTGTGTTACAAAGCTTATTGCAGACAACAGTCCAGTAATTCGATATACCACTTCATTCAAAACCATAAAATCTGTTAACCTTTCAGACTACAATGTAATACTCACTGTGTGTACGTGCATAGGAGGCATAGAAATCCCGCCGCCTCTTCATTTCATCTACAGAGGAGACATTGCACAATAGTTCAGGGTCACAGACTTGGCATATAGGCATTATCTACACACATTGTCCCATGGACTACCATGGTGTGCCTGTGAATCTTCATGCGTGCTTGATGAAGCCTTAGTAGCGGCTTTCCTGGCTTCTGTTAGAATTCATTGAACCATGTATTAGACAGCAGTGTGGTAGTTGGTAGAAGCATTTCCAGAAACATTGGAAAGCAGCATGTTCTATTCAGCTGAATAACTCCGTAATCAGAAATACCCAGGTACACCCTGCTTACAGGACAACTACCATTAAACAAAGCCCTTCTGAACACCACATTAATACATCCATGGTAGGATGAAAAAAAAAATCTGTAGTTTATAGTGGTATTGCGGTTTTACTTCATTTTCTGTGCCACCAATCTGCTATAGTGTCAGTGTGCACCACGTCAGTTTTGCCTTTCTTGTATCCTGGCTGGGAGTATTGAATAAAGTCACCTATGTATTAATATGTGTGCCCTTTCTACTTACTTCTGTGCGCCTTCCCACCTCCTAAAACACACCTTCAGCAACTGGAAGTAGTATGGCATATCCAGATCATCCACCAGGCAACCTAGGCAGGTGCTTGGGGCCTAGTGGGTGTCAAGGGGCCCACCTGCTACTATTTGACCACTCTCCACTTCAGCTTACCAAAAGGACCACAAAGGGCCCCAACACATTTTAACCACTTGAGGACCACGGTGTTAACCCCCCTAGTGACCAGGACATTTATTACTAAAATGGATACTGCAGCTTTAAGGCCAAGCTGCAGGGCCAAACAACTCAGCACACGAGTGATCCCCCTCCCCCCTTTTCTGATCCCCCCCCCCCCAGGGGTTTTTTTTTTTTTGTAAATATTCATTTTATTAAACTTTGAATAAAATTTACTATTTTTTTTAATTTTATTTCATATCCCTCCCCCTGCCAGCCAAGCGGCGTGATCAGCGGTCATAGGCTTCAGCCTATGACAGCCGATCACTATTTTGCCTGCCAGGCTGACAGCTGTGTCACACGGCTGTCCCCAGTACAGCGATGCTGCAGATCGCATCGCTGTACAAAGTACTTAGACGGCGGTTTCGCTGTCAAACAGCCTCCGGAGCGCCGATCGCCGCTTGGAGACTGAAGGCGGAGCTCCTCCCTCCGAGCAGGAGATGCGCTGCAGCCTGCGCGCAATCTCCTGCTAGCCCCATAGATGGCTGTTCACGCCAATCGGTGTGGAGCAGTCAGCAAGTAGTTAAACCATCTCTGTGGGCCTCCTTCAGTCCCCCTTGCCACCTCTGCCCCCTTATGGGTCTCTCTCCCCCTTTGTGCCTGCTTTTGTCCCCATGTGCTTCCCCCTGCCCCCTTCGGTGCCCCTTTGGTCCCCGTGCCTCCTTCAGTCCCTGTGTCACCTCCTGTCCACTTGTGCATCCCACTGTCTTACTGTGCCTCCTTTTTGTCCCCCTTTGTGATGTCTTCCAGCCTCCTTCAGTCCCTCTGCACCGCCTTCTGTCCTCTTGTGCCACCATCTGTCCCTGTCCCCCTTCTGCACTTCCTCAGCCCAGTGTGTGTGCGCGCAGAGTATAGCACAGAAGAAGCTGTGCTTACGCTTCCCTGCCGGAGTCCAGTGCTGTGCCTGTGTGACCATCATCATCAGTCTGTCTCCTACTCACTCTGGCACATCACTCTCCACATGTCACGTGAGATGCTGGCCACTAGGCCGAGCGGCGAGGTGGAAGCACAGCATTGGACTCCAGCAGAGAGGGGAGAGCACAACTTCTGTTGTGCTATACTCTGCAATTACACACTAAGCTAGGGGAGTGCAGGAAAGGTGTGCGCAATGAAATGCGACAGGATCAGCGGTTTGTTTGCATCTCGGTGCACTTTATGGGGGGGGGGGGGGGTGAGAGAGACAGGACTTATTGCCTGGAGTGACAAAGAGGCTAGAAGTGGCCCTGCTTTCATGGAACCCTCTGGAAGCAAGAAATACAACTAGAGAAGCACCAAGTTAATGTTATGCATTTATAGTGCTTACATTTTGCACAGTGCTTTACAGTACATAGTCATGTCACTAACTGTCCCTCAGAGCAGCTCACAACTTAGGCAGTTTTAGGGGGAACCAATTAACTAACAGATAGCAGCAGAAGGAAAAATGTGACTAGGTACTATAGCCATTTTTGGAGGGATGGGGAATGGCGAAAGGGAAAAGGCAGCAAAGAAAATAGATACTTCTAGATGCATAGATTGCTGTAACTGTTAATCCCATCCAGCACATACACACACAAAGGGGAAAGTTAAAATCTAGCATAGTGCAGTTCAGCATTGTTACTAATTAGTCACTGGCAGATGAGTATTGTACCCTGTTGACCATTAGAGATAGTAAACGAGATGCAAAGAATTCTAAATTGATGCATTATGCAAGTTTTGCATGCAAATTTATACAGCTTGAATAGGACCAATCAAATTTCACCTCAGCAGGATTCAATTGGTTCATTTCAAGCTGCATAAATTTCCATACAAAATTTGCATAATCCTGTATCAATGCAAGGCCCAGATTGTATGTCAAACCTGTGTCTGAAAAACTGAGCAACCCTGCTGGCCCCAGTCCTTACCACCCTATTAACATAAGCCATAAAGAACACAAAGTACCCTCCTGCCTACATAAATCCACAATCATCCCAATCCCAAAGAAACCAGGAGCCGCTGACCTCAACAATTACAGAGCATGCGTACTAACATCAAATATCATGAAGATCTTTGAAAGGCTAGTTCTGTCCCACCTGAAACACTCCACCAAGGACTTGATCGACCCACACCAGTTCGCCTACAACACAAACAGGTCCGTAGAGTATGCCATCAGTATCAGCTTGGAGTACATTCTGAACCACCTACACAGGCCAAATACCTATGCAAGGATGTCCCTCCTGGACTTCAGCTCCACCTTCAATACCATATCCTCTTCAATAAGCTTGTTCATCTCAAGGTCCATCCCAGCCTCTAGGATTGGCTGAAGGACTTTGTAATAACAGGACTCGGAATGTTAAACACAACACCCTCTCCTTGAAAGTGCAAACAAACACAGGCTCCCTCCAAGGGTGTGTTCTGTTCTTGTTGTACACCAACTACAGCACCTCAACGAGCAACTCCATCAAGGTCATCAAGTTTGTGGACGACACCACCATCCTAGGTCTTATAGACAAGAGTGAAGAGCAAACCTATTTTTCAAAAGATCAAGAGGATCTGCAACTGGTTTATGGCAAAAAAAAAAAAAAAGCTTGTCCTCAACACAGCTAAAATCATGGAACCGATTGCGGACTTCAGGAAAAGCCCTTCAGAAGAAACCAGAAGAAAGCCCAACAACTGTTCTTCATCCATCAACGAATGTACTCCAAGCTGATACTGATGGCATACTCTACGGACCTGTTTGCGCTGTAGGCGAACTGGTGTGGGTCGATCAAGTCCTTGGTGGAGTGTTTCAGGTGGGACAGAACTAGCCTTTCGAAGATGCATCAACTGAAAGGATTTGGCATGTCGCAAGACCTGACCTGCTTCTACTCTACTACCATCGTGTCAATAACTATGCTCTTCCATCATCATATGTATGTAGGGACATCAATGCTGTGAAAAAGGTCATCGGGACCCCTCTCCCACTACTTGATCTCCTCCACTCTGCGATCCAGGGCTAGCAAGATAGCAATGGACCACCCTCAGCTCAGCAACAGTTATCGCCATCTATCGGGGCACCACTACAAGTCCATGCCCACCATCGGCCCCCCGAAATAGCCTCTATCCTCCCCACCCCCGTAGGCACATGTCTATGCTAAACCTTTTCTCACCACTGTATTTTTATTTTTATTTGTACTACTCAGTTTGTAGTCCATGTACATATCCTTCTGTACTTGCAAATAATTCAGGAATTGATCAGAATCAGGTTTCTTCGCCATCTCAATGACCATTCCTATTGACTATTAGTTAAAGCTGGATGTTTGATGTTTTGAATGGGGTTAGTGTCATTTATAAACTAACTTGAATAATCAAAAGAGCAAGTTTTCTGTGTAATAGACCTTCAGACTCATCTTGTGGAGTGGGGGTTGGGCACAAGACCATCTCAGAATGTTTACAGGGAAGAAAGACCAACATGCAACAGGTATGCTGTTTGAAGGGGAAGAGGGAAATACTAAACACCAGGGAATGCTGTATGAGGCAGGGAGGGCTGACCACTAGACACCAGGGAAAGCTATAGTATGAGAGAGGGGGCAACTAGAGAAGCAGGATGGAGATGTTAAAACTGGCAGGCTGGGTTTGTATCCTAGATTTATACTAGAGTCAAATAATTTTTCTTGCATCTCATGGAAAAACAAAAATAAGTACCTCAGTTTATACTCGAATTGGTATATATTCAAATATATATGGTATGTACTGTGAGGAATATTAGATTGGCTGTAACTTGGATAGGTTTAAAGAGACTCACAAAAATGTTAGCCTTATTTCTTCTATCCTATAAGTTCCTATTCCTGTTCTAATGTGGTCTGGATTACTTCAGCCTTCTGTAGTTTCACCATCTCTGAAATATCCTTACTTGAATCTCATCCAAATTCCTTTGTCAACCCTTGTCGAGGCTCGGGAGGAAGGGCTGCCTCTGTTGTAATGGGGACAAATTATGCACGCCCCCTCCAGGCTCGCTCCCGCGTGCTGTGTTTATCACAGACAGCCTCTCTGCTCCAATTTAGCTGCTCTGTGAGGCTGTCTGTGTGTCTGTCGCAAACTTCACATGCAGAGAAGCTGTGAGGAGTGCAGAGCCTAATAATACCAGAACGGAGGGAACAGCTGTGTTTACACAAGATAAGGATTGTCAGGGCCAGTTTCCCCTTGTGCGGTGGGAATCGCAGCGGAAAAAAATTGCATGCGGATGCGAATTTTGCATGCGGTTGTATGCGAATTTTCATGCAAATTCACATACGATTTCGCATGGATGACTATGTATGCGAATTTAACCATAGCAGTGCCTGTGTGCTTTTCCAATGTTTCTATGTGAAATCGTATGCGAATTCGCATGAAAATTCGCATACCAAAACCGCATGCGAATTTCCTATTAAATACATTGTATGCGAATCGCATAGCGGTATTCGGTATGCGAATTCTGATGGCTCTGCCATGCAGATTTTTTTCTGCACAGAAAACCGCTCAGAAAACCTGACAAGTGGAAACAGTCCCATCCACTTGTATTGTCTATGCGAATCTGCATGCAGGAGACATGCAGATTCGCTCTAGTAGAAACGGGCCCTCACACTTCAGCAGCACAGATCCCCAGCAGGAAGGAGCAGACTGAACAAATGTACACCTGAATCATATACACTTGTAGTATACAGCAACTAGATATATAGATATAGATATAGATATAGATATAGATATAGATATAGATATATATATATATATATATATATATATATATATATATACAGTGGTGTGAAAAATTATTTGCCCCTTCCCTATTTCTTATTCTTTTGCATGTTTGTCACACTTAAATGTTTCTGCTCATCAAAAAACGTTAACTATTAGTCAAAGATAACATAATTGAACACAAAATGCAGTTTTAAATGATGGTTTGTATTATTTAGTGAGAAAAAAACTCCAAATCTACATGGCCCTGTGTGAAAAAGTGATTGCCCCCCTTGTTAAAAAAATAACTTAACTGTGGTTTATCACACCTGAGTTCAATTTCTGTAGTCACCCCCAGGCCTGATTACTGCCACACCTGTTTCAATCAAGAAATCACTTAAATAGGAGCTGACACACAGAAGTAGACGAAAAGCACCTCAAAAGCTAGACATCATTCCAAGATCCAAAGAAATTCAGGAACAAATGAGAACAAAAGTACTGTAATTGAGATCTATCAGTCTGGTAAAGGTTATAAAGCCATTTCTAAAACTTTGGGACTCCAGCGAACCACAGTGAGAGCCATTACCCACAAATGGCAAAAATATGGAAAAGTGATGAACCTTCCCAGGAGTGGCTGGCCGGCCGACTAAAATTACCCAAGAGCGCAGAGAAAACTCATCAGAGAGGCCACAAAAGACCCCAGGACATCATTTAAAGAACTGCAGGCCTCACTTGCCTCAATTAAGGTCAGTGTTCACGACTCCACCATAAGAAAGAGACTGGGCAAAAACGGCATGCATGGCAGATATCCAAGGCGCAAATCACTTTTAAGCAAAAAGAACATTAAGGCTCGTCTCAATTTTGCTAAAAAACATCTCAATGATTGCCAAGACTTTTGGGAAAGTACCTTGTGGACCGACGAGACAAAAGTTGAACTTTTTGGAAGGTGCGTGTCCCGTTACATCTGGAGTAGAAGTAACACAGCATTTCAGCAAAAGAACATCATACCAACAGTAAAATATGGTGGTGGTAGTGTGATGGTCTGGGGTTGTTTTGCTGCTTCAGGACCTGGAAGGCTTGCTGTGATAGATGGAACCATGAATTCTACTGTCTACCAAAAAATCCTGAAGGAGAATGTCCGGCCATTTGTCACACTTAAATGTTTCTGCTCATCAAAAACCGTTAACTATTAGTCAAAGATAACCTAATTGAACACAAAATGCAGTTTTAAATGATGGTTTTTATTATTTAGTGAGACAAAAAAACTCCAAATCTACATGGCCCTGTGTGAAAAAGAGATTGCCCCCCCTTGTTAAAAAATAACTTAAAGGTGGTTTATTACACCTGAGTTCAATTTCTGTAGTCACCCCCAGGCCTGATTACTGCCACACCTGTTTCAATCAAGAAATCACTTAAATAGGAGCTGACACAGGGAAGTAGACCAAAAGCACCTCAAAAGCTAGACATCATGCCAAGATCCAAAGAAATTCAGGAACAAATGAGAACAAAAGTACTGTAATTGAAATCTATCAGTCTGGTAAAGGTTATAAAGCCATTTCTAAAGCTTTGGGACTCCAGCAAACCACAGTGAGAGCCATTATCCACAAATGGCAAACACATGGAACAGTGATGAACCTTCCCAGGAGTGGCCGGCCGACCAAAATTACCCCAAGAGCGCAGAGAAAACTCATCCGAGAGGCCACAAAAGACCCCAGGACAACCTCTAAAGAACTGCAGGCCTCACTTGCCTCAATTAAGGTCAGTGTTCACGACTCCACCATAAGAAAGAGACTGGGCAAAAACGGCCTGCATGGAAGATATCCAAGGTGCAAACCACTTTTAAGCAAAAAGAACATTAAGGCTTGTCTCAATTTTGCTAAAAAAACATCTCAATGATTTCCAAGACTTTTGGGAAAATACCTTGTGGACCGACGAGACAAAAGTTGAACTTTTTGGAAGGTGCGTGTCCCGTTACATCTGGCGTAGAAGTAACACAGCATTTCAGCAGAAGAACATCATACCAACAGTAAAATATGGTGGTGGTAGTGTGATGGTCTGGGGTTGTTTTGCTGCTTCAGGACCTGGAAGGCATTCTGTGATAGATGGAACCATGAATTCTACTGTCTGCCAAAAAATCCTGAAGGAGAATGTCCGGCCATCTGTTCGTCAACTCAATCTGAAGCGATCTTGGGTGCTGCAGCAGGACAATGACCCAAAACACACCAGCAAATACACCTCTGAATGGCTGAAGAAAAACAAAATGAAGACTTTGGAGAGGCCTAGTCAAAGTCCTGACCTGAATCCTATTGAGATGTTGTGGCATGACCTTAAAAAGGCGGTTCATGCTAGAAAACCCTCAAATAAAGCTGAATTACAACAATTCTGCAAAGATGAGTGGGCCAAAATTCCTCCAGATCGTTGTAAAAGACTAGTTGCAAGTTATCGCAAACGCTTGATTGCAGTTATTGCTGCTAAGGGTGGCCCAACCAGTTATTAGATTCAAGGGGCAATTTCTTTTTCACACAGGGCCATGTAGGTTTTGAGGGTTTTTTTCTCACTAAATAAAAACCATCATTTAAAACTGCATTTTGTGTTCAATTATGTTATTTTTGACGAATAGTGAACGGTTTTTGATGAGCAGAAGCATTTAAGTGTGACAAACATGCAAAAGAATAAGAAATCAGGAAGGGGGCAAATAGTTTTTCACACCACTGTGTACACACACACACACACACACACACACACACACACACACACACACACACACACACACACACACACACTTTCGGTTTTATTATGGGCAAACAGTGCCGGGGAGCTGCGACAATAGCACAGAGGGGACAAGGAGATGTCCCCCAGCAAGGTGATATGTTTATTTTCATGATTTTTTGGGGGATACAGACTCTCCCTTATTAACACAGAAATGTGGAGACTGATTATACCATCAGATTGCATATGCAATACATTGTATCATCCTGATTTCTAAGTACCTAACTGCTAACATAAAAAAGAAAAAAAAAATTAAAAAAAAATGTAAAGATGCCATACAGATTTCCTGTTTTGTCATGGGTATTAAAAATTGCCACTATAGCGAATAAAGAAAGCACTTAAAATCGGTTCAGTCAGATTTTAATTACTTACTTTTTCACTGTAGTGGTCCTTTTATTGAATTTCTAAAATGCTTTTGTAATAGCAACTGTCCTTTAACAGTGTTCAATGAACCTATCCACTTCCTGCTCATACTGCCTCAGAATAAGGCGTGACTAGAAGTTGCACAGGTGGCTTTATAAGTACAGTTTCACAATCCTGCTACCCCAGCAATGTACGCTGCTTACCTCTGAAGAGTCCAGGTACAAGCTTGTATACTATGTCCTGCAATGTTTTATCCGACCTAAACAAACAAAGATCATATGGTAAAGAAACTCATGTGTTGCTTCACAGTAGTATAAGAAAACTCAAGCCTAAACAACTTATTTTTTTTGTAGTTTCTAATGGCTTAAAGAGAACCTGAGACAAAAGAAGTCTCAGGTTCCATACTTACCTGGGGGTTCCTTAAGCCCCTTTGAGGCCACTCAGTCCCTCGCCATGTCCCCGGGTTGCTCCTGTCCCCCACTGGATGACTCGGAAGCCTTGCCAAGTCGCACTAAATCACCCACCATGAATATTTTGTCAAACAGTAAATGCCACTGTCCTTAGTCATGTGCCTTGACAAAGGGGACTACAAAAGAGATTGTTGGTGACTGGCCAGTGTGTTTATAAGTAGTGATGGAGCAATAAATTGATGGTTCCTGGCTTACACTATGTGGATCTTCTTTGAAGAATTGAGGATCTTAAAATGGGTGTACAATAATGAATGCAAATATATTGCATAACTCAGGGCCCGATGTTCATACATTTTAAGTACACTTAAGTTCAAGTACTAACACTTTAAGATGTGATAACCCTGTACTACAAGACAAGAAGATGAGTAGTTTGCTGATACAGGAAGCTTATGCATTTGGGGCTGGATACTCACCTGATGCTCAGCAGAGGGCGCCCTTTGTGCACTTGGGAGTCACACATGGGACAGAATTTATGTGCTTCTAAATACCTCAGGATACATGTCTTGCAAACTGTGGGAAGAAAAAAGGAGGAAGGTCACAGACCCATAAAAAGTTTAGTAAAGTGCACAGGAGTAAGATCACAGAACTCAATAACTAACAAATCATGCCTGATTTATAGAGCTCTCCTTAAACATTAGTGATTCAGCAAACGAACTGGAATTTGTAACTTTTGTGCATTATTAACCTCCCTGGCGGTCAATTGATTTGCGGCCGCACTAGGTTTTTTTAGCCTAATTTTTTTTTTTTTTTTTATCATGTAGCTAGCCTATCGCTAGCTACATGATTCCCCCCCCTCCCTGTGGCGTCCCTCCCACCCCTCCGATCGCCACCGACGATCAAGCCCATCTGGAAATCCCGTTCTGAATGGGATTTCTTTTAGGGCTTCCCCCGTCGCCATGGCGACGAACAGAGGGACATCGACGTCATGTCATCACAGGGAGTCCCTATCCACCCCATAGCGCAGCCTGGCGGCGATTGGCCGGGCTACGCAAGGGATATGCTGGGGGGGAGGGGCCTGTATCGCGGAGGGTAGCGGCGCATCGGCAGCGTTCAGGTAAGACACGCAGCTACCAAAGTGCTAGCTGCGGGTTTAAAAAAAAATAATAATAATAATTATCCAAATCGGCCCACCAGGGCCTGAGAAATCCTGCGCGGCGGCATACCCTGAGCACAGCTCAGGATTATTGGTAAAAGATGCAGCCCTCCACTGGGTTATAGTCTAACATAGTGGAGGTTGCTGAAAAGTTAGTAAATCTGTCTCACAAAGGCACTGTAGAACAGGTTTCATTTTTTTTCTTAATAAATGGATGCATTGCTAAAACATAAAAAAATAAAATCTTTTGGTTGCAGTCCTGCAACAATAAACTTTCATATCTCTCAGCTTCCTTCTGTATGATCTAATATGGCCCAGGTTAGGTTGGCAAATTTTAATCATATCTAGTCCAGGTTTTATTAGATCACTCAGGATATCCCCACTGGAGGTGCATGAAGATTTTTGGAGAAGCCTTAAGTCGCATGTACACACTATAGTCGCATGTACACACATGGGACTATAGTCGTTTAAAGCGATCGTTCCCCAATCATTTCAAACGACAATCGTTTAAAAAAAAAAAAGCAGCCAACGACCATTAAGTCTAACGACAGACGAGCTAGATCGTTAACGAACGATCTATCTTGGCGGATTCTTTCCAACGACGACCGTTTGCAAAAGTAGTACATCTTTGAAAACGGTCGTTCGTACTAGGCTTGACATGCGCATTTCACTATTTCTCCATGGAACTTTTCATTTTTATGCGCAAGCGCAATAATTGCTTCACGTGATGTAACGTTCGTTCTGATGATCAGATCGTTACACACCTTTAAAAACTAACTTAGGTCGTTCTTTCGTCAAGTAAAAGTTCGTTCGTCGTTCACAACGAACGAAGTCGCATGTGTGTACGTAGCATTAGTAAATCAAACTGGTTTTTTGGTCACTTCTAGGGGAGATTTGCCTTCTTAACCACTTAAAGGACTGCAGTCATAAAACCCCTTAAAGCGGATCCAAGATGAAAAACCAACTATAACAAGTAACTTGTCCATATATCTTATCTAAAGTTTAGATAGTTTACACAGCAAATCTAGCTGCAAACAGCTTAAATAGAAAATGATTATTTCTTCCTGTGATACAATGACAGCAGCCATGTTGTTTGTAAACATTATACAGAGGCAGGCTTATCTGTATCTTGAGCACTGAAAAAAACTAACCACCCCCCCCTCCTCCCCTCTGCCTCTAAAATCAATGGCTAGTAACACCTCCCCCTCCTCCTGCCCAGACTGAGCTCCCATGAGCCCTTGCTACTGCCAAGGCTCTCTGAAAACCTGTGGGCGTAGTTTATTTAGTTTGTAGGGAATTAGAGTATTAAAACAAAAACAAAAAAGTATTTGGCTTGAGGAATGCCCTATAAAACAATAGGAAACGAACACAATTATGCAATGAATAAAAGTTCACCTCGGATCCACTTTAAGGACCAGACACTTTTTTCCCATTCAGACCACTGCAGCTTTCAGGCCTGGAACCCACTGAAATCCGCAACCGCTAGCGTTTTGTATGAGCAGTTTGCAAGCGGATTCATGCTGGTTTTAGGGAGCGTATTTAAAAAAAAGTGTA
The DNA here is from genome assembly GCF_040937935.1 of Hyperolius riggenbachi. Taxonomy (NCBI): domain Eukaryota; kingdom Metazoa; phylum Chordata; class Amphibia; order Anura; family Hyperoliidae; genus Hyperolius; species Hyperolius riggenbachi. Next base: position 99,414,817 of record NC_090657.1, read on the forward strand.
TTTTATGTGTCAGCGGTTGTGTAGCGTTTAGCGATTCGTGTTTTAATCCTGATTGGTCCTCTCAATTAATTTTAATTTTGTTACAGTGTGCTGTAACTTCAAAACGCTAGCAAAACCGCTTTGTTTAGGTTTTGATAAGCGATTACGCTAGAGTTTGTATACTTAACATTGAAGCGCTAACGCTCCCAAAATGCTGCATGTTCTGCGTTTGCGTTTTTGGGAAACGCAAACGCTCCTGTGGAAGTTGCCCCATCCATTAACATTAGCTGAGCGTTTTGGCAAAACGCTAGCGTATCGCAGCGCTGCCAAAATGCTCACAAAACCGCTCTTGTGGGTTCCAGCCCTCACGGTTTATTGCTTGGTCATACAACCTACCACCTAAATGAATTTTACATCCTTTTCTTGTCCCTAATACAGCTTTCTTTTGGTGCTATTTGATTGCTGCTGTGATTTTTAGTTTTTATTATATTCATCAAAAAAAGACATGAATTTTGTTAAACATTTAACTTTCTGTGTTGACATTTTTCAAATAAAGTAAACATTTCTATATACATTTTTGTCCAAATTCATTGTGCTACATGTCTTTGATACAAAAAAATCCAATAAGTGTATATTTATTGGTTTGGGTAAAAGTTATAGCGTTTACAAACTACAGTGCAAAAAGTGAATTTTCCATTTTGTCAACTTGTGACAAAAAATAAAATCTTCTATGAACTAATCATACACCTAACGGAATACCTTGGGGAGTCTTCTTTCTAAAATGGGGTCACTTGTGGGGTTCCTATACAGCCCTGGCATTTTAGGGGCCCAAAACCGTGAGGAGTGGTCTAGAAACCAAATGCCTCAAAATGACTGTTCAGGGGTATAATGTGATTTGTGATTGACAGGTGATTACAGGGGAAAATAGATGTATACAGTACACGGGGGGGGGGTGATCAGGAGCCCCCAGGGGGCAGTTTAGGACCTAATCTATAAAAATAGTATTGACAGATAGTGACAGGGAGTGATTGATGGGTGATTAGGGGGGTGATTGGGTGCAAACAGGGGTCTGAGGGGTGGGCAGGGAGGGGTCTCAAGTGTGCTGTGGGCGATCAGGGGGTGGGGGGGGGTTGGCAGATCAGTGTGCTTGGGTGCAGACAGGGAGGGCTGCAGCCTGCCCTGGTGGTCCCTCGATCACTGGGACCACCAGGGCAGGAGGCAGCCTGTATAATACGCTTTGTATACATTACAAAGTATTATACGCTTCTAACGCGGCGATCGAGGGGCTAACAACCTGCCGGCGGGTTGACGGGGGCGGGGGTTTGGCAGATCAGTGTGCTTGGGTGCAGACAGGGAGGGCTGCAGCCTGCCCTGGTGGTCCCTCGATCACTGGGACCACCAGGGCAGGAGGCAGCCTGTATAATACGCTTTGTATACATTACAAAGTATTATACGCTTCTAACGCGGCGATCGAGGGGCTAACAACCTGCCGGCGCTTCCGATCGGCCGGCGGGTTGACGTCGCGGGTGGGCGGAGCCTATTGCCGGCGAATGCGCGCGCATCACAGCGCGCGATCCCCGGCCAGCTGGAGTCCCAGGACCCGACGCCAATTGGCGTTACGTGGTCCTGGGCATGCCACTTTGCCAAAGTGCGGTCGGCAAGTGATTAAAACAGAAGGAAATTTGCAATAATTAAGCTATAAGTGAACATTTGTGTTTACCCACAATTACCACTACTGAATATGCAAATTATCCCTTTTCGTCCCTGTAAGCAAGGCAAGCATCCAGAACCGCTGGTGTATAGCAAGCCTATAGATTTAAATATTACACAGCCACACCAACCCCACATGTAGACAGCCTGTTTCGGGCTTTTTGGCCCTCATCAGTACATGGCAGGGATTGATATGGCTGTATGGGATAAGGCTTTGACCAGTACAACAGAGTAACCAAGCAGCTCTGGGTGAGCTGCTTGGTTACTCTGTTCTAGAGGAGAACAGAAACGGTCACTGATTGGAAAACACAGACTAAGGCTTCATACACTTAGGGCAACAAAGAACTCATAATATCAAGAGATCGCAGCGTCGTCTGAAAAAGAGTATGATCATAGCGGATTTGCGTACATATAACGTATTTTCGGCATATAAGAAACTTTTTCTCCAACAAAAATGGAGGAAGAGTCCCTGCATCTTATATGCCAAATACTAGTCCCCAACTTACATATGCCCACCAATATGAACCACCGGCCTGCAGTGATGTTGGGGACTCCCTGTACTGTGTCCCCACTCCCCCCCCTTGTGTGCTCCTCAGCTCCCCCTGAATAATGGAAAGCAGCGGCAACACTGCTCAGTGAGCTCACCTCATCCAGCACCGATCAGAGACCTCTCTTGTCCCTCACGGCTCCCCTAGTGCTGGCTTCTATTGATGATGCAATCAGCAGAAGCTGGCACTAGGGAAGCAGTGAGGGAGAAGAGAGGTTACTGATCGCTGCTGGAGCCAATAGATTAAGTGAGCCGAGCTGCCTCTGCTTTACAGAAGGGGACACAGAAGGACACATGGGGGACAGAAGGGGACACATGAGGACACAATAATTGGGGGAGAACATCTAAAAGACGCTCCTGGACCATGGATGCACCAGGTTTAGTATATTGTTTTTCCCCTGGTTTTTGCCCTCTAAACCTAGGTGTGACTTATAGTCTGGAGAGCCTTTTATACTGAAAAAGACCGAAAGACGTCAGATATGATGCAATACTGTATTTTTATACGTGTGTTCCAAATGACGCTTCGCTGGTTAGAGCAGAAGTAGATATAATCGAACTTTGTCATAAGATAACTGTACTGACTGCAAGACAATGGATACTCATTGCCCGAGATCTACAAACAGGTTGGAATCATTGATCAACGATAATTGTTTGTTGTTTTCAATGGCCGGGTTTTTTTGTAAATCTCATTTGATATCTGTAGATACGTTTTAAACAGTTATAGTCTAATGTGTAACCGGCTTAAATTGCCTGTGGGAAGATCAGGGAAATACTCAAAACCAACCACTCTAAGATAGCTGTTCCCAACCTAAGGCCCGCAAAGCCAACTTGTGGCCCGCGGAAGTTTCCTGAGGAGGAGGATCGGGTATTGTGTCATACTAGGTCATAGGTTTACACAGCGTAGTCGCGTTCTCCGCAGTAGCGCTGTGATAGTTAGAAACTTTGCTTCACGCTGACCTTCACCCGCGGCTAGGCCACGGCAACTAATTGAGATCCCGGCTTCTGCTGAATAGTAGGCCTCCACTACCCTCAGCTCACACAGCATTTGTGCTGGGCGGTGGATTACCCAGAAAGCCTCTGCACACACACCCAGGTAACCCAGACTATGGGCATCAAATGGTGAGTACAACAATTCTTAGTTTGCCGTTTTCTTTCCTTTTCCAACACCATGTTAACTGTTACTAGAAAAATGAAAAATGAGAGTTGTATTTAAATTTTGTCTGTATGTGTTCCGGCCCGCAAAATGCATCTTAATATGAAGTGCGGCCCTCGGGCAAAAAAAAAGGTTGGGCACCACTGCTCTAAGAAAACCTGAACTAGCATAACCCAGGTTTGATGGACCACCCAGGCTCTCCAGGCTTTAAAAATCAGGGTCTATGTAGCATGAAGTTAGTTAATGGCTCTATTTATCAGGGGTGTGGAGTCGGAATCGAGGAGTCTGAGAAATGTTGGGTACCTGGAGTCGGGGTTTCATAAACTGAGGAGTTGAAGTTGGATGATTTTTGTCCCGACTCCACAGCCCGGTTATTTATAAACAAGTGACAATCTGAAAAACATCTACACTTTGTTCTGATCATCACTTTTGCGGGACTGGATTTTGCACCCTGGTGATCACGTTATGAGAAGTGGAGAATTGTAATCATATAAATCCCTAAGCAAATGTGAAATGTAGATACACTACTTGCTTTTAAAAATGTGGCGAATAAAAGATGCAGTGATTTTTTTTGCATTTTTATGAATCAATCGCATGAACCTCTAGCTGCACTAAGAATGGAAAGAATTTTTTTCCATGCAGAAACTGCCTAGTCTATTGTTTTTGGAGCTGCCAAGCAAATAATTAGCCTCTATTCCACCAAATCAGTGTGATAGCTGCCTACCGGTGACAGCTCAGCTTGAAAGCTCTGTTCTCAAACCCAAAGCTGTTACAAGAAGTACTAATCAGTATCAGACAGTGGCATAACAATTCATGGAGACCCCCCCCCCCCAGGGAAAACTTATATGGGGCCCCACCAATGGTCATTCCCCATCCCTTGCCTCCCCTCCACAGCCTGGGGGCCAAACTTACAAGGGTCACAACCAGGGCTGTGGAGTCAGTACAAAAATCATCAGACTCCTCAGTTTATAAAACCATCGACTCCAACTCATACTCCAGGTAACCAAAATTGCTCTGACTCCTCGACTCCAACCGCACAGCCCTGGCCATAACACAAGGGAAGCTATCATGATCTTCACAGCCATACTAAGTGTAGCCACACTTGATATGAAGTATAGAGCCCTGTATCAGAGGAAGGTAAGGTTAGTTACTGGGCACTTTCCCTCCCTCCCCCCCCCCTCCCCCCCTGCTCTGAGCTCTCCAGCGGTAGCAGAGGCTGCTCCCCTATAGTTACACCCCAGTTACCAGATAGGTAGGTAAAATTGCCTGTACAAGAGAAAAGATTATTCTGAAAACGTGACCTTGCAGGGTTACTTGGAATCAGAATAACCTTATAATATAATGGAATTGTACGGTCATGCAGTTATGCGTATGTGTAACATTAGGGTCATGTATGGATTTGGTAGCATGCTGGGAACACTCACAGGAATGCAGGCATTCTACAATGGTTGCAGCATCGATGAAGTACCCTCCGCACAGGGCACACATGAGATGCGGGTTGAGCTCTGTCATCTTGATCCGCATGGTCCGATGCATTGTGCCACAAGGGGAGGGGGTATAGGGAGGACTCTGGAAAGAAAGTCAGAAAGCACAGCAGTTATTGAACACACACTGTAGAAGAGCAAGGATACATTAGTATTTTAAATTTAATCAGGGGCGTTGCTAGCCCCAAAGACTAGTGGCACATGCCCCAGATCTATTCTGGGGTGCCCCGGATGTCCCCTAAGCGGAGCCAGCTGTGGTGCCTCAATGGCAGGCATGCTGGGAGCTGTGGTGCATCAATCGGGGGGGGGGGGGGGGGGTAAGATGGGTGCCCCCTTAGTGACCAGGCCATTTTTCACAATACAGGGCTGTGCAGGTTTGTCAGCGTGCTGCACAGCCCTACTACTAAGCACACAAATGAATCTAACCTCCTTTTCTTGTGCTTAATAGGACACTCTGTAGGAGGTCTCTGATCGCTGCTGCAAATTTTTTTATTTTTTTTTTTTAATAAAAAGGAGGATTTTCCCTCCCTCCCTCTCCCGTGCCTTCCTAAAACGCCATAGGACGGCGATCGGCACTCATCCCCGCCTCTCATAGGCATCAGCCTAAGAGGACACGCATTAGGAGCCGCACTGAGGGACAACCGAGTGTCCCCCGTACATCGCTGCAGGAGATCGCATCGCTGTACAAATGTAAACAAAGGGGATTTCTTTCCCCTTTCGGCTGTAAACAGTCTTGGGAGGGGGCAGCTTCGGAATCCTATTGCGGCTTCCCCCGTCCTCCTCCGTCCCACGGTGGTCTCACCCTGGCCCTCGGAATGTACAGATGACAATTTGTCAGGTAGTGCAATATTTACCTTCCCCGGCTCAAGCAGGGGCACTGTTGCAGCTCTCGGCTCGGAAAAAGCCGATCCCAGTTGGGTCCGCTCTATTGCGCAGGCGACTTGCGCAGTAGAGCGGACCCGACTGGGATTGGCCATTTCCACCTACTTCCAAGCCGAGAGCTGCTACTGTGCCTTTGCTGGAGCCGGGAAGGGTAATATTTACATGGCCGTTGTTCGGGGACCTCTACCGAGACCACTGTTGGACAGAGGAGGACCAGGGTAGCATCGATAGGATTCAGAGGCTTCCCCCTCCTGAGTTGAGTACCCTGAGGGGCATTTTTTAGATACAGATTCTCTTTAACCACTTAAGGACCGTGGTTTTAAACACCCCAGTGACCAGGCCATTTTTTTTTTACAAAATAGGCCACTGCAGCTTTAAGGCCTCACTGCAGGGCCGCACAACTCAGCACACAAGTGATTCTCTCCCCCCCCCCCCCTCCTTTCTGCCCACTAACAGAGCTCTCTGTTGGTGGGCTAAGATCGCTGCCAGGGTGTTAATTTTTTATTTTATAAATATTTATTTTATTTTATAACGAATATGGCTATTTTTTAAAATATTTTTTTCTGCAAATGATGAGTGTTACAAGTACCCAGATAAACGACTAGGGGTTTTTTGGCGTGCTCCACAACCTGTCACTCAGTCCTAATTCAAATACTGTAGGCCTGCTGCATAGATAAATGTCACATAAACATCAAATCATAGTATATAATATTCAAACCATGCGCTGCCTCACAGTCCACTACTCAAAGTCCATAGAATGCAACCATAAGCAGGTATTCTTCCAGGTCTTCTATTTTAATGCACCTCAGAAAAAAAAAAAACAGAAATTGGACAGATCATCGCATAGGGTGTATAACTCAGGGAAATCTTCCACCAAACAAATTCCGAGGACGTCTCCTCCATGGAAGTGCTGCAGTGCATGGAGGAGACGTCCTCGGAATTTGTTTTATATGCTTATTAATCTGGATGCTTGTGAGTAGCGCTACGTTTATCTTGTTCTTAATAAAAGGTTTTTACACCATAGAAGCTTATTCAGTTGCAGTGGGACGGTTTTCCTTGTGTGGTGAAAAGATACAGGACGCTAGTCGGGTGACCAACTAGTGCTGTGGAATTGTGCACACATGTGTTCTTATGGTGTCTGCGACCTGGGCAGGTGATGATTAAGGTGAGTGTGGTCCCTTAAGGTGCTGGGTGCACATTCAGGCACTGAGGTGGCCCCCATGAGTTGAAGACACTGATTTCCAGTGGCAATTGGCGTCCCCCTGACATTTTTAAATTCAGGCTATGCTAGGTGTCTATTTTTTTCTTTTGCATGGTTATGAGGATCTTCGTTAAAAGTGTGGCGTTGGGAAGCTATCAGTGTGGCCAATACGCGCAGTGAGCCGTCTGTGGGTCTGGGCAGCCACATTGCCAGGTGAGAGAGGTCCCTTATGGTGGTGGCTTGCACACCGGAGGTGGAACAGTAATACACCACATGGGAGTTATATGGTGGAAGATTTCCCTGAGTTATACACCCTATGTGATGATCTGTCCAATTTCTGTTTTTTTCTGAGGTGCATTAAAGTAGAAGACCTGGAAGAATACCCGCTTATGGTTACAAGCTCATGGTGAACCAGAACTCCTGGGAGCGTGTAAAGGGCTGAAAAGGGAAAAAAAAGCCCTCTTACTAAAAATACCCTGTAAAACAGAATTAACATTTTTTTCTATTCTGGTTCACCAGGAGTTTGCTGGGTACTCTATAGCTCCGGGTGTTTCAAGTCCTACCCCATAGAGCCACATTAATCCATGCGATGCACTGATGAGGATCAACCAATCCAAAACAGTCTGTATGTATGTTGGATTATTGTGGCTCTGTACAATTAACAAACTCACACATCATTGCATTCCTGCGGTTCTGGAGATGTGATTAGCTATCAAGGACAAAGGGATGGATTTGCATATTCAACAGTGGTGCATTGAGGGAGACAACATATGCTTCTCTCCAACCTGAATAATCACAAATACCTTCTGTTTTAAAGGGATACTTAAGTGGAAGAAGAAAGGTAGTTTTACTTGCTTAGCTGAGCTACAGGCATGGATGAATGATAACTGGTTGAAACTGAATGCTGACAAAACTGAGGTCCTCTTTGTCCAAAGCCAGCACTCGCCATCAAAACAGCTCTATCCTAAAGCAACACCAATCAGGATTGGGAATTCAGACAAACAGCTCCAACCTTGTGCGCAGCCTTGACGTACTAATCAATGGGAATTTGAGTTTCAGAAACCAAATTTCATCTGTAGTTAAAATCTTCCTACTTTCATCTGAAGAACATTGCAAAGATTAAACATCTGATTCCCCCAGAGGATCTTCCAACCCTAGTTCATGCCTTCATCACATCACGGCTGGACTACTGCAATGCCCTTTATGCTGGCCTCCGCAAAAAGGACCTACGTCGCCTGCAATTAGTGCAGAATGCTGCTGCCAGATTGCTAACAAACCAGCCTCGCCACTGTCACATTACACCGATCCTTCGCTCACTGCACTGGCTACCAGTAGAATGGAGAATACTCTTCAAGATTGGACTGCTGACATTCAAATCCCTGCACAATCTGGGCCCTGGATACATGAAGGACTTGCTGAAGCTGCACCACACCTCTCACAACCTCAGATCAGCAAGTTCTATAAACTCGGTCAATCCCAGAGTGCACCTCAAAAAATCTAGAGATAGATCCTTCTGTCATGCTGCCCCTACTCTTTGGAACTCCTTGCCACACCCAGTAAAGAAAGCACCATCCCTGGAGCTATTCAAATCCAGACTGAAAAGCCACCTGTTTAGCCTGGCATTTCCGGACTTATAAAACTCTTCCTCTGTACCACGATGGTCTGAGCCATGCTTATGCGCTTTGAGTCCTATGGGAGAAAAGCACTCTACAAATGTTAGTTGTTGTTGTAGTAGTACTTACCTAGGGCTTCTAAAGGCCCCTTGCAGTCGCCCTGTGCCCGTGCCGGTCCTTAACGATTCTCCAGTCCCATGCTGTGGTTTAGTTTTGCTTTTGCGCTCCCATCACCGGGAGCATCCTGAGCAGGCATAGTGGCCGGCAACAGGCTCAGTGGCCAAAAGCAAAACTGAGCCGCGGCAGGGGGACTGGAGGATCGTTGAGGACCAGCACGGGCACAAGGCGACTGCAGGGGGCCAGCAGAAGCCAGGTAAGTAAAACTGCCTTTTTCCCCTCTGACTTAGAATTTTGCCTCTTTGAAAGAAACCTTGTTTTACTGTACATGGAAGTGAGACACAGAATCCAGGCCCATCTTCTCAGGTGAGGGCACTTAACAAAAAAAAAAATATGGAGGTGCCGCCAAACAGCAAAATCAAACAACACTTTGCACTCATGCAAAAGCTCACTGCAGACCAATCATACAGGAACCACAACTATGCCTACAGGAAAAAATTAGACGCAAAGGTCTTAGTTTGAAAGAAAATGCACTATTTTCCCTAGTCATATATGGTGCTCAGAGGCTCTCCTATATTTGTAGGTGTCCTATTCTAGCCCTAGAATATGCAATACAGTGCATCAACCCATCAAAAGATTCTGCACACACAAGCTGAACACCCACTACAAAGACCGCGGAAGATGGATCAGGGGATTCGCGGCAACGAAAGATATGACGAGCGATCGTTCACCGATCCATCATCTGCAATCACATACTTTGGGAACAGCCGACGGCGCAAACTCGACACTGAACGGTCATGGAAATTAGCACGTGGATCAATGGAGAACGGAACGACCGTCCACGATTGGATCCACTATGACAGTTGTTCAACGTGAACGATTATCACGTATAATCAGCCATAGTTAAACATTATTTAATGAACTTTTGTAAAACAATGTTACGCATTATAGTGCAAACAGTCGTTCGTTGTTAGTGATTCAAATGTGAAAATCTTCTGGTGGATATGTGCCTTTATTCTCATCGCTCCTCTCTTGGGACAGATCGTGCGTCGGAATAATCTTGCCAGGGCGCTACAATATACATCAATATGCACCATACACACAACACTATTTGGACTCATACTTGCATAGTTATTTGGGTTGGGAGAAAATAAAAAACAAAACAAAAAACAAAAACAAACATAAATCCAAGTTCAACAAAAAAATAAGGTACAACACCAGCCTGCACCCTCACATATCCCTGTTGAAAACCCGTACAAGGCATGGTCCAATTAGCCCCAAAAGGGAAAAAAAACCATTCCTTCACAACTCCAGAAGGCAATCAGATAACCTCCCTGGAACACCACCACTGGGAATTACCTCAGGGCTCGTTTCCACTATCGCGAATCTGCATGCGTCCAACGCATGCAGATTCGCACATGTAATGCAAGTGGATGGGCCTGTTTCCACTGTAGCGTTGTTGAGGTGCGTTTTTTTCAGCGGTAAAAAAACGCACAAAAGAGCCAACGAATTCGCCTGCGAGTGGAATGCATGCGAATCGCCGCTAATGTATTTAATAGTAAAAACGCATGCGTTTGTTACATGCGTTTTTACCCGCGATTTCGCACCTTTTTCAATTTTATTTTGCCCTGGCAGTGGCATGGTTAATTTCGCATGGCACCCTGCCATGCGAAATCGCACGCGAAATCGCCGGTAAAAACGCATGCGGAAACGCATCCGCATGCGGAAACGCATCCGCATGCGTTTTTACAAGCGTCGGAATGCCGACGAAATCGTGTCGCAACAGTGGAAACAAGCCCTAAAAGGTGGCCATACACTTGTCAGATTAGCAGCAGATAGATCATTAGATAGATTTCTTATCTATCTGATGTGTTTAGGAACATTTTTTACTAGGATTATAATTCCAATAGATTTCAGTTTGAAATCTATTGAAAAATCCATCTGATGGCATTTTTTTGCCATCAGATTTCCATTAGGGCCAATGCAAAATGATAAGCAATCTCAACAGATCGACCTAGATTTTCCATCCTGCCAGACCGATTGAAATCAATCGAAAATCGATCGAAATCGGCCTCCAATCGGTCAACAGATTTGCAATCGACCAAATCGATTTTGATCGATCGCCCAGAAAATCGGCTAAGTGTATGGACCCCTTTATAAAATTGTAGCCATGGATGTCTTTCAATGCAAAGAAAGCATCTAAGCCCCCTTTAAAAAACGCAGATATAGAATTTGCCATAACTACTTCCTGTGGCAATACATTCCACATTTTAAATCACTCTTAGGCTTTGTTCACATAAATCGCGATCGCAAGCACTGAGCGCTTTTGTGCACAATTTTTTCAAGCGATTCCTGATGTTTTCTGAGCAATGAGCGAATTTGTGAAAGCGCTTTTGATGAGCAATTGAGTTTTTCCACTTCTTGACGCAAGTCAGGAAGTGACCCCTTTGACCCAAAAAAGAATATAATGTATTTATTCTTAAAAGCGCCCGCAAAGCGCTTTTTCAAGCGCTTAGCGATTGCCCTATACCTTCCGTTGAGCCAAAGCGCTTAGAAAATGGTACATGCAGCGCTTTTGAGAATGACATGCAATCGAACCGCTCATATGTGAACAATCTCATAGGAAGTCATTGCACAAGCGCTTTTAGGGCAATTTTCTAAAAATCGCCAGCATTTTAAAAAAAAAAGTCTGCAAACGCTCATAGTGTGAACAAGCCCTTATTGTAAAGAACCCTTTCCTAAATAAATGGCTAAAACATTTTTCCTCCATGTGCAGATCATGTCCTCTAAAAGCCTAGGGACTAAAAGCTCTTCTGCCAAGCTTTTATATTGCTCTCTGATGTATGTATGTATGTATGTATGTATGTATGTATGTATGTATGTATGTATGTATGTATGTATGTATGTATGTATGTATGTATGTATGTATGTATGTATGTATGTATGTATGTATGTATGTATGTATCTGCTTCAGCAAACATTCTAGATTACTGTTGCCTAAAACAATTTTTTGGGATTGTTTTAGGTGACAGTATGCAGACAGGGTGTTCAGATCTCCGCCTTGCAGCCTGTTCTGCTCTATGGAGAAAGGAGGAATGGAGATGAGCAGCAATCATCTAGTCATGGGAACAATAGCAGCACATGAGATCAATACAGCACAGCATATCACTGTAGGGATGGCGAACAACACTGAGGCACACCTAGAGTCTCACCCTTTGCTGAGAAGGAAAATCTAGTATGTGCATGGATGGATTCTTAGCTGCAAGGTCATCCTATTCAAATCTAAATAGGACTGTTTACAATACAACAGAATACATAAATGACTGGGTATTGCATTCCAGCAGAGCAATCAGAGCTCAGACTACATGGCCTTCTGGCAGAACACGCTGCACGATGTGCTCTAACAAGCTGGCTGAGAAGTATTCCTGGATATTATTTTCAGCGGTTGGCAGCACTTAGGATTCTATTAAAAAGCTTCATTCAAAACTTTCCAGGAGTCACAGCAGTTACGTTGCTGCAGCTCATTCATGAAATCATAGCAACAGCTATACATGTATTGTACCTGCTATGTATGGTACCACGTGGTCTAAGGGCACCACGACAATGACAGTTACCTTGGAGTGCCAAAGGATGCAATTATGTCACTGGAAAAATGCTTTAACACCATAGCAATCAAGCTTACAACATTGCCCTTCAGATGGAGAGGGTGGCCTCCAATAAATATAGTGGTAGAATAACTTAGCATTGTAAAATTCACTAATCCATATTGCAGCGCTACTGGTTCAGCAAGTACCGTATATACTTGCATATAAGCAGAATTTTTCAGCACAAAAAATGTGCAGAAAAGTCAACCCTTCGGCTTATATGCGAGTCAGCTCCCTGCCACCTCCCGCCAGCCTGTGCATCATACAGTAGCCATTATAGTTCTATCACCCGCTCTAACCCGGAGTGAACTCTGGCAGCTAGTATCCTCCCAGAGTTGCCTCCGCATGGGCTGCTCAAATTTGCGCCGCTGGCTTTTTAGATGGATGATCCGCTCAGTCTTTAGCATTGTTGCAGCCTGTGTGTCCCCCGAACCGATGCCGTTCCCAGGTTACCAGCTCCATCTGCACGATGGATGGCCCGCCCCCAAACACCTTACTAGATGTTTTGAAACCGAAGGGGGAAAAAAATGCAGCTCTGGCCATGCCTCCCATCCTCCGTGCAGCAGGGTATACTCATGCTGCCCCTCTACAAGCCATACGGGACAGAGCTTCCCCTTCGGTCGCAAAACATCTAGTAAGGAGGCGTGTTTGTTTGGGGACGCCCATCCGGCGTCCAGATGGTGCTGGTAACGGCATCGGTTTGGGGGGACACACAGGCTGCAGCCATGCCGAAGACTGAGCGGATCATCCATCTGAAAAGCCAGCGGCACAAATCTGAGCGGTCAGTGCGGATGCAATACAGGGAGAATACTAGCTGCCAGAGTTTACTCCGGGTGAGAGGAGAGGGTAAGAGCACTAATAATAATGGCTGCTGCTTGATACACAGGCTGGCGGGAGGGGACACATGGCTGGGTGTCTGTACTTAGATTGTGTGCTGGCAGGGCAGATCAGTGTGCTCCATGGGAGAGCATTACCTGAGGGAGGACATTAGCTGCTGGAATCTGTTCTGCCATGCCTGTGTCCTAGGTGATAGCATTAATGATAATGCTGCTGCTGTACAGGTTGGCTTCTTTATTGTGTACCAGTTTATGTGTCTGTAGTTACCTGGGCTTCAGCTTAGTGGGCACTAGTGCAGTGATTGAAATGTGTCATGGCTGTGCTAGTAGTTATAGTTGGCTTCTTATGAGAGATATCTGGCTACCAGTAGGGGACCTGCCACATATTGGGGGTACATATGGGTATTTTGGTATGCCTCATAATGGGGGCACAAGCGGCTATTTATACTGTGGAGGGGGCTATATTGGGTAGGGGCTTATATGTGAGTCAATTACTTTTTCCTGATTTCTGATGTAAAAGTTGTGGGGTCGGCTTATATGCGGGTCGGCTTATATGTGGGTATATACGTTACCCATGTGTCTCAGCACTCCACAAGATGTGCCCTGCACCAATACACATAAGAGGAGACTCACTAGCCTTTTAAGGAGACCTGAATTGAGAGGGACATGAAGGCAGCTATATTTATTTCCTTTTATACAATGCACATTGCTATGCTGCAATTCTGATCCACTGCCTCTAATACTTTCAGCCATAGAAACTGAAACAAGCAAACATTGTGAGATTTTTGTCAGAAACATCTGATCTGTTAGCCTTATGCTTGTTACAGGTGTGCGATTTATACACTGCTGTGGCCGAAGAGATCAGCAGGACTTCTACTGAGCGAGTCACCTGCACAGTAAAGCTGACCCAATGGGGCTCAGCGATTTCCAGCAGTGCCCAATCGGAGGCCTTATACTGCACCTGCGCTGGAGCCCAAAAGGTAAATATTGCCGCATGTGGAGTTCGGGGACTGTCAGCGCTGGATCCAGAAGGCTAAAGAGGACGGAGAAGCCTTATTAGGATCCAGAGGCTTCCCCTCCTGAGGCAAGTACCCCCAGAGGCTATTTTTTTCATTACAGATTTCCCTTAAAGGGAACCGAAACTGAGAAGGATATGGATTTTTCCTCTTAAAATAATACCAGTTGCCTGACTCACCTACTGATCCTGTGTCTCTAATACTTTCATCCACAGCCCCTCAGCAAGCATGCAGATCAGGTGATCTGACTGAAGTCAGACTGGATTAGCTGCATGCTTGTTTTAGAGGTGTGCTTCAGCCACTACTGCTTCAAAGAGATCAGCAGGAAAGCCAGGCAACTGGTATTGTTTAGAAGGAAACATCCATAGCCATCTCAGTTTAGGTTCCTTTTAACCACTTGAGGACCTAGGGCTTTCTACCCCTTAAGGACCGGCCACTTTTTTTCCATTCAGACCACTGCAGCTTTCACGGTTTATTGCTCGCTCATACAACCTACCACCTAAATGAATTTTGGCTCCTTTTCTTGTCACTAATAAAGCTTTCTTTTAGTGCTATTTGATTGCTCCTGCGATTTTTACTTTTTATTATATTCAGCAAAAAAGACATGAATTTTGGCAAAAAAATGATTTTTTTAACTTTCTGTGCTGACAGTTTTCAAATAAAGTAAAATTTCTGTATACATGCAGCGCGAAAAATGTGGACAAACATGTTTTTGATTAAAAAAAACCCATTCAGTGTATATTTATTGGTTTGGGTAAAAGTTATAGCGTTTACAAACTATGGTGCAAAAAGTGAATTTTCCCATTTTCAAGCATCTCTGACTTTTCTGACCCTCTGTCATGTTTCATGAGGGGCTAGCATTCCAGGATAGTATAAATACCCCCCAAATGACCCCATTTTGGAAAGAAGACATCCCAAAGTATTCACTGAGAGGCATAGTGAGTTCATAGAAGATATTATTTTTTGTCACAAGTAAGCGGAAAATGACACTTTGTGAAAAAAAAAAAAAAAAAAAAGTTTCCATTTCTTCTAACTTGCGACAAAAAAAAATGAAATCTGCCACGGACTCACCATGCTCCTCTCTGAATACCTTGAAGTGTCTACTTTCCAAAATGGGGTCATTTGTGGGGTGTGTTTACTGTCCTGACATTTTGGGGGGTGCTAAATTGTAAGCACCCCTGTAAAGCCTGAAGGTGCTCATTGGACTTTGGACCCCTTAGCGCAGTTAGGGTGCAAAAAAGTGCCACACATGTGGTATTGCCGTACTCAGGAGAAGTAGTATAATGTGTTTTGGGGTGTATTTTTACACATACCCATGCTGGGTGGGAGAAATCTCTGTAAATGACAATTTGTTAATTTTTTTTACACACAATTGTCCATTTACAGAGATCTTTCTCCCACTCAGCATGGGTATGTGTAAAAATACACCACAAAACACATTATACTACTTCTCCTGAGTACGGCGATACCACATGTGTGGCACTTTTTTGCACCCTAACTGCGCTAAAGGGCCCAAAGTCCAATGAGTACCTTTAGAATTTCACAGGTCATTTTGAGAAATTTCGTTTCAAGACTACTCCTCACGGTTTAGGGCCCCTAAAATGCCAGGGCAGTATAGGAACCCCACAAATGACCCCATTTTAGAAAGAAGACACCCCAAGGTATTCCGTTAGGAGTATAGTGAGTTCATAGAAGATTTTATTTTTTTGTCAAAAGTTAGCGGAAATTGATTTTAATTGTGTTTTTTCACAAAGTGTCATTTTCCGCTAACTTTTGACAAAAAATAAAATCTTCTATGAACTCACCATACTCCTAACGGAATACCTTGGGGTGTCTTCTTTCTAAAATGGGGTCATTTGTGGGGTTCCTATACTGCCCTGGCATTTTAGGGGCCCTAAACCGTGAGGAGTAGTCTTGAAACTAAATTTCTCAAAATGACCTGTGAAATTCTAAAGGTACTCATTGGACTTTGGGCCCTTTAGCGCAGTTAGGGTGCAAAAAAGTGCCACACATGTGGTATCGCCGTACTCGGGAGAAGTAGTACAATGTGTTTTGGGGTGTATTTTTACACATACCCATGCTGGGTGGGAGAAATACCTCTGTAAATGGACAATTGTGTGTAAAAAAATCAAAAGATTGTCATTTACAGAGGTATTTCTCCCACCCAGCATGGGTATGTGTAAAAATACACCCCAAAACACATTATACTACTTCTCCCGAGTACGGCGATACCACATGTGTGGCACTTTTTTGCACCCTAACTGCACTAAGGGGCCCAAAGTCCAATGAGTACCTTTAGGATTTCACAGGTCATTTTTGTTTCAAGACTACTCCTCACGGTTTAGGGCCCCTAAAATGCCAGGGCAGTATAGGAACCCCACTAATGACCCCATTTTAGAAAGAAGACACCCCAAGGTATTCCGTTAGGAGTATGGTGAGTTCATAGAAGATTTTATTTTTTGTCACAAGTTAGCGGAAAATGACACTTTGTGAAAAAAAAACTATTAAAATCAATTTCCGCTAAGTGTCATTTTCCGCTAACTTGTGACAAAAAATAAAATCTTCTATGAACTCACCATACTCCGTACGGAATACCTTTGGGTGTCTTCTTTCTAGAATGGGGTCATTTGTGGGGTTCCTATACTGCCCTGGCATTTTAGGGGCCCTAAACCGTGAGGAGTAGTCTTGAAACCAAATGTCGCAAAATGACCTGTGAAATCCTAAAGGTACTCATTGGACTTTGGGCCCCTTAGCGTACTTAGGGTGTAAAAAAGTGTCACACATGTGGTACCGCCGTACTCAGGAGAAGTAGTATAATGCGTTTTGGGGTGTATTTTTACACATACCCATGCTAAGTGGGAGAAATATCTCTGTAAATGACAATTGTTTGATTTTTTTACACACAATTGTCCATTTACATAGAAATTTCTCCCATCCAGCATGGGTATGTGTAAAAATACACCCCAAAACACATACTACTTTTCCTGAGTACAGCGGTACCACATGTGTGACAATTTTTTGCAGCCTAGGTGCGCTAAGGGGCCCAACGTCCTATTCACAGGTCATTTTGAAGCATTTGTTTTCTAGACTACTCCTCGCGGTTTAGGGCCTCTAAAATGCCAGGGCAGTATAGGAACCCCACAAGTGACCCCATTTTAGAAAGAAGACACCCCAAGGTATTCCGTTAGGTGTATGGCGAGTTCATAGAAGATTTTATTTTTTGTCACAAGTTAGTGAAAAATGACACTTTGTGAAAAAAAACCAATAAAAATTAATTTCCGCTAACTTTTGACAAAAAATAAAATCTTCTATGAACTCGTCATACACCTAACAGAATACCTTGGGGTGTCTTTTTCTAAAATGGGGTCACTTGTGGGGTTCCTATACCGCCCTGGCATTTTACAGGCCCAAAACCGTGAGTAGTCTGGAAACCAAATGTCTCAAAATGACTGTTCAGGGGTATAAGCATCTGCAAATTTTGATGACAGGTGGTCTATGAGGGGGCGAATTTTGTGGAACCGGTCATAAGCAGGGTGGCCTTTTAGATGACAGGTTGTATTGGGCCTGATCTGATGGATAGGAGTGCTAGGGGGGTGACAGGAGGTGATTGATGGGTGTCTCAGGGGGCGGTTAGAGGGGAAAATAGATGCAATCAATGCACTGGGGAGGTGATCGGAAGGGGGTCTGAGGGGGATCTGAGGGATTGGCCGAGTGATCAGGAGCCCACACGGGGCAAATTGGGGCCTGATCTGATGGGTAGGTGTGCTAGGGGGTGACAGGAGGTGATTGATGGGTGTCTCAAGGTGTGATTAGAGGGGGGAATAGATGCAAGCAATGCACTGGCGAGGTGATCAGGGCTGGGGTCTGAGGGCATTCTGAGGGTGTGGGCGGGTGATTGAGTGCCCTAGGGGCAGATAGGGGTCTAATCTGATAGGTAGCAGTGACAGGGGGTGATTGATGGGTAATTAGTGGGTGTTTAGGGTAGAGAATAGATGGAAACACTGCGCTTGGGTGGTGATCTGATGTCGGATCTGCGGGCGATCTATTGGTGTGGGTGGGTGATCAGTTTGCCCGCAAGGGGCAGGTTAGGGGCTGATTGATGGGTGGCAGTGACAGCGGGTGATTGATGGGTGGAAGTGACAGGGGGTGATTGATGGGTGGCAGTGACAGGGGGTGATTGATGGGTGATTGATAGGTGATTGACAGGTAATCAGTGGGTTATTACAGGGGAGAACAGATGTAAATATTGCACTGGCGAATTGATAAGGGGGGGTCTGAGGGCAATCTGAGCGTGTAGGCGGGCGATTGGGTGCCCGCAAGGGGCAGATTAGGGTCTGATCTGATGGGTAACAGTGACAGGTGGTGATAGGGGGTGATTGATGGGTAATTAGTGGGTGTTTAGAGGAGAGAATAGATGTAAACGCTGCGCTTGGGTGGTGATCTGATGTCGGATCTGCGGGCGATCTATTGGTGTGGGTGGGTGATCAGATTGCCCGCAAGGGGCAGGTTAGGGGCTGATTGTTGGGTGGCAGTGACGGGGTGATTGATGGGTGATAGGTGATTGGCAGGTGATTGACAGGTGATCAGTGGGTTATTACAGGGAAGAACAGATGTAATTAATGCACTGGTGAATTGATAAGGGGGGGGTCAGAGGGCAATCTGAGCGTGTGGGCGGGTGATTGGGTGCCCGCAAGGGGCAGATTAGGGTCTGATCTGATAGGTAAAAGTGACAGCTGGTGATAGGGGGTGATTGATGGGTGATTGATGGGTAATTAGTGTGTGTTTAGAGGAGAGAATAGATGTAAACAATGGATTTGGGAGGTGATCTGATGTCGGATCTGCGGGCGATCTATTGGTGTGGGGGGGTGATCAGATTGCCCGCAAGGGGCAGGTTAGGGGCTGGCTGATGGGTGGCAGTGACAGGGGGTGATTGACGGGTGATTGATGGGTGATTGACAGGTGATTGACAGGTGATCAGGGGGATAGATGCATACAGTAAACAGGGGGGGTGGTCTGGGGGGGGGGTGTGGGGAGAATCTGAGGGGTGGGGGGTGATCAGGAGGGGGCAGGGAGCAGGGTGGGGGATAAAAAAAAAAAAATAGCGTTGACAGATAGTGACAGGGAGTGATTGATGGGTGATTAGGGGGGTGATTGGGTGCAAACAGGGGTCTGGGGGGTGGGCAGGGGGGGGTCTGATGGGTGCTGTGGGCGATCTGGGGCAGGGGGGGGGGGGAAATCAGTGTGCTTGGTGCAGACTAGGGTGGCTGCAGCCTGCCCTGGTGGTCCCTCGGACACTGGGACCACCAGGGCAGGAGGCAGCCTGTATAATACACTTTGTAAACATTACAAAGTGTATTATACACTTTGTATGCGGCGATCGCGGGGTTAACATCCCGCCGGCGCTTCCGTATGGCCGGCGGGATGTTGCGGCGGGTGAGCGGCGCCAGGCGGAGGATCGCGTCACTGATGACGCGATCGCTCCGCCCATGCCCCTACAAGGACCGCCGCCAATTGTCAATACGGCGGTCCTTGCGGGGTGCACTTCCCGGCCGCCAATTGTACATACGGCGGTCGGGAAGTGGTTAAAAAGGCATTTTCTTGATAACGTTGGTAGAGAACAGAATGGTTGGCACCAGATGCTAGCTGTGGACGAGCTCAATGTACCACACCTATTACAGCTGTGCTCACGTAAATTAGACCGGTATCTCTTCCTACAATCTGCTGGAATGCCTGTATGCCTATGTAACCACTAAAATTCCTATGAGCAAGAGCTGGTGCTCCATCTTTTCCCTTCTACAAGCATTTTATTAATAAGATGTGAAGAAATCACCTAGGAGAAAAAAGTGAAAACGGATCAGGCCCATAGGCTGTTAATTCACTTTTTCCTCCTACAATATATTTTTATGCCTTATCAATAAAATGATTTTTAAAGTGTACCTGAGGTGACAAAAATAATTTATACATACCTAAGGCTTCCTCCATCTATTTCAGGCTGTTGAATCCCTCACCATCTTCCTGGGCTGTCCCAATCCTACACTTTCTGTCCTGGTAAATCCCTCAGTAGCTATGTACAGTGCAAGTGTGGCCCGGCCCCGCACGCACCCCCATCGCCAGGAGCATTCTGCACCTGCGCAGTACCACTACAGCCTAGCTGCACATGCACAGTACATGGCGACTGAAGGATTTACCGGGGCGGAAAGTGGAGGATTGAGGCGGCCCGGGAGGACAATGAAGGGACCAATATCCTGAAGGGGGCTGGGGAAGCCCCAGGTACATATAAATTCTTCTTTTTTGCTTGCCTCAGACTTCCCTGGCAGTATGATTATTTCTGGATTTTAGGGTCTATTTAAAAAGCTTCAGACCATAAAAATCAGGAAATAATCATGCCACCAGAAGCCCCTGCTCTCACTCACCTCCCTTGGGCTCCAGCGCTGCAATTTTACCTCCGCCCTCTGGGCGGTGCTGTAACTCTGGAGAGATCAACGATGGCAATCTCACCAGAGTTTCAGAGCCTCCGAGGACAGGAAGGAGAACAGCTACCAACTTCTGGATCCCCCAGGAGGTGAGTAAAAGCTCCAGCTGCGGACTATACTCTGCATAGAGTTCCCGGCAGCTAGCCCGAGCTCAGCTCGGGTTTACCGCCAGGGAAGTTAAGCCACCAGCAAGTAAAAAACTACCCAGAATAATTTTGACAATGTTTCCTCTACTTTTTGGTACTTTCTCAATTACAGAGTGCTGAAAAGTTATTTTAAACAGAAGATGAAAAATTATATCCTAGGAGAAAATGTGGGAGAAAAAAATTAAATAAGGACCACAGATACTATAAATTATGTTTACCACAAATGTTTGGTCTTATGGGTTGTCTTCTGTTACAAGACTAACACGTCTGGGTGCAGGGCGGGGAAATCTGATTGGGTTGCTACACACTGTAGGCTGGTTTTCAGGATGAACCAGAGTGCTGCATGTGTTCTGACAGGGTGAGTCAGTGCGGGAATGGGAATTGAGGGCTGATCTATGCATGCCAGAATCCACCATCACATCCCACTATTCACCAGCTAACATCTATCCTCTGTAGAAGCCACCCTCTCCAGTCATTGCACTTTACAAGTCCTTAATGTAATAATAGGCTGGGGTCCTGTGATACAACAGCACAGCAGTTAGTGGTTAATACCACAATCAGGTTTGTGGTATCATATGTTGAACTCCCCAGGCAGCCCTAAAGAGGCAGACTGTTCCCCTGAATAATGCTAATATGTTCTGCTTAGCACTCAGCTTAAATGGTATACTAACAGGAAGAACCAGCTTAGTACGGTAGTACAAAGCACAATGCAACATATAGAAATTGTAGATTTATAAAAAGTGATGTCACATGCTCATTTTAAAGATGTTCGTGTACCTATAACCAAGTATGGTTAAAATAACATAAAAGAATACTGTGATCAGTAATGCAATATACTTATCTCTACTGCAACATGCATGTTAAACCTTAAAGTGAACTCGAGGTGAGTTCTATGGAAGCTGCTATATTTATTTCCTTTTAAAGAGACTCT